>NW_021605143.1:826117-830857 GCF_004785775.1 Grammomys surdaster | reverse complement strand
TCTCAGCAGCCACCCTGACTCCTGACCCACTGTGTGCACCCTGGCTGCCTCAGTGGCTACCCTGACTCCTGACCCACTGTGTGCATCCTGGCTGTCTCAGCAGCCACCCTGACTCCTGGCCCACTGTGTGCACAGTGGCTGTCTTAGCAGCCACCCTGATTCCTGCCTCATTGTGTGCACCCTGGCTGTCCCACAAGCTGCTCTGAGAAAGGTAAGGTGGCATCCCCCTGCCTCCAGTACCTCACACTCTTCAGCTGACCTTGTAAGGCAGCCCCTCGACCCTCACCTGTATCTCCCCTTGCGCAGGACAAATACTCCAGGTGTGTCATATGCAAGAAGAGTGTGACCTCATTTTCTTCAAGCCCAGCTCCAGGTCTGCCCTGGCTGCTGCTCACCCTGACTCTGTAGTCCCTGCCTCCTCCTGCAGGACCTTCAGCTCTACCTCCTCTCCATACTCCCTCCCAGGACTCACAAGGCACGGGAATGCTCTGGGCTAGACATGGCTTCAAATAAAACCATTCGTGGAGTTCTGTGTAGGAGGCATAACTATTCCTATTTTATGGATGGAAGGTCCAGATGCCGAGTAACTTCCCTAAAATTGCACATCTACGGAGCGGGTTGATCTGTCTTCAAGGCCCTTCCACCCTGAACCAGAGAAGTGGTACAACCGTTAGGGGCGCTTTGTGGCTCTTGCGGAAGACCTGGGATTGGGTTCCCAGCACCCATATGGTTTGTAACTCTAAGTCCAGGTCCAGGGGGTCCGCCACTGCCTTCGGTCTATCGCAGATACCAGGCTTACCCACAGTGCACAGGCGCACATGAGCGCAAGATAAAAACCTTTTGAATGAAGCTCCTTTGACCTCTCAGAGCCTCCAGAAGGAGCTCTCCTTGTTTCTAACCCTGTCTCCCCAGTCACAGGATTTCTTCTTGCTTAAATCCCTGCAAGACTAGGAAAACAGCTATTTTTTCATTATCCAAATATACAATTATTTCATAGTATTAAATATACTTTTCCTCACTCTGCGTCCTGCTCCCTCCCTGCCCCTGCCAAGGAGTCTGCCAGGCATTCCCAGAAGAGTTTCTCACCACCTCCACCACGGCTCAGCTCCAGAGGGCGGGAGCTGCTTCAGTGCCTTGGGCTGGGAGGTTCAGGGAGCCTGTGAGCTGGGATCAGAACCTGTTCAGCCCCAGGAGGGGACGCAGGCCCTATGGTTTCCCTGCCTCGCCTGCTCTCTGCATAAGAGAGCATCTGCAGTCCCCAGAGAGAAGATCTCTGTTCATTCTGGAAAGACAGCATCCCACTTGACTTGTTCTGGAGGGCAGCCATGGGCCTGGTTCCCTTGTCAGCAGCTCTTCTCCATGCAGAAGGCTCTTGAAACCGAGAGCTCTGTTTCCTTCTTAAAGATAAGAACACTCAGGGCCAGTGGGCTAGTCAGTGCCGTTCCTCCTGTCCCTCGAGGCTTCTTGTCAGCCTGAGAGTTCTCAGAACACAGACATTTAACTGCACGACCATGAGGCTCAATAAGCTACCCACTAGTAGTACGTGGCTACTTCAGCTTAAAGATTCACACTGGGCTTAGCAATTCGTAAAGGAGGATTACAAGTCTGAGGGTAGCCTGGGCTACATGATTTCAGGCTAGCCTAAGATACAGAGTGAGACCCTTCAAAAAGGAAGAGAGAGGCTGGGGATGCAGTTTATTTGGTAGAACGACTGCCTGGCTTGTATGGAGCCCTATGTTGAATCCAAGTACTGCACAACCTGATGGTTAGTGCTAAGGGGAACTCCAGTCCCACAAGTTCCAAAATGATCCTGGGCTATAGGAAAATTGTTGCCAGTTAGGTAAAAGCCAGCATTCGTCAGGAACTCCTCAAGCCAGTTCCCCTCTACAAAAGGAGCCGTTTTCCCTTACCACTGCAAGAAGGGACAAAAGGTTACCTGTGGTACCTGTGAGCTTATCAAGGTACATGCTGGCCTCCAAGCGCCCTCTGTGTCATGCATACCCACGCCCACACACCCACACACCCAAGCATACCCACACCCACCCACACCCACATACCCCCACATATCCACACCCATACACCCCCACACTCACGCATACCCACACCCACACACACCCACACATACCCACACCCACACAACCCAGTATGCATTTCAGAGATCATGCAGCTTCCCCCACCTTTTCTTCTTAAATTCCCTCTGGCTCATGGTCTTCCAGCCCTTCAGCTAACTCATTCTCCTTACCACCCTATTTTATGTTCTCGTTCTCGTTCTCTCTCTCTCTCTCTCTTTCTCTCTCTCTCTCTCTCCCTCCCTCCCTCTCTCTCCACTGCTCTGCTCCTGCTTCCCTCTGGCCAGGTTCAGTCTACTTCTCTTTCTGCTCTAGACTCCTCCTGATGTCTGGCAGTTCTCTCACATCTACAATAAAAACCTTCCACAACAGGTGTGGTGTCGCACGCCTTCAATCTCAGCCCTTGGGAGGCAGAGGCAGGTGGATCTTTGTAAGTTCCAGGCCAGACTGGTCTGCATAGTGAGTTCCAGGGCATCCAAGGCTACACAGAGAAATCCTGTGTCAAAAAACCAAAACCAAAAAGCCTTTTTCCCCTGTGTTGTGTTTTGTGAAACACGCTCTAATGCAGGGAGAGGGAGCACCTCAGTGGGCTGGCCAAGGCATTCCCCCACCCCCAGGAATCACCACCACGTGACAGGCCTAGTACATAAGGAAGTTTTTTGGGGGAAGGGAGCCATGGAATGGAGCGGGAACCTGAAAGGGGTAGAGACAGAGAAAGAAGAGGCAGAATAAGACAGAAAGAGAGAGGAAAGAGAAGAGGAAGAGAGGAAAAGACCAGTCAGGAACATGTGGGGCAGAGAGAGAGAAGATGGAGAGGGAAAGGGAGGGAGGGAGGGAGAGATTGAGAGAGAGAGAGAGAGAGAGAGAGAGACAGAGACAGAGACAGAGACACAGAGACACACACAGAGAGAGAGGCAGGTCAAGTAGGCTTTCTTATACCACCAGGTCCCCTCGCACCTGGCAGGCAGCTACCAGAGCTGTTGCTAGGTAGCTGTTGGGTGGAGCCTAGAGGAATTACCAACACCCTAAACCATACCTTGGAACTATCATATCATCCATTTATATGTGTACAAAGTAAGATCCTCTGAGGACAGAGTCACCTGAGAAGACTCTACCACAGTAACATGCCAGTGTATGAAAAGTTTCTACACATGACCCTACCGAAGGGAATCATTACCCTTTGATGTGTTTCCTCTTAGTCATTTCCAGACCGTTTCCCCCACCCCACCCCTCTCCGTTATTAAAATCACTCAGTATGTACTGTCTGCACTTGCATTTTCTTTTTAAGCTGTATGGCTTGTAATTGACAAAAGTTAAACATGTAAAACATACAACTGACTGTTTTTGTCTTTGTTGCTTATTTAGAGACAATGTCTCACTGTATAGCTCCAGCTGTCTGGGGAACTCACTCACTATGCAGACCCAGCTGGCTTTGAACTCATAGAGATCCACCTGCTTTTGCCTTCTGAGTTCTGGGATTAAAGGTGAGTGCCACTATGCCTGGCCCAACTTAATGACTTCATATTTAGATGCAAGATAACAATCATATCAGGCTATCATTTTGACACCTTGCATAATTATTATCTTTTATAGTTAGGAGGTTGCTGGAGACCTGGCTTAGTGGTTAAAAGCACTGCACCAAGTGTTCTTTGAGAAGACCTGGGTTCGATTCCCAGCCCACAACTGTCTGTTACCACAGTTCTATGCCCATTTCTGGCCTTTGAGAGGACCAAGCATGCATGTGGTACACAGACATAAACATGCATGTGAAACAACCATACACATAAAATAAAATTTTAAAAATGTGATAACAACAGGGATTACTTTTTAGTTGCTGAGACACTGAAAGTCATTACAGGGCTGTGAGTGTGGATCCGTGGCAGACACTGTGCCCAGCACATGTGAGCCCTGGGGTTGACCCTCAGCATTGAACACAAAAATTCTCACAAACATCCTGATTAGTGACAACACGGTTAGGTCTCGGGCCAGCCATATGTCTAGAAATGAGCTCAAGCTATACTGGAGGAGAACTCCTGGTGGTCATGTGAAAGGCAGCATTCCTCAGGAACTTGTGAACCTATCTGCCAAAAGGAGTCGTCTCCCTTGCCACTGGCAGAAGGGACATATGGATCCATTGATACGTACCTGTGGCTGCACATCAGAGTCTGTGCCCTCCCTCAGGCCCCTCGTAAACACTTGCTGCACATACAAAGTCCACACATGCATCCTGGCCTTTCTCCCTTGGGTCCCTACTCTCATCTGTACCCTCTGCCTGTCCTCACTATGCTTACTAGTCTCTCTATCTTTCTCTGTCTCTCTGTGTCTCTCTGTCTCTCTGTCTCTGTCTCTGTCTATCTGCCTGTCTCTCTGTCTCTCTGTGTCTCTCTGTCTCTGTGTCTCTCTATCTCTGTCTATCTGCCTGTCTCTCTGTCTGTCTGTCTCTGTTTCTGAATGTCTCTGAATCTGTCTCTGAATCTCTCTGTCTCTGAATCTGTTTCTGTCTCTGAATCTCTGTCTCTGAATCTCTATCTCTGAATCTCTGTCTCTGAATCTCTGGCTCTCTCCTCTTGCTCTTCTGCTCTTCTCCCTTCTATCGAAGACAGCCCTGGCCTTGTCTAGTCTGTTCTCTCTCTCTCTCTCTCTCTCTCTCTCTCTCTCTCTCTCTCTCTCT
>NW_021605143.1:807412-826107 GCF_004785775.1 Grammomys surdaster | reverse complement strand
TCTCTCTCTCTCTCTCTCTCTCTCTCTCTCTCTCTCTCTCTCTCTCTCTCCCTCTCTCTCCCTCCACCCTGGACTCTTGCAGATGCCACTGGATATTTTCTCTCTCTTACCCATAATAAAAATCCTTCGCCATGCTCACACCACGGAGCTGTCTTTCAGTGGTTTCTTTACCGTGCCCTTTTGCGTACATACACAACATCTTATCACTGGCTATGTTGCTACTAATTCACCCTGGTTGGCCACTGTGGTACTTCTGTAATTTCTGCCCTTTGTCAACATTGTGACAAATGCTTTTTAGCATAAAGTTCTTTCCTATAAATTATGTTATCACCTTAGAATAGACTCTGTAATGAAAAGTACTGGCTTAAAGGATATGCCAATTTATACAGTTCTTGGTAGGACTGACTTGCTGAAGTACCAACTGAACTCCCACCCAGGACTGAGCATGCACACTGTGCTTGGAGCCTTGTAGGTTTTGGTTGGGTGGAGATGGTCAAGTGACTCTGAGCAGGATCTCCAGATCCCCCCACTAGACTGAGCTTTCAACCCCACACTGGTAGGAGTCCCAGATTCCCATCATCCAAAGGTGAACAGTTTTTTGGTTTTGTTTTTTTTGTTTTTTTTGTTTTTTTTTTTGGTTTTTCGAGACAGGGTTTCTCTGTGTAGCCCTGGCTGTCCTGGAACTCACTCTGTAGACCAGGCTGGCCTCAAACTCAGAAACCCACCTGCCTCTGCCTCCCAAGTGCTGGGATTAAAGACGTGTGCCCTGCCCAGCTGGTGAACAGCTTCTTTACCAATATGTACATTTCCCAGGCCAGGGAAAGCAGGCTGGGCTAGGACCTACTCTAGGCATTCTAACATTAGAGAAAATGTGAGGGTTCTCTTGTCTTTGGGGTACACATGCTACCCGTGTAGCTGTCAGTGAAAAGTATACTTCAAGAAACCCAAGAACTTCAAGGAAGTTGTGTCTGGATTCTGGGGAGAAGCCTCCCACATATGCCATCAATTTATCTGAGAGCAACACCCTCCCTCCTTGTGCAAACTGCCGGCAAGGACACAGACTAAGCATGCCCAGAACTGCCTTTTCTGCTTGTGCCTCCTCCTGCCTCTGCTCGCTGTGTAACTTGAATTTTCTCAAAACCTATTTTTAATGATGGTTCTTAAATGTTTTAACCTCCCTTTTAGCCCACCACCCACCAGAGATAGTGGGAAAGAAAGGATATGGGGACACGGAGGAGATGGAGGGGGAGGGAAGAGATGGAGAGGGCAAAATGGACCTGTTTAGAAAGGTTCTTTGGAGCGACTCCCGTCTGTGTTGTCTGGAAATCAGCAGTTCAGTTCACAGGTCAGCAGCGGCAGCTCTATCTACTGGCCAACACATCACGGATTCACCAGCGGTCCAGTTCAGTAGAGTCGGGATACCAAACATGAATCAGCAGCAGTGGTAGGACCTAGCAGAGACAGCCAGGCCTCAGCCTCAGCACAAGTCAGCAGGAGGGACCCGGAGGAATGTCAGGAGAAGTTCTAGGCTGTGCTTCTCTCAGCAAAGACGCAAGACCCACAAGCGTTGCACAGCTAGCTCTATAAGCAGGCCAAGCCCTGTCTCCTTCGCTTTCTGTTCAGCCTTATTTATACCCTCCAAACATCCCGTGTTCTCCACGGGTCTTGCCTCAGCTGACATCACTCTGCCAGTCATCCATCGTGCAGAAGTGGCAGGAACACTGCAGCACACCACCAGAAGGGTTTTTTTTTTTTTTTTTTGGTGCGTTTCTCTCTATGGCATCCCAACAAATGCAGCTCAACTATGCAACACACGGTGGACCAATACACGCATGGCATTAATGTTAACGAAGATCTTCATCGTGTGTCCTTTCATGTGCTTGCTTTAGCAGAACATCCTCTCTCCTGTGTCTGCTTCAGCGGAACGTTTCTTCATGAATCGGCCTTAGTCTTTCACACCTGTGTCCGCTTCAGGAAAACACTCCTTCACGTGTTTGCCCCAGCAAAACACCGTCCAACACAACTGACTTTCCAAAGAACCCTTAAGTTTCCACTTCACCTGAGTGCTGGGATTACAAGCGTGTGCTACCCCTGCTCTGCCAAAGCGTCTACCCATTCCCTGCTCTGGGTTAGCCTCTCTTTAGGGTTTTCATTACCTGTGTTAGTCACCGCCTCATTTCTCCTCTAGATTTTATATATATGCAATGTAGGCAAGGATGGCATTGAACTCTGGTTTAGTTGGTTTGCTTTAAGGTTTACTTAAAAATTGTAATTATGTCCCTGTGTGACATTCGTCCCAAAAGTCCAGTAAAGGGCATCAGATCCCCCTAGAGCTGGGGTTACAGGCGTTTGTGAGACATCATCTGACGTAGATACTGAACTTGGGACCTCAGCAAGATCTAAGCGGGCACTCTTAGCCACCGAACCTCCTCTCTAGCTCCGACCTTGATCTCCAGGTGCTCTTACCTCCACCTCCTTAGTGCTGGGAGAACGGACTGGTGCCGCCACACCTGACCCACCAGGAGATAATTCAAACACCAAACAGACTAGACTGGCTCATAATTCCCTAAGAAGGAGGGCTGAACGCGTTCCCATAACAACCCACAGAGGCCTTCTACTCCCTTCTCCAGCCTTACTCCCTTCTCCAGCCTTACTCCCTTCTCCAGCCTAGACAGCCCAGACTTGCAGGATTGGCTTCTCTCGGAAGGGTATGTTAATGCTGGGGGCGGGGGAGGGGGTAGAATCTGGACAGATGGTACCAGGCTGCCCTGAAAGTACGCGGAACTGATGGAAAATGCAGATTCATTGCCAGTGCCAGGCAAACACAAGGTGGAGCCCTGGAGTCCAAATTGGGAGCAAGCAACTTTAAATATCACAGAGCGACTTCTTGTCCTTCATAGTAAGCCTGGCGTGCGGTCCACATGGAGCCGTGCAGAGACCCACAGGAGACTTGGCTAAAGAAGCCGGTCTTTGTGCGGCCGCCCTCTGCTGGAACAATTTATGATAGCAGCTGGCCAGGAGGGAAGGAACCAGGAGGGCCCCGAAGCCCCTCCTGACCTTTAGGATCTCCCTTTAAATTAAAAGCCACCACCTCCAGGAAGCCTGCTCCATCTCTGCAGACGCAAGAAGGCTTGGCCGTGGACACAGAGAAACCCTGTCTCGAAAAACCAAAATAAATAAATAAATAAATAAAATTAATTAATTAATTAATTAATTAAAAGCCACCACCTCCAGGAAGCCTGCTCCAGATGCAAGAAGGCTTGGCCATGGGCACAGCCTTTCTTTCACTTTCTTCTGGTAATGGTGCCTACCCTGACTCTGCCTACGTCCCCTCCTCTACTAATTTATGAGTTCCCGGGGGGAAAGGATATTTTTAAAAAATTTACTCCCCAGGGAATTTGCACCTGCCTAGAAACGCCTGATATAACTAAGCGTAGAATTCACATCACTGAAGGGAGTCCTTTGAATTCAAATGTCACATCTCCGAAGAGGCCCACTTAAAACACATCAATTAAAAGATGTAAACAAGTTGCCTGGACACTGAGTCATTAACCACTCGGGATATTGGTGCATTAGCTGAGCCCAAAGCTCAGAACCATGGCATTATGGGAAATGTTGTTAAGTACCAAAGAAAGATTAAAAAAAAAAGAGAGAGAGCAAAAAGAAGAATAGAGGGAGAGAGGGTTGATCAATAGGAACTCCTGAAGCCAGTGACATCACTGGGGACGGCTGGGGAGACTTAAGGACTGGAGGGGTACTGAAGGGGACCTCACACTCACCCTGGAGACCGTCATCTCGAGAGACTTCAAAATAAATTAACTGGGTCCAAATGCAAAAAAAAAAAAAAACCGTTCTGGTAAAATGCGATCGATAGTGCTTAATTAAATGTCAGTAAAACATAACATTATGCCAACTTTATTGAATGCTGAATATTCATTCAATTTTAAAGAGTTTGTGGGTCAGATTTTCCCACTTCATAAGAATCCTGGATAGAGGGCTGGAGAGATGGCTCAGAGGTTAAGAGCACTGACTGCTCTTCCAGAGGTCATGAGTTCAAATCCCAGCAACCACATGGTGGCTCACAACCATCTGTAATGATATCTGATGCCCTGTTGTGGGGTGTGTGAAAATAGCTACAGTTTACTTACATGTAATAAACAAATAAAAAAAAAAAAAAAAAGAATCCTGGATAGAGATGGGGACTCCTGGGGAAATTGTAGCCAATTGTAACAAAACATTACTCATGGCCACACAATTCCCAAACCAAAATCATAATCCCCCTCGCTCAAGTTTCCAGGGCAAATTGGACTTAAGGTAGGACGTAGAGCATTTTAGCATAAATTAATGTAAAGAAGCTGGGAGTCTCTGGAATTTACGAAGTCCGACAAATGACCCTCCATATCAAAGGCCAATTTCCTTAATGATTTTACAGTTTCACCCTCAATGCTACCATAGTTTCGTATGTTCCCAAATGTCATGCATGCCAAACACACATATATTTAGTAATAAACTTTGGGGGGATAATTTTGGATTCACAGAAAGGTTTTAAGGATGATAGAGTCCCCTAATTTCCCCTAGTGTTTTGCATAACAGTTCTGTTGAAACCAAGAAAGCATGGGTGGTGCCAACGAGTACCTCTGGAATTTATTTGGACTCCAGCAGTTTTTATATCTAACCTAAATTAGCATTTATTATCCATTTCTGTGGCCACCTGGCTGGTGACAGTTTCTCAGCCTTCTAATGCCCCCTGTGCCCTTGGTTGGTGTGATGGTTGTACATATTTGGCTGGGGGAGTGGCACTATTTGGGGGTGTGGCCCTGTTGAAGTAGGTGTGTCACTGTGGGTGTGGGCTTTAAGACCCTCATCCTAGCTGCTTGGAAGTGAGTATTCTGCTAGCAGCCTTCAGATGAAGATGTAGAACTCTCAGCTCCGCCTGCACCATGCCTGCCTGGAAGCTACCATGTTTCTGGCTGATAATAGACTGAACCTCTGGACCTGCAAGCCACGCCCAATTAAATGTTGTCCTTATAAGAGTTGCCTTGGTCATGGTGTCTGTTCACAGCAGTAAAACCCTAACTAAGACAATTGGCTTGAGAGGGGGCAGTGTATGCAATGCAGCCTGGGGAACCCCAGGAGCAGTGGTTAGCACAGGTGGCACCAAAGCCCCCATCTCTGCCTTCTTTCCCAGTAAAAACAGTTCAGGTGCAGGATTTTGCAGAATGTCCCTCCGTTTATGTCTACCTGATGTTTTTCTCACACTTAGGCAAGGGCTGTGGGTTCGAGGAAGAACAGCCCAGAAGTTAAGTGCCCCGTGCATTGTATCCCTTTCAGGGAGATGATATCACACAGCATCGCTGGTGACACTAACTTCTGGCCCATGCAGGGTTTACTGAGTGTCCCTGGTACAGACATTATCTACTCCTTTCCATGATGTATTTGGATGTGAGTCAGTCCCACTCTTAAATGGAGGGACACAAATTCCATCCCTGTTGTATAACATTTACAATTTAGCTTTAAAAGTTTGTTTCTTGCTTTTATCTATTTGTTAAATCATTCTTTTTTTTTTTTTTACCAGTATGGATGCATTTATAGACTATATTGTGAGTTCTTACCAATCACCCCACCATGTATTACCTAAATTATTTTAGCTTCAGTCACCGGGAGCTTTTTCAAGTTGGTCTCCTTGTCTCTTTGACATCATCAGTCTACTTTCTGTTGCTATAACAAAATGCTCAAGGCAGGATGAGCTTATAAAAAAAGAGAGGCTTGTAAGCATTCAGAGGTAGAGGCTGACGAGTGTCCTTTTCGTTGTGATCAGATGTCTTGACAGAAGCAACTTGGGAAGGAAGGGCTTATTTTGGCCCACAGTTCAAAGTCGTTACGGTCCATCACAGTGGGGAAGTCTCAGCAGTCGGGGCCAATCACAGTCACGGCGCTGAGGCCCATGAGTAAAAGCTGAGCTCAGTCCCACCTCTCCATTACAGAGACTGAGATGCCAACCAGGGCACGGTGCCATCTTCAGGGGACATGTCTTGCCACCTCAATAAAGTAATCAAGACACTTTCCCACAGACAGGCCCAGAGGCCTTCCCCTGGGGGATTCTAGGTCAGGTTGACAATAACCACTGGGTTCCCTGGAGTAACAGAACTCATAGAGTTGATACATAGTAAAAGGGAATTATTAAATAAGGTAACACAGTGTGGTCTGGGCAGTCCAACAGTAGCTGTCTCAACAGAGAGCCCAGTAGCTGGCCAGTCCCTGAAGCTGGGTACCTCAGCAGTTCCAATCTGGTTTAAAGGATTCCTGGAGAGCTGCTGGTCTATATCTACACTGGCAGCTTAAAGAAGCGTAGGTTGTGACAGCAGGTATGGAATCCAGTGATAGCAGTGGTATCGAGGTAGCAGCAGCAGCAGCAGGAGCAGCAGCAGCAGGAGCAGCAGCAGCAGCAGCCGCAGCGGCGGCAGCAGGATGAGCTATCTCACCAGTAAAGACAAGGGAAAATAGGCAGGAGTCAAGCTTTCTGTGTTGAGCCTCATCATGACTGGCTGTCAGCAGAAGGTTGGAGTGGCTCCTTTTAAATAACCAGGTCAGGAAAATCCCCATGGGCAGCCAACCTGCTTGCCTTTGAGTTGGGCCCAGATCTGGTTAAATTGACAACTAACATTATCCACCACAGAGACTGGAAATCCTAACAGCATGCCCTGGACTCCAAAGAGGGCTCCCCGTTGGCTGTCACCGACTGAGAGCCGATGGTGACAGGACGTAACTGGGACTGTGTCATCAGGAAGTCAGGGACCTGTGCAGACCAGGCTCAGTCTTTTGTAACCATGACCCTCTTGTAGGTACCACCAGCCACACTGGAAATGCTTTCATCCTTTCCAAGGGCCGCACCATCAGCCAACGCAAGGTCCAATCTTCCGGCCTCCGTGTAGAGATCCTAAACACTAACACACAAATCCTCATGGGACAAACAACATCTAAGCCATGGCACTCTTTTTTTTCTTTTAGTAATAAAGATTGAACCCAAGACTTCACACAAGCTGGGCAATTGTTCCATTACTGAATCACGTTCCCATTTCACCTTTGTGTCTTAGGAGCCCTTCCTTACTCTCTGCCACTACGGATTGATGACTTACTTTATTTATTTATTTATTTATTTATTTATTTATTTATTTATGTGTGTATTGTGTGTGTGTGTGTGAATTTGTGTGTGTGTGTGTATGTGTGTGTGTGTGTAATTGGTTTTTTGCAGCAGGGTGTCTCATTGGCCTGAGGCTCACAACATAGACTATGCTGTCTGGCTAGAGAGTCCCTGGGAGCCTGTATTCACCTCCCCAGCGCTAGGGTGATGTCTTCGTCACTGTTCTATTGCTATGAAGAGACACCATGATGACCAAGACAACTTTTATAAAAGAAGGCATTTAATTGGAGGTTTGTTGTTCATAGTTTCAGACGGTTAGTCCATTATCATGGTGGAATGCAGGCAGGCGTGGTGCTAGAGAAGTAGCTGAGAGCTACATCCTGGTTATCAGCAGTAGCAGGTGCAGGAGAGAGAGAGAGAGAGACAGAGAGAGAGAGAGAGAGAGAGAGAGAGAGAGAGAGAGAGACATAGACCGAGACAGAGACACAGAGACAGAGAGAGACACAGAGAGAGAGAGACACAGAGACAGAGAAGAGAGAGCTAGACAGAGACAGAGAAACAGAGAGACAGAGGCTGGACCTGGTGTGGTCCCATGAAATCTCTGAGTCCACTCCCAGTGTCACACCTCCTCCAACAAGGCCACATCTCTGATCTTTCCCAAACAGTTTACCAACTGATGACTAAGTGTTCAAGGATGTCAGCCTACGGGGCCGTTCTCATTCAAACCACCACGGGTGGCAACCTTAGCCAGCATGCCTATGGAGTTTGAAACTATAACTCAGGTGCTCGTGCTTGTGTGGCAAGCGCCTGACTGAGCCACCCCAGCTCCGGCAGGCTTTTTGAGTATTTTCTTCCTACTCCTCATCCTCCCGAAAGACAGCATATAGCTGTGGGTGAGGTCCCAGGTAACCCTCCTCTCCCAGCCAATCAGCAGCAAGGGTTGCCTGCTGACTAAGTTCTTGAGGATGCTTTGGGCTTATGTTGTCATCTACTTTAGACTTTTGGGACATGCTACATAGACCCTAGGCTGATTTTGAACTCATGACCTTTCTGCTCCTTGCTTCCCAAGTGCTGGCATTACAGATTTCCCACAGCCTCTACACACACAGATACACACACATTTCCATCTTGGCCGAAGATTGCTGTGATCCACTCCAGGTTCGCGTCCATAGAGGAGCGGGCGAGCCGGCCTCCTCCCTGCCTGCTGACTGGTATGAGAGCCTTAGCAGCCATTTTCTATTGGCTGCAGTAGCGGAGCTTGAAGACCCTGTTGAAAGAAGGCTGCTGATAGCAGTTCTGCTCCTGGAGATAGGTCTCCATAGTATCCCGCGGGCAGCAGAATGGACAAACAAGACCCTTAGAGAGAAGACAGTTGGCATTCTGACCATGCACAGTGGGTAGGCAGCCAGTCACGGGTCTAGGCCGAGCAGACCTAGCCATAGGCGCATGGCTGAGCAACAGCTGTGAGCTGACGTCAACTCACCACAGGCTTTGACTCCACTCACCCAGAGGGGATTTTTTGCTCTTGCTGCCCCTGACCTTCTGGCCCCCAGCTTCGGACCCTGCCTGAGAAAAGAAAGCCCAGCTTGTGTATCTTGACACCCAGCAGCTTTGCGGCCCCAGTCGGGAATTCATACACAGCTTGGGAATAAGCTGCCCCAGCTGGGAAACTAGACCCCTGTTTTAGTGACAGTTGTCACAGAGAAACAGGATGTCTGAAAACACACCAAAGAATAGTGTGTTCTTCGGTGGCTGGCGTCTCTCGCCTGACACTGGGAGGGAGGAAGTGAGCTCTCGCCAAAGGAGCACAATGGCAGATGGGAAAGGCCAAATAGCTGCCGAGGAATAGAGAGAAAACCAGGGTACTCCCCATTCCAAGGCTTATACCCCCTCCCCCATCCCCTCCCCCCAGTATCTCTTTGGGTCTTTGAGTTCCCAGATAGTGAATGTGGACAAAATTAGTCTCAATCCCTTCCAGCAGCGAGTCCTGAGCCCCCGCCAAGAACGCAGCCTGTGCTGGCACCTGACACCCATAGCCCAGGGTCTGTCTTGACTCCAGGTCACAGGAGGCAACAATATAGACCTGTTACAGTATCTGCTGCCACAACTGTAGCATGATATGGTGGGGTTTGGGGGGGGTCGGTGGGATTTTGTGGGGGAGATTCAGAACTGCTAATTCTACAGAGTGTATTGGCTGCGTTCATAATTAAACCTAATACCGATTTTACATCATTAATCAGATTTTTTTTTCACGTTGAGGTTTATCATTTCCCTCAGTTCTAGCCACAGATGGTTGGTTCAGACCTCCATGTGTAGTTCAACAATAAAAGACACAAAACACAACAGCTATTCCAGACAGATGCTTTCCAACATGGTACTGCGGAGTGACTGAGAGGGACCAGGGGCTCAGCCTCCTTGCTGACACAGCAGCTTTGGGTACACAGTGCTTATCCAGATCATAATGTCTTCCGTGTCCAGCCGTGGCTTTCAGCTTGTGTTCATGCTTGACTCTGATTGGCAGTGCCCCCAGCTGACTATGATTCTTCACCTTTTGAATATTTTTCACACTTTTTTTTTTTAAAAAAAGCAAATGTGTGTAGAGATCAAAGGACCTACTGCAAGAGGTTGACTCTCTCTTTCTACCCCATGGGTCTACATGTCACCTGGGGTTATCAGGCTTGGGGACAAGTGCCTTGAACCTCTGAGCTGTCTCAGTGGCCACCTTTTAAAGTTTTGGGAAACTTTGAAATAGTTTCAAATTCGCAGAGAAATTGCAAAATAGTTGAGAGAATTCGGCGTGCACATGGCAGGCGCTTACCAGGTTTGAACATTTTGCTGTGTGTTCCTGTCAGCGTCTCTGGCCTCTTTTGTATGCAGATGTTCCTGTATATACTGGGTAGAGAATTAAGTGGGGTTTTTCTAAGCATTCTCAGAATAGACTGCATGTGCCTCTGATTACTGAATGCACCAATGTAAATTGCTTAAGTGGGGAGATAAGCTTCCTTCCCCACCTTACAGTAATAAATACAGTGTGTGTGTGAGAGACAGAGAGAGAGAGAGAGAGAGAGAGAGAGAGAGAGAGAGAGAGAGAGAGTCCAAGGCTGACCTCAGACTTGCTACATAGCTGAGGCTAGCCTGGCCCTCCTGGATCTGCCTCTTAAGTGCTGGGATTAAAATGGAGGAAATTTAATAACAACACATGACTGATTTTATGGTTGCAAGACAGTTGCTTTAAAATACTCATTTCTAGAAAAATATTAATTTCTTCCGTATTTATTTAGCCAGTAATTATCTAATTGTTTATCTACTTGCTTTTGTCATCATGGACTTTGGGTTCTTGGTTTAGTCAGTGGGCTACACAATTCTATTTAGTCATCAATTAAACCTTAATCAATAATTAATTTAGATATTTAAGCTTTCCATGACCCAGATTAATTAATTAATTAATTAATTAATTAATTAATTAATTAAGGGGTAGGCCCAGTTTCTGGGCCTTGAGAACATCCCTTGTCATATTTTTAAGTACTTCTTCATTCTGTGGCTTCAATAATTTCTTCAGGAGCCTTGATTCACTAAAGAAACCACTCTCTGGCCAGGTGTGGTGGCACACACCTTTAATCTGAGCACTCTAGAGACAGAGGCAGGTGGATCTCTGTGAGTTTGAGGACAGTCTGGTCTGCATGTATGTGCAATGCCTGTAGAGGCCAGAAGATGGCACTGGATCCCTGGAACACGGGTTACAGGCGGTTGTGCGCTGCCCTGTGGGTGCTGGTACCTGTACCAGGATCCTCTGCAGCAGCAGGAAACACTCTCACCTGCTGAGCAGACCAGCAAGTTCCTTTAAGTCAATTCTTCTTTCCTTTTCTTTTCCCTGTAACTACTCTGGGATAAACAGACCATTTCTTCTCTCAGGAGCTGGCTGGCCGCATGCCTGTATTAGTACATTCCTACCTATTGTATGTCGTTAGTACTTGGCTTGGTTGAAGAAAGGATTCTTTTAGACTGACATAATACACGGTTGTGTCTCCTTTGTCGACGTCAGTGATTCTATCCACTGTATTCCTTGTACCTTAGGAGAGGATGCTATCGTTTTAACTCTAATCCCTTCTTCACTAACTCTAATAGTTCCATAAAGAAAACGTCTCATTCGCTGGTTGGTCAGCCATGTTTATAATCTCCATAAGAAGAGGAGAATAAATCCTTGAATCTTTCTCTGCTGTTAACAGTTTTTGAAAAAGAAAAGTTAGCAAGGAGGGTCGTGTACATCTGTAATCTTGGCACTCGGGAGGCAGGGGGAGTCTCTGTGAGTTCAAGGCTAGTCTGGCCGACATGGATTCTCAAAACAAAACAAAGCAAAACAAAATAAAAACAAAAACAAAAAGTGGGAAACACATCAGAGGTTTCCATCTCTAGGGGACAAAGGCACGAAGATGGAAGGGGTGGAGGAGTCACCAGGCATGGAGGGCTGTGGGCACAGCCAGTGGGGCTTAGTTGGGGGGGGGCAGTCAAGGTGAGCGTGGCCTTGGTGGGAATTCTGGAAGCCTTGGGGTAAGTTCCCTTGTCATGAGCTCCTACTGTGATGTACTGGGCTGCCTTCCCCAAAGATCCTGGTGGTGATTTTTATCATAAACCTTTTCCAGAGAACCACTTTAATGCAGGATTATTATACTTATCTTGATAAGTATAATATTTAATTAATATGTATTAGTATATAGTATGTATTTAATATAATATAATAATATAATTATACTTAAGTATAATTATACAATATATACTATATAAAGTATACCAAATATAAAGTATTAGTATGTTATTGTCTACCATCAGTCCCCTGTCTGGGGTGAGCAGATATTCATGCATATGAAGGGCCACAGAACACATGTGCAACAAATGATATACACAGAACATATGTGCAACAGAGGATTACACATGCACACATACATGCACACATGTGCACACACATGCACACACATGTACACACATGAGTACACACAGGCACAAAGTATAAGTAGTTATTTTACTTATTATGCTTATATAAAGCATGTGAGGACCAGAAAGATGACTGAGTCTAGGGCACTTCCTGACAGACTTAAGGACCTGAATTCCATTTCCAGAGTCCACACAGTGGAAGGAGAGAAGCAACTCCCACACGCTGTCATCAGACTTCCACACACATGTAATGGCAGGCACACACACACATACACACACACACACACAACCCATAAGTGTAATAAAATTAAAAATATGTGCATGGGGTGATACAGCTGTCTTTGAGTCATTTCCACTCCTCACACACACTCCTGTAACTCCAATAAAATTGGCTGGATTTTGGTGGTACCCACACTTTGGTCTGCCATCAGTCCCCTGTCTGGGGTGAGCAGATATTCATGCATATGAAGGGCCACAGAACGCATGTGCAACATATGATGCACACAAAACACATGTGCAGGGCTGGTGAGATGGCTCAGTGGTTAAGAGCACTGACTGCTCTTCCAGAGGTCATGAGTTCAAATCCCAGCAACCACATGGTGGCTCACAACCATCTGTAATGAGATCTGATGCCCTCTTGTGGGTGTCTGAAGACAGCTACAGTATACTTACATATAATAAATAAATAAAAATTATAAAACAAAACACATGTGCAACAGAGGATGTACACAAACTGTATAACCTTAATGAAATGAGTTGTTGGTTGATTCTTAACAACATTTTAAAAGATTCTATTCTGAGCTTTACGGCCTTCACCAATCCGCAGTTGCAAATGACATGTTAGCACACTCCTGACATGAACTGGCTGGTATTTTATCTGCTTTCATGAGGAAGAGGAGCGTGGAAACAGAGATAGAGGGGATATTTCCATGATGCTTCTGTGATATGCAAATGTAACAGCCGTAGAGACAAGACACAGACATGTACCTGCATTATTAATATTTCTCATTCCCTTCATTCTGTACTGTGAGACAGCTGACAGAAGGACAGACCAAGCCTGTTTTGTAGCAAGCCTTAGGGCCGTGGTCAGTCTCAATCTCTCAGTATGATTTTACTGAAGGTGGAGGTGGGGAGAGATGAACAGGAATGCCATTCATTGTACACCATTACACACACACACAGACACACGCATACGCGTGCACACATGCACACATACGTTCACATACGTGCACACACATGTGCACACACAGTCATGGGAGACAGATACCATAAATCGTTTTCAACAGTGAAGACAGGAAGAGTGACCAGGAAGAGACAATTTGGTAGTGTTTCTCACCGCCCATAGCATTTGCTAAAATCTAGTCTGCATCATTTACTTAGTAAGATTATGTAAAGCAAAATGCTCACAAAATTCCTGAAACCTTAGTTATCCATTCTTATCAGGTCTGTGATGTTTGCAGTGAGATAACGTCACACACACACACACACACACACACACACATTATGTAATGTATATTTTAGACAGTCTCACTATGTACCCTTGGCTGGCCTGGAACTTTCTGTGTAGACCAGGCTGGCCTCAAACCGACAGAGAATCTTGAGTATATGTGTTTTATGTGTGTACGTATAAGAATATGCATGTATGTATGTGCATGCTTATATGCATGTTGTAGATGTGTGTTTCTGCCTCCTGAGTGCAGGGATTAAAAGCATTTGCCACTATGCCCAGCTTAGGTTTATATTTAACTTTTCCAGTCCCTTGATCTCCAGGCGTGGACAATATACTTAACCTCTTCGAGCTTGTTATTTCTGCAGAAGGGCGCATAACACCTGCACCATAAAGAGTAAAAGCAAGACCAAACCAAGCTTGTAAAGTATCCAAATCAATATAAAAAGTCAGACAGAGATCCATTTTAAGTTGTCCTTGTTAAAAGTATCTCCCAGGACAGACACTCTGCCATCTCACCCCTCCCGACGGACACACTGCCGAGCCATCCCTACAGTGGTATTAAGAGTTTGTTATCAAAATCTGCATCTGGCCCTGCAGAGGCCAACGCAGGAAGATTCTGCATTTGTGGCCAGCCTGGGACCCACAGTAAGATCCTGCCTCAAAACTAAAAGCCAACAGAGTCCACATCACTGAGTCCACTGACTTTACTCCCCAGACAGAAGGCCTCCCTGTCAGGAGAGTGATGTCTTTGGATCTGTGACCCAAGCAAGTCCTTCTTCCTCAAGTGACTCCTGGAAAGTGTTTTGTCCCAAAGACAAGAAAAACAATAGCTCCATATTTGAAGGCAGGGGCTCAGAGGTGCAGGTGGACAGTTTACCTGGGGGTACCGTGGTAACCTGCTTGCTTCTGAATTTGGGCTTTTGGTCATGTGACTCACTCACTGATTGGATAACCGCTGTTTAAAACCTTAGCTCTGGTTAGTGTTAATACATTACAGTCGGGGCTTTTTCCGTGTCTATGTTCATCTGCTTTGTTAAAAACCACGCTTTGTCTCCCGAGGGCATTATAAGGTAATTTCTTATATCTCAAATACTACACTGAGCAGAGGGGATTGTGGGATATTCCTTTGCTAGATACATTACACAACACCCACACTGTGGAATATCATACAGCTAAAACGAAGAACAAGGAAGCTTGCTATGTGTGAACATGAAAAGATTTCTCAGACACGTTGTTAAATGTTAAGATACAACAGCCTTTGTAGAAATCTTTTGGATAAAACATGAGAGATAGTTAAAAAAATTGTATGTGTTTTTATTTGTTTAAAAGACCTAGTCTTTATCACTATGAAGTTTTTGATATGAGCATTGAACAGTAATAAGTGCTAAGGCTGGGGATATGAAGTGCTTGTTCAGCATGTGTCAGACCTTGGGTTTAGTCCTCAGCGACACACACACACATACATGTACATACACACACATATACACATATATACACATGTAATACATACATATATATACACACATACACAGACACATATACACATGTATATATACATACACACATATACACATACATACATATAAGCATGCCCATACATATATGCTCATATACCACATATACACAAACAGAAGAATACACACATATACCCAAACATACATATATACATGTATACACACTCATAGACACACATATACAGCATACATATAAGCATGCACATATATACATGCATATTCTTATACATACACACATAAAACACATACACACCCAAACATATACATATACACATGTACATACACATGGATATACACAATACACAGATATACATACATATAAGGATGCACATAATACATGCATGCACACATTCATACACACATATAAACAGAATACATCCATACACCCATACATACACATACACACATATATACAAGTACATACACATAAATATACACACATACACAGACATACATACATGCATGAACATATACAGACACACATATAAACAAACAGAATAATATACACATACACACACAGAGTGCTGTAATCAATGTGCAGTGGAACCTTGGCTTCGAAAATCACGTGTATGGAATCATTGTGGCAGAGAAGGAAAAGGCAGCTGGTGAGGAGCCCTGTGTCCTCCTCAGAGGAAGGAGTCCCAACTGTCTCCACAGCTCTGGCCAATGGGATGCAGGCATCAGTGATACGTTCCTTTGCATTAAACCACTCTGAGGAAGCCTGAGACTGTTTCCTCCCAACTGCTGGCTATGTGTCAATCAACATCCAGCATGCCCAAGTCGCTGTGTGGAGCAAAGTTACACTCTTCCTCCAGGCACCACGGCTTTAAAATGGTGTCTTGGTTAGATTTCTCTTTCCATGGTAAAACACTGACCAAAAGCAACTTGGAGAGGAAAGGATTTATTTGGCCCACACATCCTGATCTTCACGAGGGGAAGTAAGAGCAGAAATTCAAGGCAGGAGCCAAAGCAGAGACATAGAGAGACTGGCTTGCTCCCCATGGCTTGATCGGTTTGCTTTTAATACAACCTAGGACCAGGCTGGGGTCTTCCACATCAATCATTAATAATAATAATAATTAATAATAATAGTAATGCCCCACGGACTTGCCTAAAGGCCGTGTGATAGAGGTATTCTTTCAACTGAGGCTTCCTCTTCATGGATGAGTCTAGCTTGTGTCAAGGGACCCATATGAGGACCGAGAGTCTCCTGTGCTCAGTCACAGGGTTACAGTGTTTCTCTCATAATTTACTTAGTTTGTCTTTGTCATACACCATCCTAGCATTTGCTTTTCCTTTTGGTGTAAAATTTTAGGTGACTCTTTTAGACTCCTAATAATTTATCTCACTCGATAAGCGTGTTTTTTTAAAGTGGCTAGAATTCTTGCCAAAAAAGTTTTACAAATTCCTTTTTCACATTTGTACCTAGCCGGTAGGCTCATCCTACACAAAGCTCTGCAGCAAGCAGCTGTGACATCTCTCTTTCTAGACGATCCCAAACTTCCATTTTATCGTAGGAACTGTATTTCCTTAGATCTTTCAGCTTCTCTCAGTAGTGTCAGCGTCTGTTGGCTTTCCTCTTCCCTCTTCTTTTTAAAGTTTTGTTTCATCACGGTATGTACAGCCAGGCCACAAAACAGACAATGCAGCTTGGTCAGGGAAGGCTTCACTGACGAGAGGTGGTAGTGGTAAAACCTGACGAAGGTGTGGGAGCATCTTGTGGAAGACGCTCTGGGAAGAAGCATCCTATGTGCAAAAGGCTGGAGGCTGGAGGCTGGACTGTATTTGCTGCGTGAGGATCGCCAGTGGGCATGCGCAGTGAGAAAAGGTATACTTAACCAATATGTATGTTGACCTCTCTCCGCACAACCTTTGCCCTTTTGTGTTTTTGTTGTTGTTGTCGTCGTTTTTTTTGTTTGTTTGTTTGTTTTACGTAGAATAGCTTGGTCTATATTTTACAGGATGGATCCCTGTGCATTCGGAGTAGAAAAAAAAAATGGAAGAAGGGCCCGGACGAAGACATCAACCAAGAAGCCTTCAAAACAATCAGGTGAAAAAAATGCTGGCCACTTGTAGGGAGGGGAGCTGGAGAGAATTTAAGTCTGGGTTTGCTGACAGATCCATTGACGGGTCTGAGAGAAACACATCAGTCAACCTGGCTCCAGGGTTTGGTTTTGTTTTGGAGACATTTCCACAAATGGGCAGAGCTTTTCTTATTTGGTGAGCTTCACTAGACCTAGACTGCTGACAGAGTCGCCGGCATCCCTGGGATGCAGGTATTGGACCAAGATGCTCGCATCCATTTCATAATATGAATGCCAGACATCTTGAGGGAGTGTGAATCTCAGGTCATCCCTGTGAAGCACAAACCTGAGTTTACCAGATGGTCCTGGCATTCCAGGTGTGGACTTACCGTGGGGAAAGATCTGGATGGGTGACGCGCCATGCGGCAGGGGCATCCCAGGTGTCTACTTCTCGTCGGGAAAGATCTGGAAGGGCGTCGCGCCATGCGGCAGACGTTCCCGAACCTTCTTAGTTTCCTGAACCCTTAACGTCTTGGTGACTTCTAAATGGTATCTCTGGGGCTAATTAGGCTCCATCAACTTTATAAGCAGCTGCATCCTGACAGCTAAGTTGCTTCCTTAACTTGACACCAAGCGGCCAACTTTACCCATAATTCACAGCGCGAGTTTACTCAGAACAGGAGGACTGCGTTGATCATCACACAGCGTCCCCGTCCAGGAGGAGCTCCAGATCTGATCCCACATGGCTACTTTCCTTCTCCAAACTGATTGCCACACAGGCTTTTCTTTGTAAAGAATGTTAAAAATCCAGCATTGTAAAGAGCTGATGTCATTTCAGAGAAAGTTTGTCACGTGAACAACTCCAAGGTAAAGATGGCACAGTATACAACAGACACTGAGTGTTGGCATTTCCCTCGAAAAGCCAAAATGTTTTTCAAAGCCCCTTGGAGGTTCATGACCCAGGATGCCTTGATGCACAGTTAGGGGCCCCAAAGGCTTTGGAAATTTCGAAGAACTAAAGCTAAGAAGAGATAGATGACAGGCAGACAGACAGACACGTGTATTCATGCGCATACATGAATAGCTGCACACATTGTGATGGCCAGATCACCAGGGGCCTTCGTGGTGGAAGGAGAGAACTGTTTTCTGCTAGTTTTCCTCTAACCGCCACATGCACACACAAAACAGATAAATAGAATGTTAAAAAAAATAAAAAGACATTACTGATTTTTGACTTGGGAGGAAGTCAGAGAAGGGTTAGCTTTATAAATCGTGGAGTAGAGGGTAGACTCTGAGGTGCGACGGACAATCAACAAGGCCAGACACGATGCTGCATGTTTATAACCCTAGCAGTCAAGAGGCTGAGGCAGAAGGATTGCAAGTTTGAGGCCAGCCTAGGCTACAAAAAATAAAAACAAGATCAAGGAAAGGAAGGGTGAATTGTGTAAGCAACTGTGCAGATGTGACCCAGCACATCTGGAATGACACGGGGGCCATGGATTGAAGCCACAGGAGGTGAGGGAGAAGGCTGTGGAGGTGAGGGGGGAGGTTGTGGGGGGAGGGGGAGGTTGTGGGGGTGAGGGGGAAGGTTGTGGAGGTGAGGGGGAAGGTTGTGGAGGTGAGGGGGGAGGTTGTGG
>NW_021605143.1:795419-807012 GCF_004785775.1 Grammomys surdaster | reverse complement strand
GGGGGGGAGGTTGTGGAGGTGAAGGGGAAGGTTGTAGAGGTGAGGGGGAAGGTTGTAGAGGTGAGGGGGGAGGTTGTGGGGGTGAGGGGGAAGGTTGTGGGGGTTGGGGGGAGGTTGTGGAGGTGAGGGGGGAGGTTGTGGAGGTGGGGGGGGAGTAGCCTCTGGCAGGGATGGCTCAGTGGCTGTGTTACTTTCCTGTTGCAGTGATAATGAACCACAACCAAGGCCATTTAAGAAGGAATGTTTATTTCAGCTTACAGTTCCAGAGGGCGAGTCCGTGATGGTGGGGGAGGCGTGGCAGCAGGTAGCCAGAGCAGGCTGCTGAGACATCAGAGATCCTATCAGCAACTGCAAACAGAGCAGAAAAGGAGAGAGAACAAACCCTCTGAGAGTGGGGTGAGGTTGTAAACCCCCCAAGCCTGCCCTCGGTGAAAAAGCACTTGCTGAGCAAGCCTGGGGACCAGAGTTTGGATCCCTAGAACCCACATAAAATGCCAGGTGGGTGTGGGAGCCCACCTATAATTCCAGCATGTGGGTGACAGAGACAGGGAACCCCTGTAGCAGACTGGGTAGTCAAACAAGCCAGAATTGTATACTCTGGGTTCTTCTAGAGACCCTGGCTCAGTATATAAGTGGAGAATCATCTAGAAAGACACTTGATGCTAACCTCAACACACACACACACACACACACACACACACACACACACACACACATGCACGTCCACCTGCACTCACATGTGCCCACACATGCATACATGCAAGAGGGAGGGGGAAGTAACCAGGGCCTAACATGAATAGATTTGAATGCTATCCTATGGAGTTTCATCTTCGTTATGTCAGCTATAGGGAGCTGTCAAAGATTTCTATGGGTGACCGATTTGATTAACTTCAGTCAGTATACAGTAGAGTGGAGATGGGCAGGAACAGGGAGGAACAGGTGGTGGAGAGACCACCTGAAAAGGAGGCTACATCAGCCAGCTACAGCTGGGTAACAATGTGGCTTTCACTCCAGGTGTTTCCTCAATGGTGAGCCTTCTGACCACAAATTGGCTGAGAAGCCTGGGTCCAGCTTGGTTGTAGGGCAGCTCTGGGGTGCTTCTGTGATCTCCACAGAGTTCTGTCAGGGACTAACCAGGGCGTGATGTTCTCAGTGTTGACCTCTGTCCCAGCAACTAAGCCCAGTGTGTGCAGGCACATGTAAAGCTATTATCAGCCCCGCTACAGCTCACTGAACAAAGTCACAGGGCTAAATCCAAAGGCAGCATGGCGGATAAATACATCCTGCCCTCTCTGGGAGCCTGCGATCGAAGGAAGAAAGAATTAACAGTACTCTGTTAGAAATTCTCCTGTCACTGTAGTAGTGGCAAGAGCTAATTAGGGCACCAGCAGCGGAAAGCGGGGAGTTTAGGACTTAAGAATCTTTGATATTAAGGCTCTTGCAGGTTTTTTATACATGAGCTCTCTCTGGCTGTGGTGATAATATACTAACACCTGTTAGGTGCTTAGTAGAGATAAGAAGCACACTAAGTGCTTATGTACACAGACCAATGTGGCCCTGTCAAACCAGGATGAGAGGAGAACTAACGTGTTCTTCATTTCAGAGACCAGGAAACCAGAGCTTGGTTGTTATGTAACTGAGCAAGATTAAAAGGCTAGGGCAAAGTGTGGATTTTAATCTATCATGACTGTCTGTATAGCTCACATGTGTGATCACAGCAAACACTGTCTCAACAATGCCTATCGAAGATCAGAGCCTATAGAAAATGCTCCACAGACCCATCAGTGGGGTTTCAGTGGTGGGCTTCAGGTATGAGGCATATTCTTATAGATGCAAATTAGTTGGAAACTTAAAGAATTTAAAAAAAATTTAAAAATTTATTTTTTATTGTGTTTGTAATGGATGTGTGTGTATGTGTGCATGTGTGCATGCCTCTGTGGTTGTGTGTGCATACATGAATGCATGTGTGTGTATTCGTGCATGAGTGCACGCATGCCTTATGTTTGTGTGTTCGTGTGTGCATGCATGTTTGCATGTGTGTGAGCACACGTGTGTGTGTGTGTTTGTGCGTGTGTGTGCACACGCGTGTGTGTAGCACATGCACAATGGGCAGCTAGAGGTCACAGGATGTGGAGTAATTCATTCCTTCCACCATGTAAGTCTAGGGGATCAACTCAGGTGGTCAGGCTTGGTAGCAGGCGTCTGCTGACCCATCCTAGCAGCCTGGGAAAGGTT
This sequence comes from Grammomys surdaster, assembly GCF_004785775.1. NCBI lineage: Eukaryota > Metazoa > Chordata > Mammalia > Rodentia > Muridae > Grammomys > Grammomys surdaster. Next base: position 804,777 of record NW_021605143.1, on the reverse strand, counting down.
TTCTGCAAAGCAACACCCCAAAGTAGGCTAAACCTAGAAAAGCCTTCCAGCTACCACAGGAGACGTGGCGTCGTGGGAATCCACGAGAGTGGCGATGGAGAGTGAGCGACGTTTTCCCCGTTGCCCACCTTCTGCTGGGTCTGCCTTTGCTGGAGGAGATTAGGAGTAATCTCAGAGATAAAATCTTCAGACTGTAGCATCTGCTGGCATCAAAGAGAGCTGGGGTATTAAACCCTGTCTCTCTGGAAGAGAAGAGTAAATTTACAGGAAGCAATAATGTCTGGAAAGAGGATAGAAAGTTAACTAAATTATTATTGAGTAGAATGAGAAAGTGAGAGAGAAGAGCCCCAAGAAGGAATCCTACTGCTGGATATTTAGATAACCTTGGGTGACCTCTAAAGGAGGCTGTGAGGGCAGGGACCGATTTGGAGATTCAGGGATGATCTGAGATGCCCCACTTCACACATAAGGCATCTGGGAGCACCAGGAGTGGTTAACCTGGAGTACAGGACGTGGCCCACCATCCATGCAAAATTGTGTGTTTGTATGTCTGCCCATGCTCACACAGACAGCTATCCATGTGCGGAATAGGTTATTTTTTTCTGGAAAGGGAAGTCTATGCTTTTCATTAGACTTTTCAAAGGGATCTTTGAGTCTAAAATCTTCAGACAAGCTGTTCCTACAGCTTTTTCTTGGGCAAACATTCCAGGTATCTTCCTGTGTGGGAGCTCACTCTGAGCGATCCCACCTCAGCTCCTGCTCACATCCCCTGGAACAACGCTGGCTGAGTTTAACCCCGTCTTTGTCTTTCTAAGGGGAAGCTCACTCCTCATCCAGTTTTACTCTCAGAAGAACTTAGCTGTGAAGAAGATCCTTGACAATGCTAATGTTTTGAAGATTACCCACCGAGTCTGCAAATATTCTTGTATTTTGAAAAGTCTGTATGTTAAGTACCCGGTTACCTAGAGGTAACACTGCTGTTACCAGAAGCCTTGTAATCCCATAGAGTGGATTTCCGTACTTGTTAAAATATTGGAGAAGGGATTTAGAGTGATCCTTGTTCACTGTTTGTGAACTCCCAAGAGCTTGGTATTTTAGAGCACAGATTTAATAAGGAGCACATGCATGTTTTAATTACTTAATAAGGAGCACATACATGTTTCAACCATCATACTGTTTATTTAGCCAAAAGTTAAATGCAAAAGCATACATGGCTCAATTTCTAAGTCATAGTAGGACGAGCCCTTTGAGGGGACAGGGTTGGGTGTCTCTATGCAACGCCATCATTTGAACTCAATTCATCTTTTCTCACGTCACCACCTCTGCAGCGTTGTTCTCCTGCCCACCGTCACGTCTATAACGTGTCTGCCGCCATTAACTTTTAATGATAACTTGCCATCCAGACTGTGACTTTCCAGTTTGGGATTGTGAGCTTTGTTCACGGTGTTTGCTCGATGGGCTCACAACTTCTCCGAAATGGGATGATTTATAAAGAGTTTATCATGGTATTTAAACTTTGAAACTGCAATTTATTTCTAACTTCAAAAAAAAATACATGGGACATCTTATAAATTACACCACATAGAAGCTTAGACAACACTTTAACCCTTCCTCCTCCCCTTCTTATCCTGTCCAGTCACCGTGATTGAGTTACTCTGTTGGAGTGCCTTAAGCAGGCATCCAGTATTTGCTCATGCACGAGAGGAAATCAACTGTCCATCTGTCTGTCTGTCCATCCATCCATCCATCCATCCATCCATCCATCCATCCACCCAGTGATTAGACACTAGATGCCAACTCCACATGTAACACATCAAATCCAAAGTCACTTTAATTTAGTGACAAAATTACTGTAAACCATTAAGTTTATAGCTAATAAGCCAACATAGTTGAAGAGAATAATAAAGTGTATTCTAATGAAATGAAATAATGCAGGTAGAGAGAAGAGAAAATAGAACACAGATGGAAAATAGCTCAACTTTAGATTTAGCCCCAATCATATTAATAATGGAATATAACTTGCTTCCCAGTCACTTGAAAAACATTAGTAGCAAGATGCAACTTGCTTACCAACCCACTTGGAGCCTAGAAATTGCTAGATTGTGGACTAGGTAAGGCAAATGGTGCCTACAAGAAACTTAACTTTGGGGCTGTGTGTTATATTGTACACATTCTGTTTGTTTATGGTAAATAATTTTATACTCAAATATGCATATAATGTGAAATTGTTAGATCTAGGTAATTAACATGCATTCTTAATTTTTGTGGCAGAAATATTGATCATAAAAGTCTCCAAGTGTGTAATATGTTGTTATTAATGGCAGTTGCCCTGACATCTCCAGCTGCCGGGATGTAGTAGATCTCTTAAAGCAATTCTTTCTAACTGATACTTTGTATCCTAGGACTAACAGCCTGGGTCTCCCCTCACTCCTGTCTCTAGTGAGCACCACTTTGCTCTCTGCTGTATGAGCTCAGCTCTGTCAGTGCCTCATGCATATGAGATCCAGCAGTGTTTGTCTTTCTGGGTTTGGTTTATCCCTCTTTTTGTTTTCAGGTTCATCCCAGATCTGTAATGAAAGGATCTTTGCAGTAGCATTCCACCGTGTGGCTGCACCGCACTTTCTTTATCCTGTCATCAGCTGAGGGGCACCTGGACTGCTTACTTATCTTGGCAGCTATGAATAATGATACTTGGAATGTAGGATTGCAGGTGTCTCTGTAAATAAAATACCTGCTTTGTTTCCATTGGTTACATTTTATTTATTTATTTATTTATTTATTTATTTATTTATTTATTTATTTCGGGAGGGCAGCATGCATGGGCTCAGAGATCGGAGGACGGTTTATAGGCGTCACCTCTCTCCTTTCACTTGTGGATCCTAGAGATTGAACTCTGATCACCAGGCTTGGCAGCAAGCATTTTCCCGATTCAGGCGTCTTACTGCCCTCACTGACCATATACTCACTGCTGCCTTTGCTGGATCTTATAGTTGTTCTGTTTAGATTTTGCTTTTTTTGAGCAACTTCATCACTGCTGTAAAAATCTACATTTCTACCAATAGTACATCAGGGTCTGTTTTTTTTTCTGCATGCTTGTCAAAACCTATTTTTTAAAAAACTTTTTTTAAAAAATAATAATCATTCTCACAGGTGTGAGATGACAGGTCATTGTGGTTTAGTTTGTATTTCCCTCATCAGTGGTGGTAAATATTTTTCTTCATCTCTTGTGGCCTTTATCTATATTCTCTTGTTGAAATGTTCACGGACGGCTGGGCATGGTGGCATGTGCCTTTGATTCCAGAACTCCAGAGGGAGGCAGAGGCAGGTGGATCTACTACTCTGATTTTTCTTTATTCTGTTGATTAGTACAAAGTCCATTTTAAATATAAAGGCTTAAAAAGGTTAAGTTAAGGGCTGGAGAGATGGCTCAGTGGTTAAGAGCACTGACTGCACTTCCAGAGGTCCTGAGTTCAAATCCCAGCAACCACATGGTGGCTCGCAACCATCTGTAATGAGATCTGATGCCCTCTTCTGGTGTGTCTGAAGACAGCTACAGTGTATTCATATATAATAAATAAATAAATCTTTAAAAAAAATAAAAATAAAAAAAAAATAAAAAGGTTAAGTTAAAAGGGTAATACAGAAAAACCACACCACAACCATTCAGATATTTCAATATACATTTCTTAGTAAACAGTAGAGCCAGAAACGAGTCTTAGTAAGGACACAGATATTAAAGTGGACTACCCATTGCTTTGACCTAATTCAGGTTTGTTGAGCAGAGGACAGACCCTTGTCAAATATTTGCAGGACATTTTGGAAGATGGGTTATCTTCTGAGCCATGGTGTAAGTCTTAAAAAACATAAAGGCTTTGGAATCACAGGAGTCACATTCACAGAGAACAATGAAGTTAGGAACTGACAATGGACAGTTATCCGGGGAATCCCAATCTGAAAACTAGATGACACACTTAAGATAGCACAAGAGTGTAATGGGATGACAAAGTCATTAATGTAACTTAAATGAAAATCTAACACAGAGAGAAATCTATAGCATTAAAAGCCCAAATTAGGAAAGAGGGGGCTAAGACCAGTGATCTCAGAACTGAGAAACCATGGGAAGTGTAGGCTGAACAAACAAAATTCTAAATAAGCAGAAGAAAGGAAATCAGGCCACCATGCAGATTAATGGCAGACTTTAATAGTCCTTGAAGAAAACTCAACAAAAACAAGAGTGTTTACTAGAGAGAGAGAGAGAGAGAGAGAGAGAGAGAGAGAGAGAGAGAGAGAATGAGAGAGAGAGAATGAGAGAGAGAGAGAGAATGAGAGAGAGAGAGAGAAAATGAGAGAGAGAGAATGAGAGAGACAGAGAGGAGAGAGAATGAGAGAGAGAGAGAATGAGAGAGAGAGAGAGAGAAAATGAGAGAGAGAGAATGAGAGAGACAGAAAGAGAGGAGAGAGAATGAGAGAGAGAGAGAGAGAGAGAGAGAGAGAGAGAGAGCAGTAAATATCAGGACTGAGAAATGACACCACCACAAGTTCTACAGACAGTAAAGGAACACTACAAAGTGTTGTACAAAATTTTATGCTCATAAATCTAACAATGTAGATGAGGAAACAGGCAAATGCCCGTGTCCGAGTTACTTTTCTATTGCTGTGAAGAGTCACCATAACCAAGGCAACTTACAGAAGAAAAGAGTTTCCTGGGACTTACCATTTCAGGGGTTAGTTCAGTTCATGGTCATCACGGCAGCCACAACAGACAGGCACCAGACAGGAGTGGGTGCTGGGAAAATAGCCAAGAGAATCTGTGTTGAGTAAACAACCATGATGCTGGAAGAAAGGGGTTGGGGGGAGACTAATGGGAAAGGGCGTGGAAAGAAAGCCTCTTAAAGCGCCCAAGTCTACCCTAAGTCTAAGTGACACACTTCCTCCAACTTGACCACACCTCATAATCGTTCCCAAATAGTCTCATCAACTAGGGACCAAGCGTTCAAACATATGAGCCCATGGGGGCCGTTCTCACTCAAACCACCACACCTTGGAAGAAATAAGTACCTAACTCTACTCAAGGAAAAAAAATTAAAAATTTAAACTATTAAATTAATTAAATTAAATCTCAAACATCTCTATGTTTATTAATTGAATTGAATTCCTAATAGTTTTTTTTTCTGTCAGTGAAAACTCCAGATAATTTTACTGGGTAATTCTACCAGACATTTAGGGAAGAAATAATATAAATTCTATACAGAGTTTCCCAGAAAAAAAAAGATGATGGCGTGCTTCCCACTCCAGTCTACTGGTGTGACACCAGAGGTAGAGAATGTTACAAGACTAAGATACTTCACAAACATGGTTATTAACAAAACATTAACAAATCAAAGTCAACAAAGACAATCAGTGATGTTATGAGCAAAACACAATGTTAGGAATTAATTAGTTTACATTTGAAAGTCAGTATAATTCACTGTGTTAATAAATTTAAAAAAAAGCCCACGTACAGGAATCAACATTCATTTTTTATTATGAAAACCCTTAGCAAAACAGAAAATAGAAGACGCTGCCCTCAATATAATAGAGTGTTTAGGAAAAGCCTACGGCTAGCATCATGCTGCATGGTGAAAGCTCAGATGGTCTTCCATCTTAAGATGGGGAGTGAGCAACAACATCTGCTCACACTGTTTCTACTTAACACTGCAGGAAAGGAGGTAGCTAGCTAGTGCAATAAACCAAGAAAAGGAAACGGGCCACATCCAGTTTGGAAAAGAGGAAACCAGAGCTGAAGAGACGGCTGAGCAGTAAGGTCACTGGCTGCTCTTTAGAGGATGCAGGTTCAGAGGTTCATTTCCTAAGATCCACATGGTGGTTCACAAACATCGAAAACAACTCCAGCTTCAGGGAATCCCACGCCTTATTCTGTGAACATCAGAAGATGTGACCAAGGCAGCTTATAAAAGACTTTATTGGGGTTCACAGTTCCAGAGGTTGAGTCCATGGCCATCATGACTGGGAGCATGGCTGCAGGCAAGCAGGCACGATGCTGAAGCAGGAGCTGAGAGCTGACATTTTTGTCTGCCAGGAGAGAGAGCTAATTGGAAAGAACGTGGCTTTTAAAACCCCCTAGCCCACGCCCACTGACACACCTCCTTCAAAGTCCCGCCCACTGACACACCTCCTCACAAGAGGCCACACCTCCCGATCCTTGCCAAACAGCTGGGAAACAAATTTTCAGACAAACGAGCCCATTCTTATTCAAACCACCAAAGAGACACCCATACAGGTTAAAACATAAAAAACTTTTTAAAAAAGTGTTCATTTGTAAATGACATACACTTTATGATTTTTTTCTGGGGAGTCTATTTTTATTCATTCTAGACAGGGTGACAATGGTTTAAAGAACTGATTTCAATTTGGTGAGTTTAACTGGGGTTACTTATGGGAACATGGACAACCTGCAGGCATCTAAACTACTGGAGAAAAGTTGTGTTTCAACCCACCCCACCCAGGAACACACCCCACCCCAGGGACCCATCCCACTCCACAACCCACCCCACTCCAGCAATTGCTTACCATTTATATATCCTCAGGAAGGGGAGAGACTAATGTACCACATGAATCCCCTCACCCTACACCTTTTTATAGAGGAATGATAATGAGTCCAGTCCTGTGGGTAATCTATTAACCAAGGTAGCAAAATTGTAAAGTACAGAAAAATTAACTGCGCTTCTATATAAATCCCGTGAATAACAGGAAACTAGAATGAATGTACAAATTGTTAAGAGACCCATCACACACACACACACACACACACACACACACACACACACAAAACGAAACGTTTAGGAACACATTCTGGAAGCAGAGTAAGACTTGTCTCCTGAAAAACCGCGGCCACTGGAGCCCTTGGGAGACCACGTAATGCTGAAACGGAGACCACGTGATGCTGAAACGGAATCATTGTTTCTGTGGCCGCAGAAGTTTCCTCAATGCCGAATGCTTTAAATTTATGCATTTTTGATCAAAATCCCAGCGATTTCTTGTTGTCATTGTTTGGTAGAACTTGACAAACAGATTCCAAAGTTTGTAGGCAAATGTGGAAGACCTAGACTTGGAAAGCTAGCACTGGAAAAGCGGAGCAGAGGGTGAGAAGTGAGAGGCTAGCCTCCCCTGTCATCCTGACCCTGTGTCCCGGCCTTCCCAAAGCTGGGATAGTAGCCCATGATACTTTTTGTGCTTAGGAAATCCAGGGTCTCATCAAGCTACATGTGTGCTTCCGCACGGCACGCCACACACGTGTGCTACAACACAGCGCTAGATCTTCAGCGTGTAAACGGGCTTCAACTGCTCGATTCCAAAGTTTATTTTAACGCAAGAGTAAGCAAGGTCAGGTAAATATGTAAATGAAACAAGAGTCCAGAATGAGAGCCTTATACATCTGTTTAAACATCTGGTCTACAGAAAAAGAAAACGTAAATTGGACTTTGCAAAACTTAAGGGTGTTTACCTTTGGAATGACTTTGTCAAGAGACAAAAAAAAATATAAACCCACACTAGGAAGCAACGTTTGCCAATTATGTGACTGTTAGGAGATGTGTATCTGTAAGATACAAATAGCTCTCAAGTTTCAATAAGCAAACACCCTCTAAAGTATGAAAGACCCAAATAGACAACTTCAACCAGCAGGATTTACTGAGCCAAGGCATTTAACACATTTAGTCATTAGTGAAACAGAAGCTAAAACCGCAGTGGAATAATCCATCACAGTATTAGAATGGCTAAAATTAAAAAGCCTGGTCATGTCAGATGCTGACGAGGATGTGGGGCACTGATGCCCTACTGTGCTGTGGGATGGAATTGAAATGGCAGAAGTGCTTTGCAGCTCAAAACCTCCTTTCTTTTCTTTGTTGTTTTAGTTTTGGAACACGGGGGCCTCGTACAGCCTGAAACTTGTTATGTTCGTGAGAATGACCTCCACTGGATTATGCGGCTGGTGTTAGGGATTCTACCCAGGGCTTGGAGCACGAGGGCAAGCATGCTACCAGTTGAGCACACCTGCAGCCCCTGAGTTTTTTTTTTAATATGTTAAGTGACCTAAAGAGAATCCAGTCATTTCCTTCCTAGATATTTATACCCAGGGAAATAAGAGAATGCCCCCATACAAAGATGCACACAGTGAACATAGCAGCTTAATTTGTAACGAGCAAAACCTAGCACTAGCTTAAATGTCATCAATAAGCAGTTTAAAATTTGATATGTCCTTCCATAATGATTATTACCCGGTGATAAGAAGAAATGAACACCTCGCAGGCAGCATCAGGAAAAAAAAGTAACCTCAAAATAATCTTGCTGAGAGAAGTGTCCTACACCAAAAAAAAAAAAAAATTTCATACTGTATGATCCCATTAACTCTGGAAAATGCAAACCAGTGTACAGTAATAGAAGATTAGTGGTTGCCTGGGGGAGGCTCTGTGTGTGGGGGCAGTGCAGAGCCGGATTGCAAAGAGGCACCAGGAAACTTTGGGCATGCCCATCACCTTAGTGGTAAGGAGCTCCTGCATACACACACATGTCAAAATATATTCTAAACATGGAGCTTACTGTGAGCCAAATACATCTCAAGAAAGCTACTGTAAAATGCATGTAGTGGGCACATTCTGCCACAGTCTGTGCTGGGCTGTGTTAGAAAACTGTAAATGCACTTTCCCTTTAGTCTCTACAATAAAGCTATCAGTTTGGTGCCGTGATTGATTGCTCCCTCCTAGTGACAGAACACTGGGGTTTGGACAGGTTGTCACCCTCCACTGCTTAGTTAAAGCGGGTGCTATTCCGTGTCAACTGAATTTGCGTTAGAGAGACAGCGCCAGGAGTCCTCCTCGCTGAAGCTCCTTAGGCGTGTAAAAGCAGTGCAAAGGCTCATGTCAGCTTCACAGATCTACCCACTGAGTTTGGAGAAGGTAAGGTGACCTCTAAGCTTCCAAACCCGAGGGCTGTCTTTGCCACTCACAGCAGGTCCCTGTCGCAACACCGGCTTTCATTTGCTGTGCGTTGGATCAGTTGACCAAGGATCAAGTCAGAATCTCCGACTGCGGTCGCAGGATGACCGGGCGTGCCCGGGAGCAAGGAGACTCTTGTCATTGACCAGGGCCGCAGAGCATCTATCGGGTGTCCACGCCGGTGCTGGTGGGGCCGGCGGGGGCGTCGCGGAGGCGGGCCCGGGGACGCTCGCAGGCGCTCGGGCGCGGCGCCCCCTGCCGGTCGGGCTCCGGCGCGTATCCAGTCCGGAGCGCGGGGACGCAGGCCGGCGAGCTGGGAGCGAGAGGGCAGGCGAGCGGGCGGGCGGGCGCGCCCGGCAGGGTAG
>NW_021605143.1:779722-795019 GCF_004785775.1 Grammomys surdaster | reverse complement strand
GCGCGGGGAGCGCTCCAAGATGGCGCCCACCGCAGTCCCGCCCGCCGCAGCCTCGGCGCCTCTGCAGTCCGGCCGCGCCTCCCGGGCCCCGCGCTAGGGCCGCCGCCGCCTCGCCCGCCGCCGCCGCCGCCGTAAGTCGCCCCGGAGCCCCCGTCCCGGCGCCGCTCCTCGGCCTGGGCTCCCCTCTCGACCCGGGACCCTGGAGCGGGCTCGCCCCTCTCAGCCCCGGGGCTTTGCCGCAGAGCTCGCGGCGCGGCTCGCGGGCCGCGGGGCTCACGGGGCTCGCGTGGCCGTCGTGGAGCGGGGATTCTGCCCTTCGTGCTTTGCACGGGTGTTTGGAAGTCTTGCTTCCTTCCACGGTGTTTGCCGGGGTTCCCAAGGAGGATAGGGGACCACCAGCTCCCACCCCTGGCTGGACACCCTGCCCTCCAGGTTGCCTGGTCGCCCAGGGACCCGGGCTTGCCCCGGCGTCCCCTCGGCGCTGCAGCCGGCACCCAGCCCCCAGTGCCAGCCCGGTTGGGGCTCTCGGGCTGCTCTGCAGCCCCTCTTCTCTTCCCCCTCCCCCAGTCCTTACTGGATCCTCCCTCATCAGGCTCCACATTGCTACCAACTGCAGAAGCCGGGGGACTCCTGGGTTCGTGAGGCAGTCAGGACACCTCCTGTCCTTTACTCCTTTACTTGGATGTATCAGTCCCCCTCTCGCCAGGGTGCTCAGGGGTTGTGTTGGAGGCCCCCCCCCCCGCGACCTTCCTTGGCAGGTTAGGATTCCTGCATCAGAGTACATCACTTTCAGAATATCCCCCTTCCCCCACCCCCACCCCTACGCCACCCTATGCAGAGCTTGTTCCTCTCTTCTCTCCCTTCCCTCCCCCACCTCACCACGGGCAGCAGCACCCTGGGCTTCTTGTTAGCGTTGGGATACAGAACTGTTTGCCCAGATCCACAGCTTGGACCCTTCCTCTCTGCTTCACCCTTGGTACCTTGGGGACCGCAAAACCTCTGCATTTCCCCTGGGAGCTCCGCTCCATCCTCTATTGCCCGCAGCAACCACCGGTGGAGACTTGGCAGTTAACTTTCCGGGCGGTAGTGGGGGCTGTCAGACCCCTTCAGCGTCCCTAGGTTCGAGTTAGGATGGAGTGGGAATCATTTTTCAGCCTAATAAATAGGAATTCTCCAAACCGTGCATTCCTTCCAAGTACTCCACCCTATGCCCTCTCCCTCACTTACACTGCAGTTTTTGAAGCACGGGGGAATACATTTTATAACTGGAGGTTCCAAGATTCGCATCGGTGTTCATAATCAATGTCATCTGTTGGGGTGGGGGTGGGGAGAAGCATAGAAGAAACTTTGCATCGCATCTGGCCAAACTCGGGCAGGGAGAAATAGCAGGCTGCAAGGTCTGCTGCACAGGGGGAGCTGCTCTTAATGCACAGTGGGCATCCGGGAGGGCAGGGATTGGAAGCAAGAAGTGTGGGTAAGGGCCTCTAGGGCAAAGGGGAGGAATGCTTTTTATAACTGTTTTCTCGAGTTTAAACCTGGAGATCCTGTAGAGAGGTGTATGTGTGTTAGGACTGAGAGATGTCTTAGCTTTCCAAGGAGATTTCGGGTGTGGTAGGTTTTTTTTAAACGTCTTGAAGGCTCTCTTCCCTTTTCTCCATGTGCATTAGAAGATATGGGGGAGGGAGCCTTATTCTTTCCTCAAAAAATATGTTTTTTTGATGTGTAATGCAAACGGATGGACAGCGTTAATACCCAGTAGCAGGATGGCAGGAACCAAGAGGTTCAGGCTCAAAATGCTGAAAGCTTTTAGCATATTGTCTGTAACCTGGCTCTTGAAATACTGCAGCGTTTTCCTCTGGAACTCATGACCCATAAGGCCTTCAGTTCTCCCTGAAAGAGGATTTGATTGCTGTGTGTGGGGGTAGTGATGGTTTGGTGTTCTGTGAGCATTCTGTCTGTCCTAGAAATTGCAGCTCTCCGGAGAGGGCTGCAAGCATGTTCTGTGTCCTCAGAACATCTGATGTGTGTAGATGTAATGTGTCTCTTACTGGGATGTGGTGGGTATTGTATAGAAATTCATGATGGTTCTGGATAGCTAGTTACTGATTTCTTGGAGTCCGTTTGGGAGGCTGACTTTAAGATACCTTCGGTTTTCGTTTGACTTTCGTATAAATATTCGGAATATTTTCTTTTAAATTAACTATGGATGATGACTAGGGATATAGTATATTTAAAAACAAATAACCATAAGGTTGCTTGAAGGAGGACTCCAAGCAGTTCACCCTGAGTGCTCGCTCCTCTCTGCCTTGCCTTTCCTTGGCTTTATGCTTGCTAGAGCGGTACCTGCTGCGGTGCTGAAGGACAGCTCCCGGGCTTGTGTGGCTGAAGTCACAGGCGGAAGGGACTGGGTTTGCTTTGCCAGCAGGCTTTCCCTGTGCTGTGGATCTGCAAGTGCATGCGCAGCTGGGTCGTACTTGAGGTTAAAGGTCTGGTTATCACATTTTTCTTACTCCCACACAACTCCTCATTTTGGCTGTCCCTCACGGAGGCAGTGCTGTTTCGGCTTCAACAGATCCGTATGTAAGACATACATTTTGCTGACGGTGTTGTTTCAGGACCTTTTTTTTTTTTTTTGTCATTTCAAACAGCAGGAAACTGTCAATATTATGGTAAATTGGTCTTCTCAAGAAGTAATTAGATAGCTTACCAAGTTAGGCTGACTCTGAAGGGCATTTTTGCTAGGTTGACCTAAGCAGTGAGCTGGGAATGGGACTCAGGCCAGCCTGTGAACCATTATTTCACTGTGGTAGGCTGGTCTAAATTTGTTTTAAAATCATAGATTAAGAAGGTGGAACATAAAATTCAGCTTGCTCAGCCTCCTGCCTCCCTTGGGAATCCTTCGTATAGGACACCTCTGCTTTGAATACTTTGTTGGTAGGGCGCTCAGTGCCACAGGAAGTAGCTCACCCACAGTGGTTGAAGTACTTTAATCTCTCTTAGAAGGTAACACGTATAACATTGAAGGACATACTTTGGAACTATGTAAGGGGCAAATGTCTTTCACATGTTTGCTATTGTGAAAGCCGGTATACTTAGTATTTTGTGAGAACTGATGGACACACCACCTATTTGAAAAGAATGCAAAGCAACGTGGCTACCTAAAGTAAGAGAGGGTTCTATGAATGGAAAGAAAACTGTCTTTCATGTGCTGGGGTTACATAACAAGTTCTGGAAAGCACCTGATTTACTTAATGAGTGTTTAACCCCTGTGAGTTATACTGAGAAGGGCCTTTAAGCCCATACTGTAGACACAGTATTGAACATAGCTTATCCAGAGTGTGGCCAGTTGCTACAGTTATATCAACAACACACACTGGCTGCAGAAACAGCATGGAGGAGAGTCCTCCTGACTTTTAATGTGCTCAGCAGAAGCGCTGGTCACATATGTGTGGACCTTTTCCTTTTCAAGCCACACTTGCAGAAGTTGCTCGAATGATACTTACTTTCAAGTTGTATCTTTCATGTTCTTAGATTCAAGGTCTAATAGACCCAGGAACTCAGACACTAAGTTGTTATGTTTCCATTTGCCTTTCCCCTTAGCCCTTTAAACCATTTTCAGAAAACTATCTTTAATGTGAAAGAATTTACTCAACAGAGTAATCGCCACTCCATCCCCTTTTAAGTCTCTTGGCTAAAATGTAGCACATTAACTAGAGGCATAAAGACCCTCAATCAGTAACTTGTAGCAGTGTAACTTGTAAACAAGTGTCATCTGGTGCTTCCCAGATGTAAGGCACTATATCAGACATGGATGCGTTTGCTAAATAGCACCAACTTAGAAACAATGTCCTGCTCCAAACCTTGGCTGTAAGAGAGCCAGAGGTAGAAACACAACTTTGATCCTGAGGGCGTATTGATTGGGGTAATGTTGTATGACTGTCAGGTTGAGCTCAGTGATTTTTACCTAAAAATAGTTTACAAAAGGAGTGGAAAATAAATGTAGGGAAAGAAGGAGGAGAAGGCTTCTGAAGTTTTTTCTGTTCCTTTGTGAAGTTAGGATACACAGCTAGGACACTTAGTCAAATACCATGCCATGGATTAAGGAAAAGTGACCCAACCAATTGCCATCATTGGAGGCAACTATGGACCTTGGAATCAGACAAAGCTAGGTTCAAATCCTGACTTGGCTACTTGCTTTTTAACCTTGGGCAAGCTATCTAGTTTCTCCGGGTTTTAGTTGATCTCATTTGTAAGCACAGGAATAAATAATACCTACACTGCCATGTTTGTGGGGATTAAATAGGATCTGCTTCCTTTCTCTATAGAGATTTAGCAGCTTAGTGGGTGTTTACATGTGTATATGATATAGTCTATATGTACTGTATTAAGTTTCAGTAGTCTGAAAGCAGATAATTCTTGAATGTCAGTCTGTGTAGGAGGAGGAGTTTGCAGGTTCCTTAACCTGAATAGACATTGCTAGACTCAAATAAAACTTACACCACACAGCTGCTGGGCTGACCTCACACAGCACCACAATTGCATTTGCCAAGGCAACTCTTCTCTCATCCCCCCTGACATACGCTATGATGGTGTTCCTTACCACAAAGGAGTGCTTTAACACTCCTAGGCTGGAAGGCAACCGGACTGTTTTATCTACAGATCTAAAGATGGTGGAGGCCCAAAGGTGGAGGCCTACCATTATTCTCACATGAGCTGGGTTTTTATCAGTGCGGTAGAGTTTGGAGTGGCTTCTGCTCTCATTTTAATTTTCTTCTTGTGTGAACTTTGAATGGCTGTATCTGAATGGGCCTCATATTAGAAGTCACAGGTGAACACCTGCCATGGGTCGTTTTCCCTCTGTTTACGAAAGCTCAGAATATCCTCCTAGCTGGTGGTTTTTACAGCTAGATAAGGCAAATGTTATTCCACATTACAGCTTAGGAGATGTCGTACCCAAAAGGCGGAGTTGTCCAGGGGTAAGGACGACTGGAGAGGTGGAACCCAGGCTGTCACAGAGCTTGGTTGATTCACACTTAAGGATTTTTTTTTCCCCATGAAATTGTGTTACATTCTGATGTTCGTATAACCAAGTAAAATGAACAGTTTTGGTTTATTTTAAGAAATTATCATTATCCTAGGTAGCTAAACATATCTTCGTGAGTGGGCATGGTGAAAGATTCTGAGATAGGCTGAAGCACCGCTCTAGAAGTGTTTGGAGAGGGGGAGTGAGGGGAGATGACCTGGGATCTGTCAAGAAGGCTTTGAACTTGCATGCATTTCCTCCTGTGTGTGTCCTAACCCTCTGCCCCAATGGAAAATCAGAACATAGCTATGTTCCAAAGGACCACCGAACCTCTGTGTCTGCATGTCTTTCTCCCTGTGTCTTGCACATAAATACCCTTATGTTGCCACCTGTGAATGCTGTTTTACTGCCACCCTATGTAAGTGGGGACCACAGGAAAGTTTGAGTGTTGACACCTGGAGCAGCTTTGCTCATGCTTGAAGCTGGAGGGCTTGGAGGACAGAGCATGCTGGGATCAGGTCCCGTTAGGTGAGATCTAGAGCCCCAGGGTTGTTCTTAGAAGGATGTAGGCTAGGAGAAGGCAGGTAAGAGGGGAAGTGGTCAAGATTTTCCTCAGGTATGGAGATGTGCCACAGCGAAGGAAACTGGCACAAAACTGGGAGCCTGAGGGTTTGGGGTGGTGTGTGTGTGTGTGTACATGTGTGTGTGTGCTCATGTGTTTGCTCGAATGTGTGCACCTGTGTGTGTATATGTTTGTACATGGGTGTGTGTTTGTGTGCAATGTTCGTGTGTGTACGTGTGTTTGTGCACACATGTGTATGCATGCGTGTGTGTATGCCTGTTCATGCATGTGTGTGTACACATGCATGTGTGTGTGCTCATGTGTATGTGTGTATGCTTGAATGCACTCACACATGTGTGTATATTTGTATGTGTGCTTGCATTTGAGTACATGCATGTGCATGTATGCATGTGTATGTGTGCATGTTTGCATGCATGCGTGTGTGTGCACATGTGTTTGTGCACACGTATGTACATGCATGTGCATGTGTGTTTGTGTGTATTTCTATAGCCTTATGATGGTAGGGAGAGGTTTTCAGTATCACTGGGACTTGTCCAGAGGTCTGGAAATGGAGACCACTGAATCCCTCAAAAACTCTGTTAACCGACTCCTTCTCTGTTCTCTTGATTAGTATGGCTTGTACTCTGTTAAAGGCTTTGCAGTTCCAGGCAGAACAGGCATATGAAAAAGTTGTAAATTACTTTACTTGCTTAATATCATTTCCACCAGAGTGAACTTGGGGAGTAGGGTTAGTTTTAAGGTTTAGATAACTTTTAATAATGAAAGGGATCAAAACTATTTCCTCAGTGAAAACGAAGTCCCTTTTTGTGTGTCATTCCTTCCTGTCTTTATTCTAAAGACAGTTACATAGCAAGCCCCCAGAAGCTCAGGATCTGTTGGAAACCATCTCGAAGCAGGAGCTTTCTTGTTTTGCCAAGCAGTGTCTGTGAGTGAGTGAGGTTGTTTGTTGTACGGTGAGATCCGTATTTCAGCTCTTTAATTAAGGATAACTCCGTGGGCTCTGGTGCCTTTTCCACTACTGCCTTTCTGTCTTAGCAATAAGCTGAATAAAACGATTTCAAATGAAAACAAATTAGCGCATTATAATTTAACTACAGAGGAATATTAAGCAGGCTGTAGATGAGCCTGGCAGAACTTTCTCAGAGGTCAGAATACCCAGAAACTTGGTTAGCTACAGGATTCTCAATTGGATTTCTTAGGATTTGGTGTAAAGAGATGAGACCCCCTGTTGATAGGGGAAGTCTCTTGAGTATGACAGACATGCTTTAAACACTGGCATCGTGCGGCCAGGGTCGGGGAGTGCTGAGAGTGTGAGGAGTTATCAAAGGGCGTCAGGGTACAACAGACATGGGAGTTAGAGTGTGACTGTGAGAAGCACTCATACCTTAGAACAGGTGTGCAGTCTCCTGAAGACTCCTGGGGGTCCATGTCTGGGCTCATTTCTGGACAACAGTGGTTCTGATCTCTCGGACAGAGCACTGAATCCTGGGAAGCTGGAGTCTCACTTGTTTGCTTTCAGTCTTGTTCTATCTTTGTTAGGACTTTACCAAACATTTGTTCTATCTTTGTTACATTGTTTTCTTCACCTGCTTGCTGTGTTGGGGAAACCGGAGGGTGTGTTCTTACTTTATGGGAAAAGGGCTGATATGCTTAACATTCACTGCTAGATGTAGTGTAAGAGCCTCTCCACACAAGCAATCTTGTGCTTTCTCTTCCATTCTGCCTTAAAAGCACACCTTTTGAATTTACTTGCTTAACTAGTTGCTAGAGACAGAGGGCTCAAAAACACCATGGTTGATTGAATTGTCTCTTACTGTCTCCCAGCCTTCCAGTGTGCACTCCATAAGCCCAGCTGTGAGTACTAGGTCTTGGGCACATACACATGGTAGCCCCTCCTCCCATCATCCTTTAGAAAGACTCTATCTTAAAAATATTTATTTTGTACATACAGGAGTTTTGTCTGCATCATGTGCTTGTCTGGTGCCTGCACAGGACAAGAGGCATTGGATTCCTGTTCCCGGAATTACAGGTCATTGTGAGGAGCCATGAGGATACTGAGAATGAACCTGGGTCTTCTGGAAGAGCAGCCAGTGCTTTAAATGGCTGAGCTGTCTCTCCAGCTGACTCAGAAAGACTAAATCATTTGGCGATTTGATCTCTCATTGTGATCCTTCCTCTACTTTATCATATGCATAATTCCTCTGTGTTTTCCTTTTATTGATGAAATTTTTACACCAATGTTTTGGGCTGTTTAATATAAAAAGTTAGTTTGGGTGAAGCATCCTTTCCTACCATCTGAATTGCTTTTGAGGGTTTCCGTGTAGAGGAGCCACGGTCTAAGTGGTCCCTTGCTTTCTATGGGGAACTGCATTGTCCCTCCTGACCACAGCAGTCCACAAATATTTATTAAATACACCTAAGGGAGAGGACTGTAGCAGGTGCTGAGAACTATGTAAAGATCTCTCTGTATTTTAGAAACTTTCCTGGTCAAATAAGTACCAAATATAAAATCCTACAAAATAGGTTTTTATAATGGTTCAATGATTGAAAAGGGTTTAATTGCCAGCTGAATGGTATAGTTGGCAATTAGTTAATAAGTTGATTTCCCCTGAGATACAGTCTCACTCTGAAGCACAGTGGCCTACACACGTCTTCCAAGCTCATGGCTATACTGTCTCAACCTCACGTGGGCCACCATGCCTGGCTAGAAAGCTAATTTTCCAGAAAATCTTCAGACTAGTTTGATCTGAAGCAGGTTGTTGAAAGATGTCTGCTCCGAGCTTGGGTTTATGTTATGAGATTATAAGAATGTAGAGTGTTCTGGGGGAGTAGTGTGCAGTCTAGGTGGGCTATGTACAGTTCCCCAGTCACAGATAAACCTGCAAAAATAGCAGTGGGTTAGACAACGTTAAAGGCTTTTCAGCTGTGCTCATGTCGATGGAAAGCACAGACGGTTGAGAGGAGTACTAACTGACACACAATCATCGTGGTTTAGGATAATCACGTAGCTGTGTTTAACGAGATGGCAAGGAGCGGGGCGTGGCGCGGGGCGTGGCGTGGCGCAGAGCAGGGCGTGGTCATCTAAGTAACTGACAGTTTGATTTGGCCTCATTGTATATGGGTGCAAGCTTAGACTTGTCGTCAGGATGGACAGGAAGGAAGAACTCTGATATGTGTGCCATATGGATGCTTATGCTAGGGGAACATTTTTTTTTCTTCTAATTTTAAAATTATTTTTCTGCAGGGGTTTCTCCCCATGAGCTTCTGAAGGGTTTTGTTGCTATTGTTTTTTTTTTTCTTTTTGGAAAACTCGTCTTTTGAACTTCTTTAATTCTTACACTCTCCTTGATAAAGGATTCTGCCTTTATGTTGGCATCTTGCTCCATTTGTAAGTCATTGCTTTAATTAAAAATGTTAAGTTGCACTTTATTCAATGAGTATGTGTATATATATTATGTATATATGTATGTATGTATGTATGTATGCATGCATGCATCCATGCACGGGGGTACATATTACCACGGCACTTGTGGTTGTCCGAGGGCATCTTGAGAGAGAGAGTTCTCTCCTTCCACCATGTGGGATCTAGTCATCAGACTTAATGGCAAGTGCCTTTCTCACTGAGCTATCTTAGTGGCTCTCTGTTTACACACCCTCCCCTCTTCTTCAGTTACTGTTGTTACATGTTGAGTCCATTAGTGTTGCCCATGCCTGTGTTTGGGGGCTGACTGCTTGGTAGTGGATAACCAGTTGGACTTGTCATCATTGATGGTAATTCTCCCAGCAGTCATGAACTGCCTGTGGCTCTTCATCTGGGTGGGCTTTGTGAGATTCCCCCATCCACGCTGGCATATCAACTGGAGTCACTGTTCAGGTCTGTCTAGACAACTGTATTGTTGAGATTTTGGGTTCCCAATCTTATACACAAGGCACACTCTTGCAGCACACATCCTTGTTCTCTGGCACAAATCATCTTCCTGTCCCCTCTCTGTTCCAATAATTTTAGCCTTTTCCCTTCTAGATATTCTCAGCTAATCATTCATAAGGAGGTTAAGGAGTAAGAGGCGCACACCTTTTCTTAAGTTGTGACTGATAGAAGGCATTCCCTTTGCTGAAACAATGTATCTCTTTACTTTTTCTTTCTGTTGTTTCTGTGAACCGAGGCTCTAAGGGTAGCCACTAAAAGGCTAGCAGGTAAGAACAGAGGGAGGGAGGGAGGAGGGGGAGATCTTATTCATGCTGTTACTTTCAGTTCAAGTACTAAGTCTTGAGCTGTAGGCGTCAGGAGTCAGAGCTGGCTTGAGAGAGCCCTCTGTGGATCTGAAGTACATGACTGTGGTCACTGGCCCAGCAAAGGACTTGAGTGTAATTTGCAGCACAGGTACACCTGGGAACCTTGGCCTTGTTCATCCTTCTTCTCTTAGCAAAGATCTTAAAGAAGAAGAAGGAGAAGAAGGAGGAGGAGGAGAAGAAGGAGAAGAGAAGAGGAAGAGGAGTTTTTGGAATATTAGAATTGATATACCAAAATATATTTAGAAAAAAACACCTCAGAAATTCCCTTCAATAAAAAATAATTTCATTTGTTAAAATTCCTTTCTTTTTTAGCCACCAGAGTTGCTTGAATAACTTGAGCCCTTGTAAATTCCTTTACACCTACCTGTTTGTGCTCAGACTGTGGCCCCTGTGGCTTACCGTGGAGCCGGGAGAACAAGCCGAGATCATGAACATGATGTAAATGACTTAGCACGCCGTGTAGGGATGCAGAGCAATTCCACAGGGAGCATCTCTGTGCCGTGTGTGCTTACACCTTCCTCCTAGGTAGGATGCACAGGCTAAGGAGTCTAAACAGCAGTGCCCTGTGAAATGCTCTGGAGCTTGTCTGGGTGAGGTGGGTCTTCTTAGCTCCTACAAGAAGGACAGACTGCGTGAGGTGGGTCTTCTTAGCTCCCACAAGAAGGACAGACTGCTGTGTTGTCTGTGTGTTCTAGTGCAAGGAAGGAACAGAGCGCTGTAGGTGTCTTCTTAATCTTTTGTTTGTAATGCTTCTCCTTTCCTGTCTGTCTTAGTTGGGGTTTTACTGCTGTGAACAGACACCATGACCCAGGCAACTCTTATAAGGGCAACATTTAGTTGGGGCTGGTTTACAGGTTCAGCGGTTCAGTCCATTATCATCAAGATGGGAGCACGGCAGCATCCAGGCAGGCATGATGCAGGCAGGGCTGAGGGTTCTACATCTTCCAACTCTTCTACTCTTACTTGTTGGGGTAGACTTTGGGATGTATGATTATGAAAAACCAGTGGTTGATCCGTGGAATCCAAGACATGGATGGTAGTCCAAATTTTGGGCAACCACATAAAAGATATGTTTTTATGACCAAAATTTAGAGATTAGAACACTTCACTCTAGTTCTGTGTACAAGCCAACAATGTACCTGAGACAACATGGAACTCATTCCTGTCAGTTTGTGACCTTTCCTGTTAGGATTCTGTCCCCAGGAATAAGAGCCAGTATGACTTAGTATTTGGAAAACTTCTCGCTTAGAGATAGTGAATATATTTTTCACTTTAACATTTCAAACAGCTTTGGTTTTCTTTTTATTATATTTAAATTTGTAAACAGCAAAATTTAAGAAAATTGTTTCTGAGTTAATAAACATATAGATTCATATAAGTATTACTGCTGTCAGGACAAAGAAGAGTTCTGCTGCCCCTCCTCAGTCACTCTGGTCCTTTTGTAGTGACTCTTGGCCAGCCCTCACTGGCTTCCCAATCCAATGAGTCTACCTTTCCCAAATGGCATATAAATAAATAGAACCATACCATAGCATCTAACGTCTCGAGCCTGAACTCTTTTGTTCAGTGTGATATGTTAGTGATTTATGTTGTACCGATTGGTTCTTTGTTATTGGTGAGTGGTATCTTACTGTATCGTATTGAATTGTTTGTCACATTGTGTCTAACACTGTGTTTAACAATTTGCTTATTCATCTGTGGAAGGACATTCGGAATGTGGGATGTTTCTGGCTATTATGAATAGCGGCTGCTGTACAGGTCTTTGTGTAAGCCTAAATTCATTTTCCCAGAGGCTGTTCCTGAGAGTGGGACTGCTGAGCCGGGTGGTGGTACACACCTTTAATCCCAGGAAGGGGAGGGAGGGGGCAGAGGCACATAGATCTATAGGAGTTTGAGGCCAGCCTTGTCTACAAAGTGAGTTTCTGGACAGCCAGAGCTACACAGAGAAACCTTGTCTCGAAAAAAGAAACAAAACCCAACCAAACAAAAAGAGTGGGACTTCGGCAAGTTTAAGTGTATGTGCGTCTTTTGGGCTGTGTAGTGTGTGCATGTATGTGCACACAACAGCTTTTATGCATGTGTGACGACCAGAGGTGACCAAGTGTCCTCCGTCACTCCTCACCTTGTGTTTCCGAGGCAGGGTTCTCGCTGACCCTAGAGCTCACTTACTGACTGGACTCAGGTCAGCGAGCCTTCCTGTCTTTCCTGTGAGGACTAAGATTTCAGGTACCTGCTGCTGGGCCCGTTTTTTGTGTGGATACTCACTCAGGTCTGAACCCGTGCTTGCACAGCAAGTACCTTAAGCCATGAGTCGTTAAGGGTAAACTGATTTCCAGTGTAGCTACATCATTGTTTATTGTCTCCAGGGTCCAAGGGAGAGGGAACACTCTGTGTCCTTGTCAGGGTTGACTGGTTTATTCCCCAATCTGAGTAAGTGAGGAGTCAGTGGATCCCACTGCGGTTTTGGTTTGTGGTCCTCTGGTGGCTAATAATACTGAGTGTCTTTTACAGGCTTGTTTGCTGTCTGTACACTTGTGGTGAAGTGTCTGTTCCGATATTCTGCCCATTAGAATATACTGGATTTCCTATTGTGAGTTTCGCTTGTGTGTGTGTGTGTGTGTGTGTGTGTGTATGTGTGTTTAAGTCTATTCTCTTGATATGTCTTTCCTCAGATTAATCGCTTGGACAGGCTTTCTCACAGTGCCAGCATTTCTTTTCCTTCTCACTTATAATATAAATTTAAAATGTTTAATTAAGTATAATGTCTCCTTTTTTCCTCTTTTTATGGATTGTGTTTTTAATGACATATGTAAGCCCTTTCTGTCTAACTCAGGATGGTCTTGGACAATGTCTTTAATAAAAGTTTTATGGTGTTACACCTAGACCTGTATTCAAATGAGTTTCTTTTGTAGCGTGTTGGCTTTGTTCAATGTGTTGTTTTCATAGCTCCTCACCATTGTGGGAGAGATTACCTTTCTCTGTGGAGTTGGCTCTGCCTGTGGGTTTCTCTGGACTCTGTCCTGTTCCAATGTTTTGAATGTCTGTCCCTTCACGTGTGTCACACTTGATGGCCATAGCTTTACAACAAGAGCTTAAGTCAGTCAAATGGATTTTCCTACTTTGCTCTGGAAATCAGGCAGAATTAGCTTGTATATATCTATAACTCCTACTGGAATTTTGATCAGGACTGTCTTAAATCTATATAGATCAGTTTAAGAATTTAGTAACTGTATCCAGGCTTCTCATCAATGTGTGTGGTCTATTTTCTTTATTTATTTGAGTACTATTTGACATATTTCATTAGCATTTTGTAGGTTTAAATTTGTATTTTGTCTATTTATTTATTTATTTACTTATTTATTTATTTGTGTGTGTGTGTGTGTGTGTGTGTGTGAATGCACACATATGTGCCATGGTGTACTTGTGAAAGTCAGACAATTTGTGGGATTCAGTTCTCTCCCTGTGTAATGTGGAGCTTGGGATTGAACTCAGGTCTTCCTTGTTGGCTGCAAGCACCTTTGTTTGTTGAGCCATCTCACTGGCCCCATTTTATAGTTGTAAGCATATAGATTCTGCACTTTTTTTAAAGATTTTTTTTTGTTTTACTAATGTAAGTGCTTTTATTTCAGGTTTCATTTTTTAATTCATTTGTTGAGTGTAGAAACATAATGGATTTTTAAAATTGAGAACTTGTGCCTTACAACTTACAGGCTCGCGTGTTGATTCTACAAGCTGTTTCTTGGGACTTCCTGTAGATAATCGAATAGTCTATGAAAAGTGACAGTTTAATTTCTTCCATTTGGATTTATATTCCTTTTTTCTCCTTCTTTATTGCAAACTTCTTGTAAGATATTGGATGGCAGCCTTCTTCCTGACTGTAGGAAAAGGTGCCCAGTCTTTTACTATTCCGCTAGCTCCTGCAGGTGCTCTTACCAGCTTAAGTTCCATCTCTTGGTAGTTTGTTGCGAATGGATATTCAACTCTGTCCAGTGTTTTCCTTTTTTCTTCTCTGTGAATTGATATGGCCATATATTTCTTTACTTTGCTAATACATGATTTGAATTGCTTTTCAAATATTGAAGCATTTGTATCCCTGGGGTGAATGATACTTGGTTGCAGTGTGTTGTTTTGATTTGTTGATACTTTGTAGAGCAGTGTGTGATCTCCCTCGCCTTTAATCCCAGCACTCGGGAGGCAGAGGCAGGCTAATCTCTGTGAGTTCAATCTCTGGTCTACATAATGAATTCCAGGACAGCCTGGAGACTCTGTCTTAAAGAACAACAACAAAAAGTTGTTCTTGTTGAGTTTTGTGTCTATTTGAGAAAATCAGTTTGTAGTTTTTATTTTTATTTTATTTTTCCCTTGGATTATATTTGTCAGATTTTGGTGTTGATGATGATAGTAGCCATGGGAGCCAGTTCATCCAATTCCTTCATTAACTGTTGGGCAGATGGCTAGGATGATGGGTCAGTAGGTACAGGGCATTGCTGAATAAGCATGGGGTCCCCAGCACTCATGTAGAAGCCGGGTGCAGTGCTATGCATCTGTAGTTCCAGTACTGGGGCTGTAGCAGAGAGAGGTGGCTTTTTCAGCTGACCATCTTAGCTGAAATGGCAAGTTCTAGTTCCATCCAGGGACTTTGTCTTGAGAAATAAGGTGGAAGGGCTGCAGGAGTGGCTCAGTAGGCACCAATGCTTGCTCTGTGAGCACTGAGTTCAAATCTCCAGTACTCATGTACAATTCGGGCTATCTGTGCACAGCTGTAGCTCCAGCCCTATGGAGGATGGGGCCAGGTGGACTGCTTGAGCTTGCTCGACAATAGCCTAGTTCCAGATTCAGCAAGACATCCCACCTTAAGGGAACGAGGCAGCAAGTGATAGGGCCGGACTTCAGTTTTCAGTTACATGTGTTTGTGCACACATGTATGGGTATACCACACACATATTCATACACCTGAAATGAAGAAAAATTAAAAATACAAAACCTTGGCAGATTGTTATAGAGGAAAGCAGTCAGTGTTGGTTGCTGTTGCACCCCAGGTGCGTGTACCTGCACACACATGCACACAGACGTGCGTTATGTCCCCTACCTCACACATACAAATAAATCAGAAAAGAAACACACAGTCTGTAGACTTTTCTGGTGAAACCATCTGACTTAGTGACTGTTCTATTGCTATGAAGAGACACCATGACCACAGCAACTCTTATGAAAGGAAACATCTAGTTGGGGCTTGCTTACAGTTTCAGAGCATTATAGTCCATTATTATCATGTCATGGAGCATGGCGGCATGCAGGCAGGTGCTGGAGCAGTAGCTGAGAGCTATATCCTGATCTGTAGATCTGTAGGCAGAGAGAGAGAGAGAGAGAGAGAGAGAGAGAGAGAGAGAGAGAGAGA
>NW_021605143.1:746748-779712 GCF_004785775.1 Grammomys surdaster | reverse complement strand
AGAGAGAGAGAGAGAGAGAGAGAGAGAGAGAGAGAGAGAGAGAGAGACTGGTTCCGCATTGGCTTTTGAAACCTCAAAGCCCACCTCCGGTGACACACTTCCTCCATCAAAGCCACACCTCCTAATCCTTCTAATCCTTTCAAATAGAGCCACTCCTGGTGACTAAGCAGTCAGATATATGAGCCCTTGGGGACCACCTTCAGTCAAACTACCCTACTATCTGAACTCTCTCCAGGTGTTCTCTTACAAAGATTTTAAACCACAAATTAGATTTAAGTAACAAATTAGAATGCTTAAGTCTTTGGAGTGGATATTTTGTTGCTTTGAAAGAATTGGTTCCCTTAATCTGAGTTGTCCAGTTTACATGTGTACATTAGTTTGCTGTTGATGGTTAGATCTGTAGTGATTTCTCCTGATTCTAATGTGTAATTTTGAGTAAATTTGTTCTTTTTTTTTTCTCAACTGGAAACTTCTAATGTTGATTTGAGTATGTCTGTCCTCTCCTCATTCCTCCTTCCTCCTTCCTTCTCCTCCTCTTCCTCTCTCTCTTCTTTTTCTTCCTTGTCCTCCTTCTCCCTCTCCTTCTTTTCTTCCTTTTGGTTTTCGAGGCAGAGTCTTGCTATGCATCCCAGGCTGACCTTGAATTCACAGTCTTCCCACCTCAGTAGTGTAAGTTTTTAATAATAAGAATTTTTCTCCAAGTACAACTGTGGCTGAATTTGAAAACTTTTGATACATTGAATTTTTTTCCCTTGAGCCTTCCTCCATGACCTTGAATTTGGGTGTGTGGTTAGGAATTTGGGATTTTTCCCCCAGTCTTCTTTGCTCTCTAATTTTATTCATCATACATTTTATATGAGTTTCATGCTTTAAAATAAGTTCTGTCTTTTGACCCAAAATAAAGTCTGTTTTGTGGACTGTCCCATATGTACTTGAAGAGAATATGTGATCTGTTGTTAAGACAAATCATCTGTGGATATTAGGTATATCCAATTGGTTGATGGTGTTTTTCAGTTTCTTTGTATCCTTGGTTATTTTTCTGTTTATTTTAATGATTGCCGAGAAAGGAAAATCGAAGTCTTTAACTGTAATCATGGGATCCATGTACTCCTTCCCTCAGTTTTATCAGTTTTGAGTTCATGTATTTTAAGTCTCTTGATATATGCATACATACATATTCATACAGACATACACATACATATACACATAAATACATTTTAGATTTCTTTGTCTTTTTATGAGCTGATCCTTTGTTATTATTTAATGTCTCTTTGTATCCCTAGTAATTTTCCTTGCTTTGAAGTTTATACTATCTGATTCTATTAATATAGCCATTCCAGATTTCTGATGATTCACAGTTTCATGATATTTATTGTATATTCTTTTTATCTTTTTTTTTTTAAATCTTTTTACTTTGAAGTAATTTCAGACTCACAAGATAGTTTCAAAAATAGTACAGAGGGTTCCTTCATACCGTCATTTATATAACCATGGTATGTTTATGAACACCAAGGTGTTCACATGGATGGAATGCTATTACTAAGTTATAGACTAATGACCTTTTCTGTTTCAGGGTCCAATCATATAATAATCCCTTGTTAGTTTTAGCCTGCATGTCATTGTGTTTATGTGGGTTTTCTTGTGGGCAGCATATTGTATGTCCTTTTTCTTTCTGTAATCCAGCCTGTCTGTCTATTTCTGTGTCACTCTTTTCAAGATGGTGAGAGCACTTCCTTCTCACAAAGTACAAGTGTGTGATGTGGCTGTTGGCTTTATGTTACCCAGCACGGCTCTAGAATTTATTCATCTCACTTAACTGAAAAATGTGCACTCCATAACTAATAAACCCACATGGCAATCTCTGTTCTAATCAGGATGTTTTGATCAATTACATTTAAAGTAATTATGAACATTTAATTTTGGTATACTAGCCTGTTCTTTTTTGTTATTTATTTTGTGTTTGTTTCCTTTTTCTTCTTTTGAGATATACACACACATGCACACACAACATGCATTCACACACATTAATTTATACGGGATGTTTTAGATTTTACTTTTTTTGTCTGCTTGTTCTTTAGTTTTTTGAGAAAGGGTTTTTCTGTGTAGCCTTCACTATCCTGGAATTTGCTCTGTAGATCAGGCTGGTCTTGAACTCACTCCATAGACTATGCTAGCTTTGAACTCACACACCTCTGCCTCCTGACTTTTACTGTACCTGTTTTATAGTTTCCTTATGGTTGCACTACAAATTATCATGCACATACTTAAATGTTCAGCCTGCCTAAAATTAATATTTACTGTTTTAAAGGTAATGTCAAAGTGTTAGTTCCACAGAGATGACTTTCCCTTCCCTCTCTTGGCTTACATAGTTCCGGTGGGAAGCCCACAGTGTTGGGCTTTGGACTTTCAGGCCTCATTCACATTTTTTAAGAACTTAAGAGAAATAGAGCAGGCTCCTCTACTACCCAGACAGCTTTTCATTCCTAGTGACCTTACGCTGAAGCTCTGAAGCGTTTCCTTGTCATTTCACTTTTCCATGTGAAGAAAATTTTCTTGTTTTAAAGCAAAAGGATATCAGGAAAAACAAAACCGCATGATTTGAAACTACCGATTAAAGCTCTTAGTCATGTGGCAGTATATGCAGGTTTTATACAGATACTTCGGGTGCTGTGAGTTTGTGAGTGTAAGCCAGTTATCAGCATCCCTCCATGGCCTCTGCATCAGCTCCTGTCTCGGGTTCCTGCCTTGAGTTTTTGCACTTACTTTTAATGACTCCAAGCTGTAAGATGAGGTAAACGTTGTCTTCCCCTAGCTGCCTTTTGATCATGGCGTTTCATCAGAGCAATAGAAACTCTCGCTAACACAGAAATTGGTAGCAGGTCATGGGGCTTTGCTGTGACAGACCTGACCATGTGTTTTGGGGAGGATTGGGAAAAAGCCACTGAGTGCTCAGAGCTCGACAGAGTGTCCTGTCCAGGATGGAAGGTAGAAATCCTGGGAGGAGTGTAGACAATGGGGACAGAGGGAAACAGACCCATCAGGACCATCTATGTGATATTTTGAATTAAAGACACTGAAATGAAACCTTTGCCTTCCTGGGATACTTGAAGAATCAGATGTGACTAAGAAGGGACCAGCACCATTGAGGCAAAGTCTCCCTCAGAGTCAGCACACGGAAGCTACAATCCAGAGGGGCCACCCAAGCCCGTACTTTGTGCTGGCAGCCATACTTGCTGACAGCCATAGCTGGCAATGTGTATACATCTCCCATGTGGAGTTTGAAGGCATGAAGGAATCATGGACAGCAGATGAGGCACCATGAGAGGCCAGGACAGGTGAAGATGCAGTTTCAATTGCAGTAGAGCCCCAGGGTTGACAAGCATAGGGAAAGCTGAGGTTTGACACTGTATGGCAGGGTCAGACTCCCTGAGGAGTCCAGGAGAGGCTACTGGGGAAAGTGCAGCCCACTTGCACTGCAGACTTGAGGATCTTGGCAATTCCAGTAACCACCAAGGACAGCAGCTACCAGCTTGTGCCTACGGGTCTCTGTGTCAAGCCTGGCAGATCTCAAGTCCCAGAGTCTGACACTTCACTTTATGGATGGAATTTGGTTTTGATTTGATTTGAATGTAACCATACCCTGATTCTTCCCTCTTGGAGTAAGGAATTATGTAGCTTTTTTTTGTTTTTAATTGTACAGGAGCCCACATTTCAGAGAATCTGGAGTTTCTGAGAGAATTTGAACTTTTAAAGAGATGTGGATATTTTAAAGAAACTTAACTTCCTTATTTATTTATTTATTTATTTATTTAGGTTTTTTTGTTTTTCTTTGTTTTGTTTTGAGACAGGGTTTCTCTGTGTAGCCCTGGCTGTCCTAGAACTCACTATGTAGACCAGGCTGGCCTTGAACTCAGGGACCCGCCTGCCTCTTTCTCTCTCTCAAGTGCACACCACCACCCAGCTTAGAAACTGAATTTTTAAAGTGTGTGAACTTTGAGGATTGTGGGATCTTAAACAGTTGGAACATTCTGTGATATTAATATTAAATGAGCTTAGGGATGAGTAAGAAAGGTTTAACAGCATTGTGTGTGTCAAGTTACAAAGGGTCCATTGTACTGGCTAGGGTTTTTGTTTGTTTGTTTGTTTGTTTTTTTAAGATTTCATTTTTTGCTGGGCAGTGGTGGCACACACCTTTAATCCCAGCACTTGGGAGGCAGAGATAGGCAGATTTCTGAGTTCAAGGCCAGCCTGGTCTACAGAGTGAGTTCCAGGACAGCCAGGACTACACAGAGAAACCCTGTCTCGAAAAACCAAAAAAAAAAAATTTTTTTTTCATTTTTATTTTATGAGTATGAGTGTGTTTACATGTATATCTGTGTACTGTGTTCATGCAGTGCCGGCAAAGGCCAGAAGAAGGTGTCATCCTGTGGAGTTGGAGTTACAGAGAGCTGTGAGCCACCTGTAGATGGTAGAATCAAAGTCGAGTCTTCTGGAAGAGCAGCCAATGTTGTTGCTCTTAACCACTGAGCCATTTCTCCAGCCCCTTTGGACACAGGCTGGAGTCATTCAGGAAAAACCTCAACTGAGAAAATGTCCTTACCATACTGACCTGTAGGCAAACCAGTGGTACATTTTCTTAATTAGTGATTGAGTGGTAGGCCCAGCCCTGTGTGTGGTGCCGTCCCTAGGTCCTGGAGTTGATAAGGAGTCAAGCTGAGCCATCCATGAGGAGCAGGCCCTTTGACGGCACTCCTCCATGGCCTCTGTACGGGAGGAACTCCCACCTCCAGGCCTCTCCCTTGAGTTTCTGTCCTGACTGCTCTGGATAATGCACTTCAACATGCAAACTGAAATGAACAAGTTGCTTTTGGTCCTGGTGTTTTATCACAGCAACAGAAACCCCAACTAAGGCCCTCAGTGTGAGGCCTCTTGTGTGTTACAGGACAGGGTATGTGTGTGTGTTTACGGCACAGGCTATGTGTGCTTACATCAGGGCTTGAACCTGGGGCTTTGAGCTTGTCAGGTATGCACTGCTCTGCCCAGCCATACCCCAGGCCCACAGTTCCTTCTTTTTCTTGGTTTGTTTTTGGAATCTCTCTACATAGTCCTTGCTGGCCTCTAGCTCATGGTGATTCTCCTGCCTCTGTCTCCCAAGTACTAGGATTACAGACATGCACCACCACACTTGGCTCTGTTCATTTTAAAACCCTTTCCCCTATTGTTCAACTAGGATGATTTCCGTTGTCTATCTTCAAGCTCACTTGCTCTTGTGTTGTCTCTGTTTTAAGTGTGTGTATGTATGTATGTATGTATGTATGTGTGTGTGTGTATAGTTTTAATTTTTCATGTGCACGTGTGTGCTAGTGCGAGGGCTGTGGTTTACATGTTGATCTCGCAGGAGGAGTTGGTCCTTCTTTCCACTGTGTGTGCTACAAGGATCTCTCAGATCAGCAGGATTGGCAGGCAGCAAGCACCATTACCCATGACGCCTTCTCACCGCCCCTTAGCCTTTTAAAGACATTTTGAAAAATCTTTTATTCCTTGATAATCTCTCACGTGTATATCCTGTATCTTGGTCGTCACCCCCCCCACACACACACACACACCTCTCACCTCCTCGAACCCTGCACTCCTCGCATTCTCCTCAACAGGTCTTTGTCCTGTTTTGATGACCCGTGTTGTTTTGTTTTATGTGGCCCCCGAGTTTAATTAGGGTTGCTTGTATGGGCATGGTGGGGGGTTACTTACTGAAGCAAAGGAAGGTTACCAGTGTCTTCACAGCTGAGGAAAGTCATCCTCTCCCCCTGGTGATCATTCACTACCAGTACCTCCCCAGGGAGGAGTGGGGCTGGACTGTTGATGAACTCAACCCCCTGTGTGCAGGGATCCACTGGTGCTCTGAGTCCATGACTACAGTGACCACGTGGAACCGGAGGAGGCGTTTCACATCACACTCCAAATACAGAATGGCTCTTCCTCTTTATTTCTCTGAGCAGCCCATCTAGTGAGGCTCCAGCATCCTTTGTTTCCATGGGCTAGAGTCAACATTGCCCAATTTCTGAAACCTTTATGTTATTGTTTCTGCCTGTCAGTACCAGATCTGGTAGCAGCACACTCCGGGGTCAGCCTGTGCGAACCTCCGACAGACTCCTCAGGGGCTTGAGTCCGAGTACCAGAGTTTATAGCTTTGTTGAGTTCCCTCTTCCTGCGGTGTCTCAATGTTCAGGGTCCAGTGGTTTCCCTTGTACCGCCTTAGACAGGAAATCCTGGATTCTTGTCTTCCAGTTCTGCTTCCCCTTTCCCGAGGCCAGCTGGGAACCTCAGGACAAGAGGATGAGAAGGAGGTACAGGGAAGCCTCTTGTGCTGTTGAGATGTAGAGAACCTGTCAGACCCTTCTCTCACCTGGCTGTGTTTGTGGTTGCCACTGCTGCCCCAGGGCAAGTGGGTCTTCCTTCTTCTGCTGCCTTGTGAACCTGAACCAGAAGTGAAGGTCTGTGCATGGAATTTTTTCTGTCTATGTTTGGATCTACTTTTGACTCCAGCCTGGGAGATACTAGGAATGAAAAACACACCAGAAACCAAAGTAACAGACAAGCACTCACCTTCTTCAAAGTGCTTTGAGTTCTGCAATATCTTTCCAGATAACTTGCTGTCAAGGTACTTTCCAGACTCTGGTCATTCTCTGTCCTGGGTTAGTTTGATTCTCAGTGGCATCTGGAACCAGACAGTGACTCTTTATTAAGCGTGTCCTCATAGAGGAACCAGGCTGCCAGGTGGTGCTTTGCAGCAGCATATCAGTCCTGAGAGACTGAAGGGCTGGACAGCTGGCCCTGTAGTCTGGTGGAGGACATCCCAATAATCTCATGTTCTCCCTCTCCCTCTCCCTCTCCCCCTCCCCCTCTCCCCCCCCCCTCCCCCCCCCCTCCCCCTTCCCCCTCCCCTTCCCCTTCCCCTCTCCCTCTGTGTGTGTGTGTGTGTGTGTGTGTGTGTGTGTGTTGCTTGTTTTTGAGACAATGTCTCTCCATGAAGTTCTGACTTTCCTGGATCCGGCTCTGTAGACCAGGCTGGCCTCTAACTTTCAGAGATCTACATGCCCCTGTCTCCTGAGTGTCGGGTGCAAGGGCATGTGGCATCATGCCTGCCCTTTTAACTTCTTGGTGTAGATTTAAAGTTCTTGGACTAGATTAACTTACACTTAATGCTGAACTAGAAGAATAAAAAGGGAGTCAAATCCCCCTGCGTCCCCCCCCCCCCCGTTCCTTTCCGGCAGGCAGCTGGTTTCCAGTTCTTAGTGTTCCTGTAGAGAGAGGCTACACATCACCTGAGGAGGGCGTGGGACAAGTGTGGAGACAGCAAAGTGAGGGCTCTGACTCTGTGGTTGCTCTCCACTCACAAGCCTTGGGAGTCTCGTGAATGACTGTGTGTAGACGCTTGCTCTCACTGTTATAGCAGCTTGACTTCACCTCTCGTTGCTATGGTGCATGCATTCCATCAATACATATGCATTGACTTAGTAAATAAGCATTTATGCAAAACCTCCCCTTGTATTATTATGGGACATTACGTAGACTATCTTTGTACATCAATGTTACATATGTGATGCTCTCTTTTCAGAATAAATATGCGGGCATAAAATTACTGAACTAAAGATGTGTGTCCTTTTAAATTTGCTCATGTGAGTATATTTCGTGTGATTCCAAACAATCTGTCATTTTCAAGTCTTGATAGGGTAAGGACTTTTAGAAAAGGTACTAGAAACCTTTTTATAATCTTCAGTCTTCCAACTCTGGTTGTGGCAAGCCTTTTACCAGAAGTATTTGAAAATGAAACACGGGTTAATTAACTTCCCCCTCCCTTAGTAAGTAAGAGGCGTGCCAGCATCTGTGACGGACACACAGCACAATTAAAGCCAGACAGCAGCCAGAAAGGAGGGCTGTGGAGAGGAGGGTCAGGCGTCCAGTTGTTTGTGACCAGTTGTTTGAACAGTTAACTCCTGTTCCTCAAACACTGGTTTACATTCATCCATCTGAGAACCACTGTCATAGACTCTCACCTCTATAGCCGCGTGTGTGTAAGTAGAAAAGCAGATAAAAGCTACCGTTTATTTTACTAATCATAGAAGTAGTGCCTCTGACTCTTTTGCCTGCTCTTGAGACCCTTTCCCTCTTGCTGGGTTGCCTCACCCAGCCTTCATGGAGGGTTGTTCCCTCTCTCTTCTCCTCCCCTCCTGTATCTTTAAAGCTTAATGATAGGGTTTGGTGCCCAACGCTACCCATTAGCTTATGTCTCACACAGGCAGTTGTTTGACTATAGATTGGAATGTTGCCGCTT
Source organism: Grammomys surdaster (assembly GCF_004785775.1). Taxonomy (NCBI): domain Eukaryota; kingdom Metazoa; phylum Chordata; class Mammalia; order Rodentia; family Muridae; genus Grammomys; species Grammomys surdaster. The sequence goes on along the minus strand of NW_021605143.1, from coordinate 771,380 downwards.
TATTCTCCGTATACGTACAGTGATGATTCCAAGAAACATTTCGTATGGATGCGGGAGAAAGGCAAGAGGTCCAGGAGAGGCTAGAAGTCTCTTATGCAGGTAGAATGGCCAGAGGACCCTGGAGGCCTCATCTGGAGATGTGGGAGGAATGAAAGACTATCCTGTTGGGGGCTATGTGTGCACCCGGAAGAGAAGCAGCTGACCTTGAGTGTGCCCTGGAAATCACTTTTCTTCTTTGGTTGAAGCATCATGACAGTAGATCCAGATAACAGACAAGAAGTCAACGTGTTTGTAGATTCAGGTCACAAGACAGGAAGTCAGGTGTCCCTTTTGTGCTGTTTGTATCTAATAACAGGGTTCTAAATTTTGTCCCAAAGGAATGTTGAAAATAAAATTTAATTGAGTTACTTTTTCTTGCCAACTTTCCTCTTGATTAGAGGTAGCTTTTTCCAGTGTTGAGGATTAAACCCTGGGCTTTGTTTACGCTCCTCAAGAGCTCTGTCATGGGGATCCATACCACTGGATGCTTAATGTCAACCTAAAAATTATTTTATGCCAGCTTTTTAATTTGGAGCAATTGTAGATGTACAGACAAGTTACAGAGATAATAACGTTTGTTTTTTGTTTTTGAGACAAGGTTTTGTGTGGAGCCCTGGCTGTCCTCTACCTCTGCCTCCTAAGTGTTGGGATTAAAGGCCTGAGCCACCATTGCAAGGCTTGATAATAAAGCTTTTTAAGAGAACAGCATTCATACATGCAATTCAGTGTTGGGTTTTAATGGTTTCACTCTGATAGCCTGTCTCTCCCCAGGGTTTAATCTAGCATACCACACCTCATGTGGTCCTCCATTGGTTTAGTCTTCTCTGTCCATGGTGGTTTCTCAGCAGGCTGTGGGTTGTTCATTAGTGTAGTATGGTTTGTTTTTCTCATGTTCAGATTTTGGTTAAGGGCTTGGAGAAGAATACCGAAGAGTGACGTACACTCCAGGGTGCAATGCCATGGTAACAGTGCTTAGCCAGTGGTGCTAAGCCCACCGTCATGACTCACGGTGCATGACAGTAGTAACTGTATTTAGCCAGTGGTGCTAACTTTGGTCACGGCTCATGGTGCTAACCTCCATCACCTCCACCATAGCTCATGGTGCTAACCTGTGTCATGGCTGCTTTCCAGTTTCTCTACTGTAACATTGCTGCTATCCTCAGGTTGTGTTCTATGGAAATGAGTTATTAAATCAGTGTACACCTGGGATTGGTCTCCACCCCCAGGGGTTGGGAGGAGGTGGTATCCACTCATATTGTGTAGAATTGTTCTGTAAAGGGAGACTTGTCTCCTATCCAGTCGCTGGTTTCCATGGGCACAGAAGGTGTATATGTATCACACTTTGGATTACAACTCTGCACAGTTACTTTGTTACCTACACTGCCCTGCTGGGGCCTCGTCAAGACTCTCCATGTCCAGTTGACCTGTCCTATCCTTTTGCTGCTTGAACACCTTCCTACTCTCCAAAGCTAGAGAACTTTCCAGACTCCTGTGTTTTCCTTGCCTCTTTCTAGATCAGCCTTTCCTAAAAGCCTGGTTCTTTTTTTTTCTGGACAAGTCAAGATCTGAATATTGGATTGAACATCACCGGTGAGCCTCTCAGTGGGTAGAGCTAGGAAGACACAAGCCACATTAATGTCCCTCGTCAGAAATGTCCAGGGCCAGAGGTGTTGTAGAGTTTGGACCTTGGGGCTTTGGAATATTTGCATACAATTAATGATATATGTCTTAGTTTTCTTTTGCTGTGTAGAGACAGCATGACCAAGGCACCTTAGAGAACAAAGAGTCTGTTGTGGTTTATAGTTTCAGAGGGTCAAGATCCATGGTTTGAATATGCTTGGCCCAGGGAATGGCACTATTAATTGGTGTGGCCTTGTTAGAGGAAGTGTGTCACTGTGGGGGTGGGCAATGAGATGCTCCCCCTAGCTGCCTGGAAGCCAGTCTTCTATTGGCCTTGAGATGAAGATGTAGAACTCTCAGCTCTTCCTGCATCATGCATGCCTGGATGCTGCCATACTCCTCCCTTGATGATAATGGACTGTGCACTTGTGTCTTGGCTTTGATGGGCCTTGTGTTGGATTTCCCACATATAGTATCATATTGGCAATTGTAAAGTTCATATTTTGGAGATTTTAGATTTTCAGATCAGAGACACTCAGCTTATGTCTGTTAATCCTGGTATCCATGTGTATTTAGCATCATTTCTGCATCTTTTGCTGTCTCTCTTTTAAGCTATGTGTGGGTTTGTGCTATGAATCTTCTCCACATTGTAACCTTCACATTATCCTTCCCTCGTTGCCTGTTTGACCATGAGAAACCTATCCTTACCATCCACTACGGAAGATAGAGTTTTGCTTATATGTTCAAATACATGTATATAAAGCTGGCTCAAGATTGCTATTAGACCCTTGTGTGCAACAAACTTACCAACCACAGTGCAGCCTGTATAAAGCCTCAGGCTGTCTAGTTACTAGGCACAGCAGCATCTTCCGAGGTTGCTTAGGCATCTATCCCTAGGTTACTAAGGCATCTATCCCTGTTACTAAGTTTATGTCATACATTTGTAATGCTATATTGTTTTTCTTTTTCAAACAGTGTCTCACTACGTTACCCAGCTTGGTCTTAGGCTGCAGGTATGCCCACTGTGTCTGGCTAATATGCTAGAGTATTTTTATTTTTTACATTTTATTAGTTCTTTGAAAATTTAATACATTTTGATTATATTTATAATGCCAACCACTCCTCCCAACCCTACCACCTTCTCTACCCATGCCATTGTCGTTGTCGTCTTCTTCTCCTTCCTCCTCCACCACTACTACTACTACTACTTCTTCTTCTTCTTCTTCTTCTTCTTCTTCTTCTTCCTCCTCCTCCTCCTCCTCCTCCTCCTTCCCCTCCTCTTCCTCCTCCCCATTCTTCCTCTTCTTCCTCTTCCTCCTCCTCCTCTTCCTCCTCTTCCTCTTCCTTCCTCCTTTCCTTTTTTAAAAAAAATACATCAAGTCCAATTTGTTCTGCCCATATACGCCTGGGTGTTTTGCCACTCACTGGAACCTAACCCACCTATGAGGAGTCACATCCATAAAGAAAATTGACTGTCCCTCTCCCAGAACCTATCAGTTGCCAATACCTCCCCAGCTGGGCATAGGATTTCATGCCCACCTCTCCTCATGATGCCGGTCTTATAAATGCTCTCAAAAACACTATTTCCTTATGATCATCCATCACTCCTGGCAATTAAAATTTTTCCCCTTCTTCTTTCTCAATGATCTCTGAGCCTCGAGAAGAGGTGGTGTGAATGGATGTCCCATTTAGAGCTAAGTGGTCCCCAGTCTCTCATTCTCTACTCCCGGACCGGTTGTGTGTCTTGGTGTTAATCACTGTCTACTGCGAAAGGAAACTTCCCTGATGACAGCTAAGAAAAGTAATAATCTATGGGTAAAATGAATCATTAGGAGTTGGCTTAATATCATGTCCATTTGACAGAGTAACTGATAGATTCTCCCCTGTAGCCTATGGCTTATGTAGCCATGGGTTCTTAGTCCCAATAAGAGAACCAGGTATGGGTTTTATCTCATGGTGTGGGTCTTAAATCCCATCAGAAAGTGGTTGGTTACTCCAGAACATTGGTGCCACAGTTGCACCAGTGGGCGTGTCTTGCCAGAGTAGATCACCTTCATAGTTCACGAGGCACACAGCTGGATAAGATTGACCATGACTTTCCTCCCCTGGTTTCTCACCTAGCACCTTCCAACACTAGGAAAACCAGCCGGCAGGGATGATGCTTTTAGTCACTACATCTTGGCTTCTCTTGTTCTGTAACTCAAGTATATGGTGTCTTCAGCAACAGGGTCTTACTGTCAATGTTCTGGAGAGCAACCAAGAGCATTGCCAATACCCTAGAATGTTTGGGGGGGGGTCTATGGGTCCTCGCTGGCCAGGAACTCCCAGAATAGTAACTTGTTTCTGGCACCGGGTTATATTAGACTCTTTTGTCACAGTCTGCATTCTCTCTTCATCCCCTGGCATCCAGGTGAACTTTTACAAACCTTATATATGTAAGGTTCACTCTTCGTGAAGTACAACTTTATGGGTTTTGATATATCTCTCTAGTAACATATTCTATCACCCCAGAGTTTTTCTGTAGACAACCACTTCCTACTGAGAACCCTGGTAACCTCTTACCTGCTTTTTATATCTTTTCCAGAATGTAACATGAATGGAATCACACAAGGTGTGTATTTTTCCAGGTAGCAGAGTATAATTAATATTTATCTATGTAAGAAGGCCACAGCAGCATGTAGCTGTAGTCACAGCTGGGAGATGGAGTTAGCCATCTTTGGTCCAATCAATGAAAACTGGGTTCAGTGAAAGACCCTGTTTTCAAAACACACAGTGCTCGAGGAAGACATCCAAATTGACTTCTTGCCTACACACACACACATTTATACTTACACACATGTGAATGCATGTTCCTGTATGCACAGGTGTAGGTAAACTCCCACAGACACACATTCACTCATATTTTTTTGCATGAATCAATAGCTTATTACTTTTAGCTGTTAAGTAATATTCCTTTCTAGGGAATAGACAAAAATTTGTTTATTCATTCACCCATTGAAAGACATTTTGTTTTCAGTTTTTGATGCTTACAAATTAAATCTGTTATAAGCATATGTGTACAGATTTCTGTGTGGACATAGTTTTCAGCTCAGTGGGGTTAAATACATAGTGTAGTGTGTGACTGTTGGGTCGTTAAAAGTTTTAATTTGATTGGAAACTGCCAAGATGGCGAGCAGTAGCGTTTAATTGCCTTTGACAGGCTTGACAAGCTGATTCAATCTAGAATTACCTGGAAAGACTGTCTTAAGGAGGCACCGATTATCCTGATTAGTGGGACGACCTGCCCATCTGAAGGCCCGCCCACTGGAAGACCCGCCTACCGGAAACCCCGCCCACTGGGGGGTGGAATCATTTCCTGGGCAGGGATCCTGAATTGTGTAAAAAGCCAGCTGAGCTCTATCACGTGTGCATTAGTCCTTCGCTTTTGTTCTTGACTGTGAGTGTCATGTAAAGAGTTCTTTCAAGCTCTTGTGACTTTCCTGCCACGAGTGACTGTAGCTTGGAGCTATGACCCTAGTAAGTTCTCTTTCCCTTAAGTTCCTTTGTCAGAGCCATAGCAACCGGAAAAATGAATTAAAATGTCAATTTTTAAGTCACAATGGCTAATTAAATAGTTGATCAGAGTATAAAATGTCAACCTATGTTTTTGCTGCCTATGTAAAATTTGGCTTTTGAAGTGATTGCTCCGTGTATAGTGTTGAGTTTCCCTAATAGTGGTGTACAGAGAGAAAGAAGACCCTGGTTAAATCTTCAGAGGTGTTTGTTATCTCAGAGCCAATTTTCCCGAAGGGCGGCGTGAGACAGTACTTAGGGACAAGCTGGACTGTCTTCTGGCTCTTTGGGAGCAAACTCATCTGTTTTGGGGCCTGATTTATAAAGGGATCTGACAACATGGGCAGACTGCCCAGTTTCTCAGGGCCACATAGGGTACCCACCCCACATTGATCTGGAGGAAGAAGGTCTGAGAAACGGCATGGATTGGTTAGTTTGAATAATTTCAGTGGACTCTGGGGCCCAGGAGCTATCCTGGGTGGCCCAGCTCGCTCAGTGCAGACTGGATCTCAGTGATGTGCACCATTAAGCCATTACTTTAGCCTTGTGATCAGTGATGCCAAGAAACCCAAGAAAGCAGAGAATGCCAGCATCGCTTCCCACCTCGACCCACGGAGCTTTCCTCATCTACTAGCTGAGTAATTCAACGGGTTATTGACTGCCTACTCAAAAACAAGGATTCAGATATACAGAAGAGAGGTCTGTGCCCTCGAGGGGCTCATGATACTCAGGAAAAACAGATTCATTCATTCATTGGGCAAACATTTATTAACTATCCACCATATTTTAGGTACTTGGCTAACAATCTCTGAAGGTACATTTTAGTCACACAGATGAGATGCTTATAACCAAACAGAGGTAATATTTAAGCAAAAAACATGTTTTCTCTTTTTGCTCTGGATCCCTTCTCTTCCACCCTCCCTCCCCCATCACCCCCTCTCTTCCACCCTCCCTCCCCCATCACTCCCTCTCTTCCACCCTTCCCTCCTCACCCTGCCATATGCAGCCATCACTTTGGATTCAGGGGACCTGGAGTCCAGGCTTTTCACACTACGGGAACCTGAGCCGAGGAGTCTGTGCATAGATTCTCTCTAAATGATCTCTGATAAATTATTTTTTAAAACTCAGAAAACCTTCCCTCAGTTGTTTGAGCTTTTCACGGATGCTTCTCACAGCATTGGCAGGGAGTGGCCAGGAAGTGGGGAGACTAGAGGCTCTTGGGAGCTGGAGGCTGTGAGGACAGCTTTCCATGGTTAGGTTTGCTGTCAAGGGACTGACTGGATGCCCTCCTTTTTCTAAAGCCTCAGTTTTCTCATTCAGGGAATTGAATTTATGGTTATGAGTTGTTCTGTCTACCACTGTTGTTAAAAAGGAAGGAAGATACTAATCATACAACTTATTGTGCATACAAATAAAAAATGCTTTTTATATATAAAACATGGGTATATATCGAGGGGATGGAGAATTGTGTTTCTTTGTTTCTGATGTTGACTCCAAGAGGTGAGACGGGAGAGACCTGGTCTTTGTTTCTGAACAAATGTCTTCCTAATATATAGCTGCAACATAGTAGCCAGTTGGTTGCTTTCTGATACTTGCTATTTTTAATGAGTGAGTCTTGGAATTTCAAGGGCAGCAACTAAAGCATATTTTTTAGTTTCCTTCAAGATCAAGGAATGCAAAGTATATTCAGGCACTCAGCGACTATTTGTTGATTTATTGATATTTGTTGAATGTTTAACTTATCTAAATGAGCTCCGAAGACTGAGTGAGTGAGAGGTCTGTGTGTTAACTATGAGGAGCTGTGGAATGTGGTTAGAGAGGCTTGATAGAAGCCGTGAGCATGGTCCTGATGTGGACCCTCAGGCACTGTAAGTTCCCTGTGGGAAGCTGGATAGCTAGCCAGTGGGAGAATTTGAGGTAGGAGTGAAAACGGGGGATGAGCTGATGAACGACCGATGAGATGGGCGGAAGTGAAGGTCATGTGGGTGAGGTTTAACAACTCGTTTACAGTTGGAGTTCTCAAGTGAGTTGTACTGTATAAATGGGCCCTTTGTTGTTGAGGTTTCCTGTTTAAAAAACTCCTTCCCCCAGGTGAGACTATCTTTTAGGCCACTGATAACCTACAATAACATAACGCACTCAGAGTGTTGCAGGGTTCCGAGTTGTTCTTTGGCAGTTCTGCGGTCCAGCTGAGCGGACAGGGGAGAGATTGGCAGCCTTTTATGGAGTCCTGCTGAGATTTGGGTTATTTTTCTTGAGGACAGTAAAGAGGATTCTTATTGATGGGAGGGATGGTTGTGATTCCATGATAGCCCCCCTGTAGGTCGAGTAGAAGGTACCTCACGTGTAGGAGGAGTTGAGTATTGGAGTCAAAGGCCTGTTTGTGTGGTCAGTGATTGGGTGTTTTTCTTATCCAAGAATTATAGCAGCTGTGCCCGTCACTCCATTCAAATCCACAAAGCTGGGAAGCTTATGAAGGGAAGAGGTTTGTATTATACACTGGGAGATCCAGACGTCACGATACACGCCCTGGTGAGGTCCCAACAGCTACTTCTCCCAAGGGAGTGCCCGTGAAACTTGTCAGTCAGCAGCACAGGAGCCAAACTGTGTTAATGCCCTCCACCATGGGTATATACACACCAGCAGCCTGGTGACTTACTGCTAGGACCCGTCTTACAAAAAGTCTCACTACCTCTCAACAACCTTTGGGGGGGACACTCAGACATGTCCAGGCTGTAGCGTGGACTTCCTTCCACCTTGTGTTAACTTAGTTGCAAGTTAGTAACTCACAGGGTTCGGAGTTAGTGAGTGAGTGGACAAGACAAAGTAGACATGTTTCTTCTCCTTGAATTTCAGGACTAAACCTAAGTGAACACAGTGTGTGTGTGGCCACTCATCTGAGCGGTTAGAACACATCAGTACGATAGCTGCTGTCTGGTTACTTAGCTCTGTGGTGTGGAGCAGGGATTTTGACCTCAAGATTAGCATCAGAAATGGTTCAAACTTAAAGGGGCAAATTCTAAAGGACTTTGAGGAGCCTTTTTACACATGAAATGGGCTGCCTCAGGAGGTCCCATGATCTGTTGGCCATAGGTAGTATGACAGTGGCTTTTTCTTGGTGATTTATACAAGAAAATATCTCAAGCCTTCCTGTTCTGAAGATCTGAAATCTCAGATGTTTCCAAAGTGTTAAAATGGAGCTCCAAAAATTTTCGATTCCAGGGTGTTTTGTATTTTGAACAACAGAGACCTGTGAAAACACCCAAAGTCTGGACATCCTTACAATCTGAAATTCTTCTGTTCCAAGTGTTTCACATAAGGGACACTGACCTGTACACATGAGTGTTGGGCAGTGAGAAGATCATACTCTTTGTACTGGTGATGTTTTGTACAACTTGACTTGGTGATGGCAGGGTGGTGGTGGTGGTGGTGTGAGCTATACATTTTAAGTTGTATAGCAGCTCTGGCCTCTACCACTTGGTACTAGTGACTCTCTCCTAAGCTGTGACACTCCACAGTGTCTCCAGATAGCATTGGGCAACCCTGAAAGATGAGACCCAGTGAATAGCCTTACAACTCTCAAGATGGACATTTGTTTTGGGGGGTTGCATCATGTGGTGTAGATTATTAGCCTATGAGAAAAGATTACAAGACCTGCGTAACTGGGGTGATGGTTTCTGTTATATTCCAATTTAGGGAGTCTTTTGGGGTCCAGAATTTTCAGAATCCTCATGATGTTAGTAAGCTTGAAAATGTCGGCCGTTCTTTGTGACCTTCTTCTGGGAGAGACTCACTGGAGAGTAGGGAGCCTTAGACAAGGTCTCAGCAGAGGCATCCATCCAGCAGATGAGGAACAGGTGACAGCCAGGCTGGTCTGCAGTCAGGGCAGACCCAGAGGTCCTGCCCCTCAAAGCTTCTCTGCCCTTCTGCTCCAGCCTGTGCAGCTGTGCTGGGGGAGAGGACATGCTTCTTGGGAGAATTTGTTAATTCATCATGGCCTGAATTCTGTCTTCTTTGTTTCCAAGGTGCAACTTGGCCAAGTTTCTTAACTTCACCGTGACTTATTTTTTATTGGTTTTAATTTTTAAAAGATTCCAGGGCAGAGAGATGGCTCAGTTGGCAAAGTGCCCAAGGACCTGAGTCTACCCTCAGAACTCATTTTAAAAAACTGAGTGTGGTGGCATATTCTTGTGATCCACTGCTGCCCGAGGAGGCAGACACAGGTGGGACCCTGGAGCTTACCGACCAGCCAGCCTACTTCCTCCCCCTGTACCCCCCCATCCCCCAGATAAGGTCTCTCTTTTTCTTTTTAATTTTTATTGGATATTCTACTTATTTACATTTCAGATGCTATCTCCTTTCCCCATTCCCCACCCCAGGAACTCCCTATCCCATCCTCCCTCCCACTGCTTCTATGAGGGTGTTCCCCCACCCATCTACTCCCTCCCCCTCCCCGCCCTCGAATTCCCCCACACTGGGGCATCCTGCCTTCACGGGACGAAGGACCTCCACTCCCACCAATAAGGTTTCTCTGTGTAGCCTTAGCTGTCAGAGAACTCACTCTATAGACAGGCTGGTCTCAGACTCAGAGATCCACCTGCCTCTGCCTCCTGAGATGCTGGGGTCAAAGGCCTGTGACTCTGTGCCTGTCCAGCCAGCCTACTTGAGAAGTTTCAGGCCTGTGTAAGATTCCGTCTGAAAAATTAGAGTAGATGGCTTTGCGGAACAACATCTGATATAATCCTCTGGCCTCCACACTCAGACATATGCACACCTTCCCCCCACGGGCACCTGCACACATACACAAAATTTCATGAAACTATGTAAATTTAAATTGACTGTTTCTTTTAAAGCATATTCGTCATCATGTAGCCACCACCACAGTCCTCAGTTTCTTCTTCCTCAACTGAAACCCTATGTATCTTGGCCACTCTCCGTTGTCTCCCCGCCCCCTCCACTGGCCACTCCCCATTGTCTCCCCGCCCCCTCCACTGGCCACTCCCCATTGTCTCCCCTCCCCCTCCACTGGCCACTCCCCATTGTCTCCCCACCCCTCTCCTTTTTATTTTGTGTCTTTACAAAATGGCTCTTCTAGGAACCTCATAGAAGAATCACAAAGCAGCATGCTTTTAGGGTCCATCCATGTCATATAAGGTGTCAGGCTGTTCTTTCTATTGTAAACAGATGCCATGTTGTCTGTCCCTGGACCCTGGGATGCTTCCACTTTTATGTTATTATGTGTAATGTTGCTATAGTGCTAGGCTTTGTTTAATTTTTTTTTTGGTTTTGGACAGTTGGGTTCTGTTTTCTGATGGTGATGGAAACTGAATCCAAATGCACTCACTGAATTTGTGCACTTGTTTTATTTGAAGTGAAATGAAAAAAAAAAAGTCTCGTTCGGTTTGGCTCACAGCGGTGCTTTCAGAGTGCTGGGCACCGGCTCATGCTAAGTCCCACTCTTTTGTTGGTGCTGGTTTCTTTTACCTCTTTTACATCTCTCTGCCCTGATGGCAAATCAAAGCCAAGCAATGACTAGTGGTTTTTTGTTTGTTTGTTTGTTTGTTTTAATTTCTGCCACTTTGCATCCATCTCAGGACTGACATTTTTCCAGTCAGTGTTCTCTGTGTGTTTTCCAAGGCTGGACAATCTTTGGAAATTCTAGTTCATTCCCTCAATAAAAGCTCTGACTTGTTCTAGTTCTCTGCGATGCCCTTTGCTAAGGCTCACTGTCACCACTTCTCTGTAAGATTGTTTCCAATCTGCTAATGTCAGCTTGCTACACACAGACCCCAGAGGTCCACAGAGCAGGATTTTGACTTATCTGTCATTCAAAAGACTAGTGATAGCCGGAGGGGAAGATTTGGATACACTTGGTGAATTTCATTACTTTGTTCCTGACTCCTGCTTAAACACCCAGTCTCCCTCTCTCTGTGGGAAGGCGTATTTTTGGCTGGTCCTTTTCTCTTTGTGCCCTGCCATCTGTCACAGGGGTCATTGCTTAGAGCCTGGCTTCTTCCCTGCTGGAGCAGGTGGTCACAGCCAGTGGCTATTGACAGGGTTGGGGCTGGGGAGCTTACCAGTGTGTCCCTCTCCCCATGCTGTACATGTGATTGTTACCCTTCAGAGGAAGAAGAGAAACCCTTCCTCAGGAAAGATGCAGAGCTGATCTTGAATCGCTGATTTAGTCTTGTGTTCCAGCCACTTGACTGTCTTGTCAGTCTGTCCGTCAGCTGTACCTCAGACTGTACCCTCAGACCTGTAGTTGAAAAAGTGCACAGAATACAAAGAAAGCAGTGTCTTTGGCAGTTATGGCTAACATGAACACACAGAAGGCACTTGGCCTTTGCTGGAAGGACAGAAAATGCCCTGAAGTCTTGGACAATCTTGCTGGAAGGACCCTGGTTTGAAAGTCTTATTTAAATCGAGTGTGTTTGCAGCTACTCAGGATTTGGGGCCTGACTCAGCCCAACGCTGAGTCACTGAGCCGGCTTCATTCATGGATCATGTGCTCGCACACAGCTTGGTGGCAGAGGGGAGAGAATTACTATTTTCAAATGTTCCTTCCTGAGGTAGCATGGTCCAGAAGTGAGCCGAGAGACAGGATGCTAGAGTTCTATTCTTGGCCCAGCTATGCACCTTCAGCAAGACACAGCCCCACCTCCCGCCATGCTAATATGGAAGGATGGGAACATAAACCAGCAGGGCAGAGGAGAACAGAAGAGGTTTTTAAAAGGTTTTCTCAGATTTTGAGGATTGGGGTTCCCAAATCCCTGGCTCCCTGGTTGGCGGTGCTTCATTGCCACCCGATGCTCAAAAGACTAGCTGTGGGGAAACAGGGCTAACCTGTCCACAGACAGACAGACTCAGCATCCTCAGACTCTGTTCTTTTCACCCCCTCACGGTATCCCATAGTACCTGCACGATGTGTGCACTGTGTGTGTGCACCGTGTGTGCATCTGTGTTCTAAAAAGCACGGATGGGAGCAGAGCAACTCAAGGTGCTTGCTGCCAAGCCTGATGACCTAAGTTGATCTCCAGAATCTACACGGTGGAAGGAGAGAACCAGTTTCCACAAGTTGTTCTCTGACCTCCACATGTATATCATGGCTTGTGCATATGAGTGCATGCATGAACACACACACACATACATACATACATACATTAATCGTTTTCAGAGATGTGATTTATAGAATAAATTAGTAGTGGGAATGTTAACATTAGTATATTTATATATTGTATAATCTAGCCTCCTGAGGCCAGCCTGACCTAGAGTCAGGTGTTACTGGTTTCTTGGAGCCTCCTTAGCTCTGTGTGTTTGCATGCTCTGCCTTCCCTAGCTGGGGAGACTCATCTGTCTAATGTCACTCAGAGCTGGATGTAGTCCTACCTCCCACCTCTCCTAATTCTCTGGAGAGGTGAAGTCTTTTCTACCTGGCTGTGTCATCTTCAGTTCATGGCACAACACTTCTTTTCCTAACACTTGAACTGCAGTGCTGAGGTATCCTTAACTTTGCTTACAGAGTTCTCTCATTTTTATTATGAAATATTTTAAAGGTACAGATAAGCACAGAGAATAGTTTATGTGCTTACTGTTTTGAAGAATAGATAATTACAGATGTAATCCTCCCTATCCCCAAGCACCATGTGAAACTCCTGGCCATTTTGAACAAACTTACCCCCCTCCCAAGGTCCCATCATAGAAAACCTGATTCCCTGTAGCAAGTGTGCTGTCCATGTCTTATACATGCTGTCTGGTGACCTTGGGCAAATTGTTTCATGTCCCTGAGTTTTATGTTTCTTATCTGTAGAGTGAGAACAATAACAACACCTGCCTGTCTGGTTCCTTTAGAAACAATGTGGCAATGTATGTGGTGCTCTGCAAAGCCCTGTCTTAGGCATTGCACCCGGCATCTCTGCAAACAGCTGACAATGACCGCAGTTTGTGGGAGAGGGTCCTGAGATGGGAGGGCTCAGGAAGCGAGGGCTGAGTCTCAGGGCTTTCTTAGTCTGCTGTGAGTCTACCTGTACTGTGCACACATGTATGGAGTGTGTGTGAGTCTGTGTATAATGTTGTGTGGTGTGTATGTGCAGTGTGTGTGTATGTGCATGGGGTGTGTGTACAGTATGTGTATAATGTATGCGTATAATGTGTGTATGTGTATGGTGTGTATGTATATGTGTAGTGTGGGTATTTGTGTGTGGTATGTGAGGTGTATGTATGTGTGTGTGGTGTGTATATACATATGTGTGTAGTATGTGTGGTATAATATATGTGTATGTGCATGGTGTGTGTGTATACATGTATGTGGTGTGGTATGTGTAGTATGTATGGTGTATGTATGTAGAAGTCTATTGTTCCTTACCACCACCTGGGGTTGTTTTGAGACAAGGTCTCCTATTGGTCTGAAGCTTACTAACGAGGCTAGTCTAGCTGCCAGTGAGACTTTGAAATTTGCCCATCTCCCCTCCCCAGCACAGCATCACCAGGGCACACCAACATCTGTGCCTAGAGACTTGTTATTGCTGCTGCTATTGGTTTTGAGTCTGGAGGTTCTAGGGAGGTCTCAGGCACTCATCTCCTGACACTGTCACAGTGTCCTTTATTAACAGAGTTACCCCAGCCCTTGCTGTTTCCTCCCTTGGGCTGAGGAAGACACTATCAGGACTATAGAGGAAGACCCTGCAGTGGTGCCTTGTAGTTGGAGGAGGACGTTGGGGTCAGCTATAAATACAGTGTAGGCAAGTGGAGATGTATGGGGAAGGAACAGTGTGGAGACCAGTGGATAGAAAATTACAAGGAGGTGTAACAGCAGTAATGGAGAGTTTGGCTAAGAGGCCTGACAGGACCCTGGCTGAGACCAGGCCATGGAGACCACATCACCTGGCAGAGGTGAGGAGCCTGGTCATGTCAGGGGATGATCAGAATGAGGACAGGGATCCTGGAGCTGACCGAGCAGGTTCTTTTGCTGAAACTGGTTTTTAGGGAAGTGCAAAGATGAATTTTACAGAAAATTCAGAAGCCTAAAGTTTGGTTGAGCCAAGAATCTTTGTCGGCATGCTTGCACGGGTCTAAGAGGAACCCTTTCAAGTCAAAAGCAGAAGTTAAAGATGATTGACAGCTGCTACAGCTGCTGTGACGACTCACACCTGTTATCCCCGCATTTAGAGCTGCTAGGCTTGCAGAGGACAGGAGTTCAAGACCCGCCTGGGGCCACATAAGGAGAAAACGAAAACCAAACCAAACTGAAAATGAACCAGGCAATAGCACATGACATGTACATAAAACCCCCAAAGACGCTAATTATACTCCTGGATATTGACACAAGAGAAACTTTCTGGAGCTGGCACAGGACAATCTGGGTGAAAATATCTGTCGTCACATGGCTGGTGACAGCGCATAACTGTGGAAAACAGAAGTTTGCCAGGGGAGTGGATAAATACTGGTAGAGCCATCAAGTGAGCTGAAGCCAGAGTGCACCGGTTTGATGGAGATGTGTCTTAAGAATTAAATCAGTCAGGGCGGGGCAGAAAAGTGCAAACTTCAGGATACGATCAAACAAGCAGTACTGTGTGTCTATACAGCTTCAGGCAGTGCCTTTCAGTATCTATACAGCTTCAGGGAGTGCCGTGAGCATTACTTGTGTTTCCTGCTTCTCCAGAGGCTGAGGGGCACTAGCTTGGGACAACGTAGTAAGAACCAAGACACACAGAACAGCCCTCCTACTACATTTGGCTTGTGTTGCTATGGTGATAATGTACCAGCAAGAGAAGAAGGGGGATTCAGGGTGGGGCTGCTCTTTAGGAGGCGGAGGTGGGAGATTCAGAGTGGGGCTGCTGCTTAGGAGGTGGAGATGGGGGATTTAGGGTGGGCTGCTGTTTACCAGGTAGAGGTGGGGGATTCAGGGTAGGGCTGTTGTTTAGGAGGTGGAGGTGGGGGATTCAGGGTAGGCTGCTGTTTACCAGTTGGAGGTGAGGGATTTAGGGTGGGCTGCTGTTTACCAGGTGGAGGTGTGCCACACGGGAGAAGGCTCTTGATGCTCTGCTGCTGTGGGCTTTGTTGGTCCTCTAACGGTCCATAAAACAAATTAACTAATAAAAATACTCAGAGTAGGTGTGGGATGCAGTTTAGTTTTTTACTGTGGTGTTTGTGGTACTGGGGAGAGATCTCAGGGCCTTGCAGTCTGCCAGGCATGGCCTTCAGTGAGTTATGTCCCCCCACGGTCATAGTTTTTAGAGCTGGTGGTAAAGAGAGAGCAGGAGTAAATAAGGTAACAGTTCTATAAATGTTAGGCTCACAAATGATTTCTTCAGTTTTTCTAGCTTTCTGTAATGAAATACATTATTATCACCAGAAAACATGGTAGTGTCTCCCTACATGATCAGAAAACACCAAATTAGATACCAAAGTAGCTCAGCTCCTCAGAGGTTTCTCTCCGGCCTAGACCCAAGAAATAATTCCTCAACTAGCAATAATTTTCAGATTTTAACTTGGCGAGCACTTTATAGGCCTGTTGCATTAGTTTCCTTTGATTTATTTAAATTTAATTTTAAATAAATGTGAGAAATTTATTTTATTAAACAAATTTAAAATCAATGAAATAATTATTAATTTAAGTATTTAATAAAATTTAATTTAAAAATAGCTAGACCTAGGGGGAGAACTGCTAGGATTTTTAAACACAAAGAATACTATTTCAGATTATGAAAAAAATGTGAAAACAGTTTCGAAGACCAGTGGCGTGGTTGGCAAGTTACCTGCTTCCTAGTTCAGAGATGCGTGGTGCTTAGAGGCACGCTGGCTTACCTGTGTGCCACATTCCTCTGGCTTCGGGACCTAGTGCTTGTGGAGCAGACTTCCTTCTCTTCCTTCCTGTTCTTCTGTTACAGAACATTCCCCAGACCTCGCCCCTAAGTCTGGGCTGTGAGAACCTGCTGTCTAGTCCAGTGGTCCTCAACCCTCCTAATACTGCCACCCTTCAACACCGCTCCTCATTTGTGGTGACCCTCAACTGCAAAATTGTTTCATTGCTAGTTCCCAACTGATTTTGCTGTCATGAGTTGTAACATATCTGACATGCAGGACATGTGGTATGCAACCCCATTAGGGTTATGACCCACAGGTTGAGAACCGCCGTCCTTACTACACTGTCTGCCTTGTGCTTGGCTGGTAACTTACCTGCCTCTCCTGGAGTTTGCCCCCATGGGCAGGATGCAGATGTTTATACCCTAGGAAGCGGCTCCCCTTACTTACCTCTATCGCGTAGATGGCCCTAGGAAATGATCTTCGGATGAATGAAGAACTGAATGAATGAAAAGTCACATCTGAAGGGGACGTTCTGGAAACTGAGTCATCTGACGGGAAATGTTTAAAGCAGGGTTTTCACTCATTCACACAGTAATAGTGATTAGGGTGGGTGACAAGGTGTGAGTAATTCTCTTTGGAGCTCTTCCGGGAGGGACCGAGGTGCTGGGCTCTCTGCTGTGCTGGCTGGAAACAAGAATGAGGAAATGAAGGACGAGGGCAGGCAGGTCTGAGGTGAAGACTATGTCTACATTGTTTCTCTTTCCTTTGTCTGATTATGTGTTATTTTAAAAACCTTACTTTAAACGGTGGGATCGTCTTTTCCTTTCCTCCCTTCCTTCCCTTGTCCAATTTTTCTCTTCTCCCTTCCTTTCTACTTCTGTCCCTTCCTCCCTTTCCCACTTCCTCTCTTCCTGCCTTCCGTCTCTCTCCCCCAACCCCCATTTGAGATTGAACCCAGAGCTTCTTGCATGCTAAGCTTTGGCTATGCCACAGAGCCACATTCGAAGTCTCTCTCTCTTTCTGTGTGAGGGTACGTGCATATGTGTATGTGTGTATAAGCATGTGTACATGTGTGCGAGTGTGTGTGCTTGTGCGTATGGGTTGTGAGGGTGTGTGCATGCATGTATGTCTGCGTGGGTATGGGAATGGGTGTGCCAGCATATGTGCCTATGTGTGTGCGTGTGTGTGTGCTGGTCTGAACTTTTACATGGGTGCTGGGGTCAAACTAGGTCATCTCCCTAGCGTTGGCTTCTTAATGTGGGCTCAGAACTTTTCTCACAGGTAAACTCCATGGATACTGTTCAAACAATCCACATCACATGTAGATGTGTACATGTAGATGTGGAAACATGTAGAATGGCTCACGTCCCATGTAGATGTGTATGTAACATGTAGAATGGCTCACACCTCACTCCTCTGGGTGGTAGGGGTAAGTCAGCTCGCTGGGTCAGCGGTCTCCGTCTTCTGTCTAGCAGTCTCTGCGAAGGAGGCAGCTTCTGCCCAGGTGGGGCCGCTCCAGTTCGGTTCTGATCATAGAGCCGTGGGTCTCAGCCTTCCTAACGCTGGTACCCTTCAATACAGTTCCTCATGCTGTGGTCACCACCAACCATAAGGTTATTTTTGTTCCTACT
Organism: Grammomys surdaster; assembly: GCF_004785775.1. Taxonomy (NCBI): domain Eukaryota; kingdom Metazoa; phylum Chordata; class Mammalia; order Rodentia; family Muridae; genus Grammomys; species Grammomys surdaster. The sequence goes on along the minus strand of NW_021605143.1, from coordinate 753,735 downwards.
AAATAATTAATTTGTAATTTGCTACTGTTGTGAATCATAATGTAAATATCTGTGCTTTCCAATGGTCTTAGGTGATCCCTGGGAAAGGGTAATGGATCCAAAGGGGTAGTGACCCAGAGGTTGAGAACCACCATGCTGACGACTCTAGGCTGTAGTTGTGTGGGAAGGGGAAGGACAGAAATGTGTGAGCCCTCATTGCTTTGGATGTGGAAGATGTCAAGACTGTTGAATGTATCATTTGAGAGGAACAGAGTCAGTTTTCTTCCTCACAAGGCCATTGTCTTAATAGCTGGATACCATTCCTTCACTTACATCATGAACAGTCATCCTTGGCCCACTGGCACGTGTACAGAGCACCGTGCAAGGTGAGACACGGGTGTACAGATGAGCTCACGGTTCCTCGGGGTCAGAGCTGCACACAAACAGCTGCATTTTACAAGTCAGGTGAAGTATTAAATAGGGCTTGTTTTTAATGGGAACAGCTACCTCAAGCAATGATAGGCGGTATTGTAGGGAAAAGGAACATACAATATAGGGGTGAGGGTGTGCGGGGGTAAGAGAATACAGGGTTGAGAGTGTGCAAGAGTGAGGGTGTAAAGGGGTAAGTGTACAGGGGTGAGTGTTCGGGGGTGAGAGGGTGCAGGGGTGAGTGTCCAAAGATGAGAGGGTGTAGGGGTGCAGGGCACAGGAGGAGAATCTCTGTGAAGCATAGGATCCAATCAGAGAATGCGGATCAGTAGGCCCTGAGCATTCTTTCATTCAGAAATGAGACTTCATCAAGCGGTGAGGGTCTGGGGGCTTTGAGCAGAAGGAGGTGGCTGCCATCAAGCCTGAGTTTGATCGTCATTTCTAGTTGATTAACGGAGGGTGGCAGGCTGTGTCCACTCTGAGGATTAGTCACCCGTCAGGTGGCTAATGAGTTAAACTCCGCAGCAATCACAGGATTTCGGGCTTGAGTTTTCCTGTGATCACGGTCAGCCTCTCCCTGGGTTGTGCTTTCCAGTGTCAGCTGCACTCCTCCTTCCTGGTCTCCACCATTATCTCGTTTCTTCTCTTCCTGCCTGTCACTGCCAACTAGTGTCAACAGGGATGGAATTCTCTCTCCTTAGAAAAGAGACGGATCCGTGTGACTCTCCCCCACTCTTGTCACTGGATGCTTAACACAAGGCAAGTCAGTTCACATCTGAAACCCCAGACATCTTTCTGGGAAGTTTGGATCTAGCAGTATTTGCTCCTTTACACTTGTAAGTGAGGAAGAGACGGGGATAGTGGAAGAGAAAGCGCTTTGTAAATGTTACAGCGCCGTGCAAATATGAGGTTGCATTAATTTGTAGCCCCAGCAGCTGTTTGCAGTGGTTGTCACTCTGTCAGCTCAATTCTAAGATACTAAGGGGACCAAAATCTTGTTCGGGAAAGACCTACCCTGGTTTTACTTTTAAATTTTATTGATGATGATGATGGTGGTGGTGTTGGTAATGGTGGTGATGTATACTGTATAGGGTAGGCACTCATGTAGAGATCAGCCTTGTATGGCAAGCTCCTTGACTTGCTGAGCTACCCTGACAGCCCTACCCTGCTTTTTAACTGTGACTGTCACATTGGGTTGCTTGCTGCTGTGTGTAGCCAGGCTCCTGAGCATTTTGCCGCATGGTTGGCTCCTGGCAAATGCTCTGTCATCTGCTTGTCACGGTAACTGAGGAGGAGGAAACTCCCTTGACCCCTGGTCAAGGCCTCATTCTTGGTTTTTAATCTTTCCTTGAGTCACCTTGAGTACCACAGCAACTACTTGGGTGGCCCGTGTCAGCATCCCCTGTCCAACCTTAGAAGTATGGCCTGGCTTCAGAATCTGGGCAGAGGGGAATCCTTCAGTCTCTACTCATGGATCCCCTGAGATTACATAGCTGGAGATTACAATCCTGGAGATTGGAGGAGCAAGCAGCCTTTATGGGGTCTGAATCTGGGCCCCCTGGCCACCCTGAAGGGTTGGTGGCCTGTAGACTTTGATCTGAAGCTAAATGCTGCTGTAATGCCCTGTGGTTTGGACTCAGGCTCATTTTATGCCAATGAAACAATGTGTGTGACTTCAGTAGCAAAGCTGCCTGTCTATTCTTCTGTGGTTACTAAGTCTCAGTATTGTGTCTAGAGCCCCTTTCCATTCTCCTGTGGTTATTGAGTCTCAGTCTTGTTTCTAGAGCCCCTTTCAGTTCTCCTGTGGTTATTAAGTCTCGATCTTGTTTCTAGAGCCCCTTTCAGTTCTCCAGTTGTTATTAAGTCTCAGTCTATTTCTAGAGCCCCTCTAAGTAGACAAACTCTTGGCCTCAATCATTTCCAGATCCATCATGGTCTAAGAGAGGCCCTCTGGCTTTCAGAGAGGCTGTTTCTACTGAAACCATGGGGGAGGGGACCATAGTGTTTCTTTTCTTTAAACACAGTGAAGCTGCCAGTATCTACTGCATTATGTTCTTGTGAGAATTTCTGGTAGTGTTTCTGAAGTGCCTGACACATGCTTTGTAGGTACCAAACTGACTTTGCGGACAGCTTTGAAACCACCTGCCTTTTGCATCCATGTCAAGAACCTTAACATCCACCAGCCTTGTGTTTCTCACTGAATTCTGGAGTGGGAAGGCCTAACTTCTGAACCTTCTTGAATATTAGCTTAGCACATCCTGGTACTCCGTCTTCGGAGTCTCAGAATGTCTTCGGAGCATTCTGAGAGGTGTGGCATACATACAGGCTCAGGCCCTGCTTCAGCCAGAGAGACATACTCTTGTAAGTTTCACATCTCTCTGCTTTCAAGTGAAGAGGCCACTGAGAACCACAATTCAGCCTTTTACCCAGAAGTCTCCATAGCATGACTGACAGGTAACAGATAACAGGACACATGCCTGATGACTGTCAGGTCATACCGTAGGAGATGTGGCTGATGTCTGTTTCTAAATTCTCAAGTTTCTAGTGTTGGCCATGATACACACTAAAAACTGCTCGTTGAAGGGATGAATTCTTGGACCTGGCCAAGTTGGATAGTACCAGACCATTGCTGTATCCTCTACGCGTTCCTGGCTGTATCCTCCATATGTACCTGGCTGTATCCCTCCATGCATGCATGTTCAGGCCTTTATTCAACTCATGGGTTCTTTTACTGAGTCAAGTCATTGCTTTTTCTCTCTTAGGCCTCTGTGTTTGGAATTGGTAATCCCTTCACAGTAGTTAGCTGTGTTAATCCGCCAGAGACTAGACAGTTATAACGTTAGCTTAGGGATGGAATGGCAAGGCGTGGTAGGACAGTAAAGGGTTAACCAGATGGATAGGATTGAGTCTCATCATGTGATCTTGATGGCGCCTCCTTTTTCTCATCACCAATATGGGATGTGGCACTAACCACCAGAGAGGATTGTTGGAGGATGAAAAGAATGGATATAACAGGACTGCTAACAGGCTCTGGGATGTGCCTGCTTAGGCCAAGGTTGGCACATGCCTTCCATTATAGCACTCAGGAGGCAGAGGCAGGTGGATCTCTTTGAGTTAGAGGCCAGCCTGTTTAACTTGGAGAGCTCCAGAACAGCCAGGGTCATGTAGGGAGACCCTCCTCAGCAGAAACCAAACCAAGAAAAGAGTGCTTGCTGCAGAAGCTTGAGTAGCCGAGTTCAGATCCCAGCACGGACATAAGGAGTGAGGCATGGTCGTGCCCGGCACCTGTGACCATCCCTCACTGTGTGGGGTGGTCAGACACAGGAGGATCACTGGGTTTTCCCAGCTAACAGCCTAGCTCCAGGTTTTGTGAGAGACCCTGTCTGGGGGGTGGTGGTGGGATAAGGCAGAAACAGAACTAGCCATCCAAGTGGAAAGCCCAGCAGGAGAAAGCCGGCTGGGCTTTGGTCAGTGCCTGCTGAACTGGCTTCCAGTTCTGAGATCAGAGGCTCTCAGCTTCTTTTCACTTCAGCTTCTTCTGTTCCTACCGGTGGATTCCTTGCATAGTAATCCCGAGGCACTTCTTGATTTGGTCCTGCCCTCTCGTTCTGTGTGAATGGCAGCGGAGGTGGTTTTGTCTTGCACCAGGTTACTGCCCAACTTTCCATTGAACTATTGCTGTGGATTTCATACCTGGGAAAGAAATGTCAGTTAAAGGTACCATGCTCCTAAGAGGACCACCGTGTTTAGAAAGTTGTAACTGTCCTATCTAACGAGATGACTCTTGAGCCAGAGTGAGACCCACTTGTGCCAAGTGTTCTGTGCCGGGCAGTGGTGGGAGGGAGGGAGTAGCTGTACACACTAACAATGATAATCCTAGTTATCACGGAGGGGGAAGCCATCTACCTGGTGATTCCTGTTCTGATCCTCTGCAGTTTACTCAGCTTGAGTCCACGGAGTGTGAATGATTATTCTTCTGACTGAAATCCAAAGGTTCAAGTTTTGCTTCAGCTTAAAAAAGACTTAAGTGGTGAAGAGAACAGAGCAAAGCCTGGTGTGTAGCATGCATGAGTACGGAGCACAGGCACACCACCAGCTTCAGGTCCGCCATGTCATGCACATGCGCACAGGAGTCCATGCCACGCACATGCGCACAGGTGTTTAGAGGCCAAAGTTCCTCGTTGCTTTCTTCCTCTGTGTTTTTTTCACCTTTTTAATTTCAGTTTTTAAAACATAGTGTGTGTGTGTGTGTGTGTGTGTGTGTGTGTGTGTGTGTGTTCGTGTGTGTGTTCGTGTGTGTCCGTGTGCTTCAGCATGTATGTGAAGGTCAGAGACAACTTGGAGGGAGTCCGTTTTAGCCTTCCAGTGTGTGGGTCGCTGTTGTTGACCTGAGGTCATTAGGCTTGGTGACAAGCGCCTTTGCACACTGAGGCATGTATCTGGCCCCACCGTACTTTGTGAAACAGGTTCTTTAACTGAAACTGTGCTTACCTGTTAGCTAGACTGCTTGGTGAACGAGTTCTAGTGATCCGCCCGTCTCTGCCTTCACAGTCCTGGGACCTTAGACGTGGCTGCTGCACCCAACTTTTATGAGGGTGCAGCATAAACTGAGACCAAACTGAGATCCTTACACTTGTGTAGCAAGAGTTTTTGTGACTGACACATATTCCCAGTCCCATAAATAGGATGATGAATTCCTACCAAGAATCTTAACATTTTTAGGTCAAAACATCCAAGTACTAATGTACTTATATTGGATGCTTAAGTGCTTTCTAAGTGTCTCCTGACAGTTACAGGTCATGGGTGTGCATTTAGATCTGTATTAGGATTCTTTCAAAGAATTCCATAGACAGACGCTCAAGGCTTCTTCAGGAAGACGTGCATTTTTAGTTACCCCAGAGTAACTGTCTTAAAAGGATCAGAACAGACCAGCTGTTGGGACTAAGGGGTAACTTGAAAAGCTTTGGGGAGATGTGGTGTGAGACTGAGGAAGAACAAGCATTAGTGCTGGGCTCACTGGGTGGGAAGCCTGTGCGTGCAGTGCTCCTGGTGAAGATGGCCCTCCAGCCTGGTAAGAGAAACCAGCTTTTATAGAGAGGCTCAAAGATTATATTTAAAAAAAAAGAAAAGAAAAGTTGTCTGGGCGGTGGTGGCGCACGCCTTTAATCCCAGCACTTGGGAGGCAGAGGCAGAGGCAGGCGGATTTCTGAGTTCGAGGCCAGCCAGGGCTACACAGAGAAACCCAGTCTCGAAAAACCTAAAAAAAAAAAAAAAAGTTTAAAATGATTAAAATTAAGTTCTGACAAAATTGTTTCATTTCAGTTCTAGAACTGTTAAATATCTCCAAAAATGAAATCTGTAAGACAGAAAGAAAATTGGCGTGCTCATATCTAGTTGTCACTGGAAGGAGGAGGAGCCCGGGGAGCGGGGATGGTGTAAACCGTCCATCTGGCCGCATTTCTTTTTCCCACGCGAGGAGCCACCCACCTTCCTCCCATGCGGGTCCGCTCCTCTGGCTGATTCCATGAGCTCACAGCAGATGCAGAGCTGGCTCACAGACAGGCCTGAATACAGCTTTAGTTCTGCAGCGACCATTCCTCTCCCTTTGGTTCCAGCTAAACCTCATCTGAGCTTCAGAACCACGTGGCTGGCTGCCTGTCTGGCATCCCCATGAGGATGCGCCAAAGTGCCTCAGACTAGGCCTGCTCAAAGTGAAGCCGTTTTAGTTCCAGAGCTGCTTGTCACGTCATAGTCCTGTGTCACCGGGTTTCACTACCTCCTACTCATTTGCCCGTGACAGAAAATGGGGCATTTTTCCTGGTTTCCTGCCTTCTTACCTTCAGTCGGCTGGCCTGTTCAACATGTCATCCGACTGGTGCTACCTGGTCCAGACTGTCACCATCTCTACCTGACTCACCACACAAGCTTCCGCCTGGCTCACCTCTGATCTTGTTCCTGCTTTCCGAGTGTAGTCTGCGTATTATTACTGGGAATGCTTAAGCTTTAGGTCGCAGCCTCACTTGTGACTGAATGAGGAGGCTGTGAAAAAATATTTGTCCTTACACCCACAGATAAGTATAGTCCTCACCCCTCATCAAAGGAACTTCCTTTTGCAACAGATGGAGGCCATGACAGAAAACCACACGAGTGAAAAGGCGGAGTTTCGGAGCTGAGTCTTAACTGACTGAGCTACAGCACAGCTTCTGCACGGAAGGTTCAGGGGTCATTGCAGGAGAGCAGGTGGAAAGACTTTAAGATCCAGAGGGTCGGGGAGTTGACTGTGAGATTGTATCTCCTCGTAATGTCAGGAGCTACACCCATAAAGTCTCACCAACATGTCTGCCTAAACCATGAGCTGGACAAGGACAGCACCAATAGGCATGCAGACGTGGGTGTGGAGAGACCATGATGCCTCACCCCTACAGGACTACAGACAGCTAAGGGATGATGACAGCAGGAGAAGTAGTCTTCCCTGGGAAGAAGAGCACATCAATTGTCTATCCGATACCAAAAGGTCAGACCTGAAAACATACACACAAGTAACCTTATACAGACTGAGCAGGTTATAGTTAGGAATAT
>NW_021605143.1:720133-746348 GCF_004785775.1 Grammomys surdaster | reverse complement strand
GTGTGTGTGTATTTGCATATGTGCATATAACAACAGCTAATGAAAAAAGAGGCCATGGTTTCCAAAGAGAGAAGAAGGGGTGAATGGTGAATGGGAGGGTTTGGAGGGAAGAAAGGAAAGGGAAAATTAGGTAATTGTATTACAATATATCAATTTTTAAAAAACAGTCAACAGTGAAAGGTTTCTGAACACACAAATCAAAATCTAAGTTAAAACGAACACCTAATAAGTTCAAGCTGTCACCTGGAGTTATGTCACTGCAGCCTTGGTTCTGAACAGAACACGTGCACTGCATGTGCTGTACTGGGGGGCGCCAGAGAAGGGGGCGTCTGCAGTGCAGCGCCAGAGGAGGGGTGTCTACAGTGCAGCACTAGTGAGGAGGGGGCAGCGCCTGCTGTGCAGCAGTGGGGGATTGCCTGCAGTACAGCACCAGCAGGGTGGGGGTGGGGGTCTCTGAGTCTACTCAGGGTTGTAGCAGTACCCCTGTTGCTTGCCCTCCCTGCTCTGTGTATGAGATTCCTTGCCCTGCAGAGCTCCGCCCACCCACAGAGCTCCACCTACCCGCAGAGCTCCACCTACCTGCAGAGCTCCACCTACCCACAGAGCTCCGCCCACCCACAGAGCTCCACCTACCTGCAGAGCTCCACCTACCCACAGAGCTCCGCCCACCCTCCTGCCAACTCCCATGCTAGCAGCTGTCCTTCAGCCTTAGTAGATGCTGCCTATTTCCAGGAAGCCTACCTTGATCCCACTAAACCAGGCTAGGTGTTCTGCTTTTGTGAGTCTGTAAAAGCGTGTTTTACTTTATTGGAGAATTTAGCCTACTGCTGTCATCTGCCCATTTACCTATCCTTTACCCCAGAAGACTGCCAGGTCTCTTGTGGGCCACAGTGAATCTTGTTCATCAGAGCATAGTGCTGGCGTATTAGAAACTCCTATAACACATGTAACTATAACACATGTAAGTAACTCCCATAACACGTGTAAATAGACTCATAGACTCTTATAACACTTACCTGTTCGTTTCCAGTTTCTCTCACTCGCATGCTGTCGAGGCTCATCCGTGACGCGGCACACACGTTAACCTTCCTTTTACTTTTAAGGTTGCGTAGAATTTCGGTTTTTAGTACATACCGAATCTGACATGTCCAGTTCATGGTCATTTGGGCTGTTTGGCATGTGTAATGATGCCGCTGGGAACATCTTTTCGGGTTACCGCTTTCAGTTGGTAATGTATAGTAATCGATGGTAATAGAGGAATTCTGCTCCTGACTTGGGGAGAACTACCATGCTCTTCTGTAAAGCTGATGCTTCTCCGTAAAGCCGTACAGTTTTATGTTCCAATCAGGCCTGTGCTGGGGTTCCAGTTAGGTAGGTGGGTAGGTAGGTAGTTGATAGGTAGGTAGGTAGGTAGGTTGTTAGGTTGTTTGTTTTGTGTGTGTGTGCTGAGGTAACAAATGTTGGAAGGATGATATACATACGTATGTATGTATGTATGTATGTATGTGTGTATGCATGAGCACGCACATGCACGTGTGCCATAGCGTGTGTGTGGGTGTCAGATGACAGCTTTCTGGAGTCAGTTAGCTTCTGCTAGCTTGTGGGGTCTGGGGCCGGAGTCAGGCAGTGTGTAAGGACCTCTACTCCGAGTGGTCTCAGCAGCCCTTTCGGTCTCCTCAGCCTGTCAAACTCTAGCTCCCTATTGCTGGCTGTGTTCCTGTGTTAGCCATCTGACTAGCCATCCCCTTCAGGTGCTTTGCCATTCTATGACGTTTGTTCTCATCTTTTGATACTTTCATATAAAGCACAAGATGGTTTGATTTAATTAGTTTTTTTTTGCATGTGTCTCTGGGTGGCATGCATTTGTGTGTATGGTCCTGTTCACATGTGTGTGGGCATATCTGTGTGTAGGTATACATGCATATGTGTGAAGGCCTGAGGCTGATGACAAGATTCTTTCTCGGTTCCTCCTCACCTCATTCACAGAGATGGGGTTTCTTTCTGAGCCCAGAGTTCCTTTTGGCTAGTTCAGACAGCCAGCTTGCACCAGGGATCCTGTGTCCTGTCCCTCCTAACATTGGAATGAAAGGGCAGACCGCCATGCTCACTTGCCATTTCTGTGAGTGTTGGGGATCTGAACCCTGGTCCTCTGGACCTCAAGGCTCACAAATAACTTCCTGGCCATGTATTCTGCTGAGTTTCATAGTTTTTTATCCTTTTATTTCTGCATTGGTTTACTTTTGAGTTCATGTTGCATGAACTATAAAGCCAGATTCCTTCTTTCACATGTGTGTGTGGCATTCATGTGTCCTACACTGTGCATAGGGCTGTCTTTGCTCAGTCTTGACTTCTGTCTTAGCTGGGGTTTTACTGCTGTGAACAGACACCATGACCAAGACAACTCTTATAAAGGACAACATTTCATTGGGGCTGGCTTATGGGTTCAGAGGATCGGTCTGTTATCATCAACATGAGAGCATGGCAGCACCTAGGCAGACATGGTGCAGGAGGAGCTCAGAGGTCTCCATCTTCATCTGGAGGCTGCTAGCTGAACACTGACTTCCAGGCAGCTAGGATGAGGGTCTTAAAGCCCACACCCACAGTGACATACCTGCTTCAACAAGGCCACACCTTCTAATAGTGCCACTCCCTGGGCCAACCATATACAAGCCATCATAGTATCCATGTTGAAAATCCCTTGACCACATATGAGAGGCTTTATGTCCGAACTCTGCCTGTTGGTCTCTATGGTTGTCTCTAGGTCAATACCAAAATTCTGATGATTCCACATTTGTAATTAATTTTAATACTGGGTATATGAGTCATGAAACTTTTTCTCTTTTAAGTCTAAGACAAGTTTGGTTTTATTTCTGTTTGGCAGTGCCAGGGACTTAGCCAATGGCCTTGTATGTGTGGGGACAGTGTTCTGCTGCACAGCTGCACCAAAACAGATGTGTGTTTCTCCTAACAGAACAAACACCTCTGCTGCTGTTTATTTGTTTATTTATTTTGCAAACAGGATCTTGCTATGCAACTCAGACTAATCTTGAACTCACCTTGTAGCTTATGTTGGTCTCTTTTTTTTCCTTAAAAAGTATTTCTATTAATTCTTTGAGAGTTTCATGTGTATATACGATGTATTTTGATCATATTCTTCCCTTCTTCTTTCCCTAACTTCTCCCAGATTACCCCCACCTCCCAACCTCTCCAACTTTGTGTTTAGGCTGGTCTTGAATGCTCCATCCTCCTGCCTCAACCTTCTGAGATGGCATTTTGGGTGTGCCACACTGAATCTGGCTCACTGGTAACTGTTAACTTAGTGCTGTTCCCAGCATATTTTTTATATGCCCTTGCCTAGAGTCCCTGCAATGCCTGCTCACTAGCCTGCAATGACTTCTTACTAGCCTGCAGTGCCTGCTCACTAGCATGCTCACTAACCTGCAATGCCTGCTCACTAGCCTGCAATGCCTGCTCACTAGTCTGCTCACTAGCCTGCAATGACTTCTCACTAGCCTGCAATGCCTGCTCACTAGCCTGTTCACTAGCCTGCAATGCCTGCTCACTACCCTGCCAACTTCCATTCTGTTCCTGTGCTAACTTCTCTTCAGCCATTTTCCTTGTCTTCCACACCTTATCCTCCCACACGGGTCCTTCTTTACTTGCCCATCAGATTTCAGAGAGCACCAATATCTTACTCCTCTTGGATGACCAAGAGAAGAGAGCCCTAGCCATCTATTACCCCAAACTCTTTGAGTCTAGGTCAGTCTTTCTTGAAACTCTCAGGAAAACTCTGAGGACTGAGAGCCACAGTCACTGTTCCTTTATTATCCGGAGCAGAGTGGGGACAGGTCAGGAATGAGCAGCTGAGATGGCAGCACTGTGAACAGGGGCATAGACACAACGTGGCTCTGTGAACATAGCAGTCTGGCTCACCTCAGAACAGCATGCCCGGACACAGTGAAGTCTGAGGATAACTTTGACCTGCCCCAGGCTCTTTCCTTTTTATGGTACAGAGGATCAAAACCTGAGCCTCAGCATGCCAGGCAAGTTGTTTTAACTATACTTCTGGCTCTGGCTCCCAGCAAACTCAAGGCTGTCTTGCTGTAGACCAGGAGACTTGATGATAATAGCTAGATACTTCTTTGTTACATTGTTACATATGATGATAACAGTCTGTGAACATTTAATTTGTTTGTTACATTGTTACATGTAATGTATGTGATGGTAAATGCACAGATTACTGTAGAGGGAAAAAACCCTAACACAGAGACAGATAGTGGTCTGCCAGCGTGTAACTACCACGGCAATGGAGTGACTGGGGAATTACAGCAGTTGGGCAGAAAGTGCTACAGTTAATGCAGTTAATTTTATACATTCATGATTTAATATGAGGCTGCAAGGGACAATCATGTATGCTCTAAGTGTGTTCAGGGCTTTGATAAGTTTAAACTTTTTTATGGTAGCAAATGATCAGACAGAACTTTTATACACACATTTTTTAATGCATTCACGACACACTGAACTTTTCATTGATTTTAAAAAAATAATTCTGCCTACTTGGTGTATCTGTTCAAATTGTCAAAAAATCTGCATATAAATGGATTTGTACAATTCAAACTGACATTGTTTAAACATCAAGTGTATGAAGAAAGCGCTGGCCCTCCCTCCCCTTTGCTGGGCCGCCCTCCCTCCCTCCCTCCCTCCCTCCCTCCCTCCCTCCCTCTCCAGTGCTGGCCTTCCCCCTCTCTGCCAATGCTAGCCACCCCCCTCCTAGCTCACTGGCTGCATGCAGAACTTACGTAGCAGGTAAGCTGTCCCGCCTCTCTTTTGACTTTCAGATCGGGAAGGTTGCATTGCATGACCTCTGAGTTTATTCTAAACTCAGAGAAAACTGTTTACTTTTTGCAAAGTTTGCTCTGAAGAATGAGGGGTTTTTGTGATGACCAGAACTTAAGGAAAAGAAGAAAAACAGACTGTAGGGTTAGAATTTGTAAATAGAAGTCCAAGAAGTAACGGTGACCAGACATTTTACCAGGTGATGCTGGGTCTGTTGATTGACATCAGAAAAATGGATTCTGTCTTCATACCTGTACAATGACCAGTTGCCAGTGGTTTGTAGGTTTAAACGAAAAGGGTAACACAATAAACTTCTACAAGAAAACAGGAGAACACATGCATGACTGTGGGTGGGATGGTTGTTTCTTAAAAAAAAAAACCCGACTTGGATGAAAAGATTGATAAATTGGATTTCAATAAAATTAAGAACTACTTATAAAAATATTGCCAAAAACACAATAGAGAGGGAGGTAGTTTTAAAATGAAAATGCTGGGCATGGTAAAACACACCTTTAATCCCAGCACTTGGGAGGCAGAGGCAGGCAGATCTCTGTGAGTTTGAGTCTTCAGAGTGAGTTCCAGGACAGGCAGCTCTACACAAAGAAACCCTGTCTCAAAACACTAAACTGAAAAAAGAGGTAGATATTTTATATCTGATGAAGAGTTTGTCCATCAAATAAACAATTCGAGACAAGAAAATGTAAATGAGCGAGTAGAAAAATGTGGGCAACTAGTGTGGCCTGCGTTTACAAAGTGTGTATGGGGGTATCTAAAACGCCAGAACACAATACAAACTTGAACCACTGTGAGCCAAGAGTCGTGTGAAGAAATGCATCAAACCCTTAGAGAAATACATAGCAGAAACGCCATGAGGGCAGACGTTGGGTCCTCAGAACCCATGTAAACACCAGGCAGATGTGGTGGCTCACCAGTAATCCCATCACTCGGGAGGCAGAGCCTGGGGCTGTTCACAGCAGTCTGGCCACCTAGACTAACTAACCTACCTCAGTTCACTGAAAGACCCTTCCTGCGTCATCCTCAGGCTTCACTATACACAAACACACATTCATACATGTGCACATGCTACACACAGAGCCACATAGGGAAACATTTCAGATCCATGAGTCCCGGTGATGGCAAGCATGTGGAGAAACTCACCTTTGCTAATGAGATGCGGAGGCTCAGTCACTGGAAAAAGCTTAACACTTCTACAAAACCACCCGACACTCTTCCCATCAGAGGCTGGAGAGATGGCTTAGTGGTTAAGAAGAGTACTAGCTGCTCTTCCAGAGGACCCAAGTTCAATTCCTCGCAACCACGGGCAGCTCATGACTGTAACTCCAGTTCCAGGAGAACTGACACACACTCAGACGGACACACAGACAAAATGCAAATGCGTCATCAGACCCTGAAGTTCCTGTCCTAGGTGTGTTCTCTACCGAATTGAGAATGGAGCTGAACATGGCGGCTCACACTTGTAACCCTAATGCTAGGGAGAGTGAGGCAGAAGGATGGTGAAGTTGAGGCCAGCCTGGGCTGGGTAATGAGATCTTTTCTCATTACAAACATTGGAAAGGTACAGAGTGTCACACGTGCAGAGCTTGTGGTTCTCACAACAGCCAAAAGGTCGAATGAGCTCAAATGTCCGTCACTGGGTTAGTGAGCATGTGCTTGCTGTACAGGTGTCTAGAGAGACTAGGAACGCCGTGCTGGTCCACGTGCCATGGGACTTTACCTTGAACTCTCACACCATTGAAAGGTCAGACACAAACAGCTGCACATTGTGTGCTAATGTTAATACCCAGAAAAGATGCAGTGGTAGGATGGAGCATACTCTTGGTACCATGGAGCTGGACAGAGGGGTGGGGGTTGCTGAGAGACTAGGCTGGGTGAGGGAGTGGGCACCCCTGTACTTGGGGCACAGCAGGGAGTTTGCAAATACACTGTGATATCTTTATAAAAAGATAAAGAGGATATATTTTTGTAGAAGTGTGGGGGAAGAGGTTGCCTTTGTGGGCCCACGCTGAGGCACCCCTTCCCCCTGAAGGACCAGCCACAGGATGGCATAGTATAGAATAGAGCTTATTCATGGTATGGGGAGGGGAGTTAGGAGGGTAGTAGAGGCAGAGAGAGAGAGAGAGAGAGAGAGAGAGAGAGAGAGAGAGAGAGAAGAAGAAGAAGAAGAAGAAGAAGAAGAAGAGAAAAGAGAGGAGAGGATTAGAGGCCAGACATGAGCACATGGGGGGTGGGGTGGGGTGGGGTGGGAAGGGGCAAGAGGACAGAGAGGGAACAGGAAAGCAAGAGAGAGAGGAGGGGCAAGCAGCCCCTTTTATAGTGAGTAAGGCGCACCTGGCTGTTGCCAAGTAACTGTGTGTCGGAGCCTACCTGACTGTTGCAGGAAAGCTTAGACAAAATACTAACACACTGCGACTGAGTAGTTTGCTTTAAAATGTTTAATTTCAAGTTAACCTAGATTTTGCCTCAATAAATGAATCTTAAAACCTTGAGGTGCCACTAATATGAGTGAAATTGAGAACATGTGTTCTGAGTGTTGGCAAGGGTCTGGGGCAGCTGAAGCCCTCTACCCTGTGACATACGTGGTCTCCAATTCAGCATTCCTCCCCTAGCCAAATGCTACAAAGAATCTAGTATATATTTGGCCACTAAAAGACAAGAGTTAGGAGCTGCTTAGCTTCTTCTCATAGTAGCTTAAAGCAACCAAAGCCCGTTAAACAACAGTAAGGTGAGTAAATTGTGCTTTGGTCATAAATGGAACACTACACAGCAGTTAAAATGAACGACCACAGTAAGGTGAACTCCGCAGAATGATGGTTGGAATGGAGCCAAACCCCATAGGTTGAATGAGTATCTATCTGTACTTGTCTGAAATCAAGAAGCAGCGAAACTAACCCATGGAGGTTACTGTCCACAAGGGAGCTCAAGAGCAGATGGGGCGCTCCACTGGTGTGCGTGTATAAAGGCTGAACTGGGCACTGCAGATCCATACAGCTTCCTGCCTTGTGTTTACTTTTGAAAAGAAACTGTAACAAACTAGGAAACAAACAATAGTCACCAGAGCAGATGTCGGCAAGGCAGGAGGGAGGATTGTGTGAGAAACAGGAAGTGGCCGGAGGCCTGGAGCCGCAGTGAGATGCTACAAAATTGGGTCTGCTGTGTAAAGGCTGGACTTGCAGGAAGGAAAAGGTTATGAAAGCCGATTCTCAGAGATCTTTGGGAACATACCTGAGTAAACGGAGGCTGACTGTTTTTGTGGGACCTGAGTGGGGGAGCTGCTGAGAAAGGAGTGAGGAGGTCTGAGGTGGCTAGGGACTGGAGGTGGTGACTGGGACCCTATGCTGGATGACAGAGCAGGAAGAGGAATCCTTTAACTAGGAGTCTGTGTCTGAAGCCCCCTGATACAAGTGGGGGACTGTTCTGGGCCCAGTGAGGACCAGTGATAGAAGTCTGAGTCACTTGTGTACAGATGGGTTGACACCAGTGAGCACCCTAAGGGAAAGAGGGTAACAGATTCTGGGAGGCAGTCATAGAAGAGTCTGTGGGAGATCACAGCCATGTGACCAGGAATGACACAGTGGGTGTCACCAAGGCCTGGGGTAAGTAAAGCAAGTGGGGGTTTTCAGATACATAGGGAGAAGATCCAGGAAGGAAAAGGGAAGGTTGAAAATGTGGTGGGGAACAGGGCTAATTTGGGGGGTGAGGGGAGGCTGGCCCTGGAGAAGTTGGGAAGACAGAACCAGGCAGCTCCCAGCCTGGATAGCCGAAGCTGTCCGAAGTCAGAGCACAGGAGGAGAATGACCTGAGATCGTGGTAGATGTGGAAGGTGGAGCCTGGAGTTCCAGATCTTTTAGTCTCATAGGTTCCAGGTGTAATCCTATCTGTTGAGTGTCTACAGGTGCCCGGAGTCCTGACTATCACTCTCTGGCAGTGTGGCTTTGGGAAAGTTCTCCAAGCCTCTGTTTCTGTGTCTGTTAAATGTTGATGATGACAATAGACTTCACGCTCTGTTCTGGAGATGAAGCTAGAGCAAGCAAGGCACGCGGAGCAGAGCCTCCAGTGGAGGCCGAGGGCGGGCGCACTGAGACCGGAGTCCACAGTGGGTGCAGCTGCAAGAGGTTTTGCTGGCTTTGCTCAGGATATGGGAGGAATGAGGGAGAAGGAAGGCTAAGCTGGGGAATCTTGTGAATGAAGTCTCAGATCACGAAGCCCTATTCTTCCTGTGTGAGTTACTTAATGAGCCAGACGGTCTGCTAGAAACTAGTGTGTGTGTGTGTGGGGGGGAAGGGTGGGATGGCTAACTATAAATAAATAAAATAAGAATTTAACAGTAAAGATGTAGGAATTGGGGTATGAGCGTCTGGTTGAGGTCATATCTTCTTTGCATTTTATTCGTTTGTATTTATTTATTAACAGGTCACATGGTATGTGTATGGAGGTCAGAAGGCAGCTTGTGGGAAATGGTTTTCTCCTTCTCCCATGTGGGTCTAGAACTCTGGTCTTGAGGCTTGACAGCAGGCACCCCTACCTGCTGAGCCATCTCAGCCTTTGGTTGTGGCCCTGTGACCAGGCAAATTTTTCCAATCTCTTGGGGTCCCACATTTCTGCCCAGTGGATGGGACGAGATATATAGTGTCTTGTGTTTCTAAAGTCCTATGCTTCTCACCCGGAGTGATTTCTGTGACCTCCACCCCCTGCCTGGACCTGTGGGTTTGGTGCAGAGTGGGAAAGTACCCAGTGTTTGTGGAGGTGGGGTGGGGGGGTGGGGAGGGGAGGGTGGTGTATGGTTCTTGCCCAGGAAGCCCCGTGCTGTAAGTATCTGCCTGGCTACAGACACTCAGCTCCAAGCTGCGGTACTGCAGTCACCAGGAAAGCAGAGTCTGGGCTGGCAGATGTGTGAAAGGAGCCCTGAGGGACAGCACTCTCACAGTAGTGAGCGTTTACAGTCCCTCTCTTGAGCAGGCTCGCATTACATAGATCTGGGAAGTGGACCCTGAGGACTAAGTAGGAGCAGAAACAGCAATCTCTAGTCTTCCAAAACTATTTCCTGGAAGTGCGCGCGCGCATGCGTGTGACGCTAAGTCAGTAAATACTCTTAAAGGATGTGTGGAGTGTGAGAGACAGAACGTTAAGAAGTATATTTCCTGGGCCGACCGTATGCTGCCCAGGCTGGAAACAGGAAGCACCACTCGGAACAGCAGGTGAACTGCCCCTGGTCCGTGTCCATTCGGACAAGAGCAAGTGCTTTTCCGAATCCTGACCCCTCTGCTTCCGTCTTGGATGGAAGTAACCCAGGGTTCTGTCTGCAGCAGTGAAAGGGCTTTTCATATGCGGGCTAAGCAATCCCTGACGTGTGGCCCCAGTGCTGTTGCTCATTCCAGAGGGCATGGTCTCTGGTCCATCTTCCCTTCTGTCTGAGTCTCTAAGGAGCCAGTCTCCCAGGCCCGCGGTGCCACATGCCTGGCACATGGGGGGGGATCTGGAAGTTCCCTTGGTCTTTCTCATGGCTAAGCAGCGGTCTGTGAGAGTGAGGGGAGCCCTTTCCACTAAAAAATGTCTTCTGTGTTTGTTCCTGGTGGGTGCTTGATCCTTGAAAAAAGATACCACTGGAATCTTCTTATACTGGGCAGAGTTTTGACAGCTCAGTAGATTGAGACACCTTGAAATGGAAGGATGGATTCAGACAGGAGCTGTTTCATCGATATTTTGTGTCGGCAAAAGTTTTAAGGAGTTAGTTTTGTTTTCCGAAAGTGAAATTCCCGTGAGGAAGGACAGTTTCCCCTTTCCTTGCCCTTAAAGGAAAACTCTTTCTTTCTGAGCATAGATCCAGAGGCAGGAGGGTGAGCATGCAAAGGCTGGCCCTAGGGAACTCTAACTGTGCCTTGTTAGCAGAGAACAGAGTGCCTGTGTGTGATTCTGAACAGTGGGTTGGATTTAAAGAAATACAAATATGCCCAGAGTTAGGGAGACCTCAGTCTTCCCCTCTCCCTGGCTGATCAATCCCCAGAGAACCATTACAAAGGTCACCCAAGCCACTCTTACCGTAGATTTTCTTTTAAGATGAAAAAAATGAAAGCATCTCAGTGTGGAAGCCTGGTGGCAGAGGTTGTGAATGGAGGTTGAAAACCAGCTGGCTTAATCTTGGCCTCCTTTTTAGAGCAGTGATTGATTAATGCTGCCTGTGTTGCTGTTCTTCCAGAGCTGACCTGTCCCGGACTCAGCATAACTAACGAAGCTGCTGCAGGATGAGAAGATGGCAGCGCGGCTGCTCGCACCACCAGGCCCTGACAGTTTCAAGCCTTTCACCCCCGAGTCACTGGCAAACATCGAGAGGCGCATCGCCGAGAGCAAGCTCAAGAAACCACCCAAGGCGGACGGCAGCCACCGGGAGGACGATGAAGACAGCAAGCCCAAGCCAAACAGTGACCTGGAGGCGGGGAAGAGTTTGCCTTTCATCTACGGGGACATCCCGCAAGGCCTGGTTGCCGTTCCCCTGGAGGACTTTGACCCGTACTATTTGACGCAGAAAGTGAGTCGGAGGAGATCCAGATGCAGAGGCTCCTTCCCGTCAGGCTGGGGAGAGGGGACAAGGACCTGTGTCTTTGCCCGAGCGAGTGGGGAGACATAGCGAGCCCTTGCTTCCACCTGGGATCCTTGTGTCCCCACTTGGTTGCTGCTGAGGGTCACTTTCAGGCCTTCTTACAGGCCAACTCTGTTGGCAAGACTTCCAGTTTTGACTCCAGGCAAGCTTTAAAAACAAAACAGCGACAACAACACATACCTGTGAGGATATAGCTCAGTGACAGAGCACTTTCTAGCACGGGAAACCCCTGGGAACTCGAGGGGAAGACAGAAGGAGTGGGAGAGAGGAAATGTGGGCATGCATGAAACACACCTACTTCTTAGTGTTCAGAAGGATACTACAGCTGAGTAGAATCTCCCTGACCCATACCGTTAAATCCCGTCTTCGTATTTAAAGGTGATATTGTTAGCGCAACAGCAGCAGGCTGGAGATGTAGTGGAGACCGCAGTGTGCTGTCTGTGCACCTCTCCGATATAACACCGGAGCATGGCCTTGTGGGGCAGACACAGTGGCACACACTGGGCCGAGGGAAACTTGTTCCTTTGGTCTTGTCACCCATAGTTTGGGTGGATCTTTGTAGCAAAGCCAGTTCTGTCCCCCTGCCCGGTAGGGAACACAGGTAAAAGGCCAGCCTTCATTTGGCCAAGGGTTCAAACTTCTTGAACAGTGTCTGCTGGAATCTTAGATTATTGTATGAAACAAGACAAGAGAAGAAGCCAAGCCTCCGGGTTTGATTCTCTAGCCAGGTGATTAGCTCCTGGATCCTGAGAGCTGATGTCACCTTGTGGGAGACCCGCCTCACGCCACAGATGTCATTTAAATAACTGTGCCAGTGGCTTTCCAGATAATGGGATGGCGTGGTTTTGTGTAATTGTGTATTTACACTAGAAAGCTCCGGTACACTATCTTTGTTTACACGCCTGGCCCTTTGAACTGATGCTGCTAGTACATTTTTAAAAAGCTTTTAGCTTCTTTGTCTTGTAAATGAAATGTAATTAAGAGACCTGTATCCAAGATTAGTGAGAAGGCTCAGCAGGTAAAAGCTCCAGGTCTGAGGGCCTAAGTGTGGTCTCTGAGTCCCATGTGGGAAGAGAAAGGACCTGTAAATTCTCCTCAGATTACCTGAGTGCCTTGGTGTGCACACCCTCTCAATAGTGGGTGCAGACATACATACATACATACATACATACATAATACATACATACGTATGTACATATGTACGTACATACATAAATACATAATGCATAAATACATATGGCTAATGGCTATTATAAAACAAAAAAAATTAAGTCAAGAAAGCATTGCCAGCAGTTCATAAATGTTCACTGTACATTAATATTTATCTACCTATAGTCTGTCTATCTACCTATATTCTATTTGTCTATCTACCTACATATAATCTGTCTGTCAGTCTGTCTACTTGGTACAAATTCTTACATAGTAGCCCAGCTTGATCCCGAACTCACCATGTAACCACATGAACTCCTAGTCCTCCTGCCTCTGCCTCTTGAGTTCTGGAGCTACAGACTGTCGCACCACACACCCTATGAGGTGCTGAGGCTTGAACAGAGGCTCCGAGCATGGCAGGCATGCACCCGTCCTTCTAAATGAGGAGTTTTCCATCTGATTAAAAAGAACAAGCTTTCTCGACGTTATCTCAGGTCCTCCCCATATTCCTGTTACTGGCCCTTCTCACTAACCAAGGCTAGCATCGGCTAAATCAGCATGGCTTCTCCTACAAGGAAGCATATGGGAATTAACCTGTCACAAATAAAAAGCCTGTAGGGGAGAAAGAGACTTTAAGAGGGTGTTCCTCTCTGCTTGTCTTTCAGGAGTTGTTGTAAATAATTCCTGGGAGATAAGCTCTCTTGCCTGGTAGATGATTGTCTTTTCCTCAGCCTCCCTTTCTAACACTGTCACTGAGGGGACCTCTGGGGACCCCTGTCTTGTTTCCTGTCTTTCTTTTATGGGCAACAGAAGACCTGTTGTCTTTCTAAAGTTCTAGCTTCATCCATGTAGATTTTCATTCATGTAGATTTTCTGTTCCAGGAAACTCAGGACCCTGAGAGCCACACATCACGCCATCCAGGCGCTGTTCCAAATACTGCTGGTTTGGCCATCCTAAACTTTGAGGGCCTTGTTGAGTTCCTGATTTTTCCAGCTGGTCTCTGCAAACAGCTCTGTGTGCTGCTAGCCTGTAGCTCCACACCTTTGCGCCCCTTGATCTGGGAACTGGATGCTAGGACTTCCTTCCTGTAGCCTTCAAGTTTTTTTCAGTTATTCAATACAAATAAGTACGTTTAAGAAACAGATACGTATTTTGACTTATCTCGTTTTAAAACTAGGTTGTATATTTACATCATCAAAATTTCAGAGTTATTTGGTAAAAAGCCCCGCCTATAGGTCCACTTTCCGACTCCCACTCCTGCCTCCCTGCAGAGGTAACCTGAAGTACTATCCTTTATGTCAGGATACATAGCAGATCCCTCAGGAGCCTGACCACCTCAGACACCTGTTCTCAGCCGTTTTTGTTTATTGTGGAATCTTGTTGTTGTCCTTGTTTAGGCTTTCAGGGAGGAGCTCAGACCTGGCTGTGAGTCCACGCATGCTGGGCGGGCAGGCTGTGAAGTCTTGACTTTGATAGGTGTGGATTCTCCGCTTCTTTCTTCCTCCCCCCCCCCCCCCGTTTTTTTCCTTTTAGAGAATCAAATCAATGGCTTTTCTTTGCTGCTTGCAGCATCTGTCTTCACTGCAGAAAATACCGTCTGCTGCTTCCCAGTACTTTGCTGACTTTAAAGCGGCCGTCTGCATATCTCTAGTGACCTCCCTAAGGAGGCAGTGAGGGGGGTGTCTGGGTTGAATCGAGTCCTACGCCTTTGCCTTTCCCTTTCCCGTTTCTCAGGCCTGGGACTGAACATCCTCTGTGTCCAGCCGGCTGCCATATTGTAAGAAAACCCCAGAAGCAAAGGTTCCAATCTCAGGACGGACGTGTCTTAAAGAACCATGCTGTATTCCTGATGCACCAAACAGTGGCATGCTTCTCAGAGTTCAACTCACTCCACAATCTGTGGGTTCGTTTGTCTACAAAGTGAGGTACACTGAGACACGCAGGAAGTTAAGATGTGGAGGCCTTTGACGTCATTTAATTCAGCTTGCTTATCATTAATTATTTTATGGTATTGATACTTTGTCAAAAGCCAGATCCAGGTTTGCAAGGTGTCTCAGTGAGTAAGGAGACTTACTAGATAACTGACTCCCATGGGTTGTTCTCCGATTTCCACTCACTCCTGACTGTGTGCGAGCACACACACGTGCGTACACACACACGGAGATACACACCACACACAAACAAACATGTCCAACCACACACGTGCACATACACACCACACAAACACACATGTGCACACACATACACCACACAGAGACACACACACACACGGGCACACATTTGCACATGCACACACCACATACAAGCACACACATATGCACAGACACACACACACACACACACACACACACACGTAATTTTTTTTAAAGCCAGAGTTACTGTTAGTGGTGGAACCAGCATTAGATCTCACCCCTTTATTCATTACAACAGGTTTTCAGCTTTTGCCTTTGAAAGTTGGCTCAGTTGTCCCATTGCTGGTAGATGGATATACGGAGCACAAAGCCAACTCCCCTCCAGTCTGCATCCCTAAAAATCTAGATGCTAATGGTGCTAAGAGCCATGTGGTCATCTGACCCCTGACCCCTGGGCTCACTATCAATGCCGCCATATTGCTCACCTGGATGTGGGCTCCTGAGCTGTTTAGCCCCTCCACTTTCTGTTCCCTGTTGAAGGAAGATCATCTCCCTTCCACCACAACCCACAGCATAGTGGAAAAAGCAGTGTCTTAGTTATGGTCTCATGGCTGTGAACAGATACTGTGACCACAGCAGCACTTACAAAGGACAACAGTTAGTTGGGGCTGGCTTACAGTGTGAGAGGTTCAGTCCATTATCATCATGGCAGGAAGCATGGGAGCATCCAGGCAGACACGGTGCAGCTGAGAATTCTACATCTGAGACCTCAAAGCCCATCCCTAGTGACACACTTCCTCCTACAAGACCACACCTCCCAATAGTGCCACTCCATATGAGTCTGTGGGGATTATTTCCTTTCAGGCCACCACAAGTACCTAACTAGGAAGCAAAACCCTGGTTTTACTTTTACATTTTATCTTCAATTTGCTCCTAGCCAAATAAAATACCCTGGGCCTTGGTGTCCTCATCTGTACACAGGTGTGGCAGAGCGTGCCTGTGTCCATATCTTTCTGCTTGTGTGTTACACCTTTCCTATTTGCCCCATGTTTCTCCAAACCCTGTGATGAGGTGTTCTCTGTTCCCTCCGAGTTTCCCACTCTGTTCTGCATCACTTCCTCTAGGAATGTTCTTCCTTTAACCCCAGCTTCTGGAATTCCTTCCCACTCACCCAGGCCCAGCTCAGAAGCTGCTCCTTCCTATGACCTAACTTGGTGCTTCTGCACCAGAACGGAGTCCTCTCTATTCTGAGTTCTGTAGCATAGTTTAGCTGCATAGCTTTGGCTCTTGGCTGGTCGCATCTGCACACCTGCCCAGGAGCTATCTTGATTCACAAGTGAAAGACACACACACACACACACACACACACACAGCAGTTAACTTTAAAATGCCTTGGCTAGCTCAAAGACTGGGCAGTTCTAATCCTCCCCGAGGCTAGCACATGTTTTCCTCCTGTAGAGGCTTCCTAGCGGCTCCTGTGGGCAGCCCTTTAGGGTCACATTCCTTCTCACCTACATTTCAGATGATTTTCCCTCAGCAGCTCTAAATCTGATCTGACTCCCTGTGAACCATGGAGATT
Source organism: Grammomys surdaster (assembly GCF_004785775.1). Classification (NCBI taxonomy): domain Eukaryota; kingdom Metazoa; phylum Chordata; class Mammalia; order Rodentia; family Muridae; genus Grammomys; species Grammomys surdaster. The sequence goes on along the minus strand of NW_021605143.1, from coordinate 730,035 downwards.
CTCCTTCCTTCCAGTTCCTAGCCCACCCAAATTCAAAGGTCTACCTGCCCAGCCATTGGCTGTTGGTTCTTTATTGATAGATCAAAAACCAATTGGGGACAAGAATTTCAGCGGTTGTACACACAGATTCCCGACTTTGGGGACCAGATTAATTCAAAGCATTAAAACTAATCCCCAACAAGTTCCCATAAGACAGTCTGTCTTCAGCCTCCAGAGATGATTTCAGGTGCCTTTCAGTGTGGGCATGGCTGGTACATCTGTGCCCACAGGTTTCACAGTTCTCTCCTCACCACCACTAATGATAGAGCCAACGGTCCCTGAAAATCTGCTAAGTCTCTCCCCCTCCGTCTCCTCTTCCCTCCTGCACCCCCCTCCCACATGCATGAACACACACATGTGCGCGCACGCGCGCACACACGCACACACACACACACACACACACACACGCACGCACGCACGCACGCACAAGTTCCCTGGGCTGCTGGCTGGTATGCCTTTCCTAAATTGTTTCAAATGTATCAACAGATGTGGAGAGTCAGGCTGTTAGGGAAGGCTTACATTGTATCCATCGGGTGTGACTGACCAATTGCTGGTGAGTTGTTAAAGAGTTGGAAAGTTTTGTTTCTGATCCTGTCCCCATCTAGTTCTGGGTAATCTTAGCTGTATCAGTTAACCGTGCAGGGTCTGTAGTTTCTCTAGTATAGAAAGTTAAGGTGCACTAAGGACTATTAGCTCACCTAACTTTTTTCAGTGTCTGTAAAGGCCATAGCTTGGCCTTCCCATCTATAGCAGTGCATACCTCCGATCCTGCTGTGCTTTGCTTCACCACAAAGCACCTGGCAAACAGGACATTTGTTGGCTCTTGTTCATCTTCCGCCTTCACCGGCTAAAGCAGGGCCTGCTCTCTAGTAACCATTCAGTCAGTATTTATTGAGTGAATGAGGCTTCTAGGGTGTGATGCACATGAAAACGTCATGTTCTGAGCGATAGCAATAGGATTTTTAAATGTAGAATTTTCATACATTCCAAAGTGAACTGAACTCTTTGGGTAGGGAAATCTGGTTATCTTTCTATTTCACGGCGGGGGGGGGGTTGTTTAACAGCTCAGAAGTAGATCAAGAAATGGGTTTCTTGGTGATTTAGAGATGTTGGTAGACGCTGGATCACTGTGGGGTGCCCACTGTGCTTTCCACACTCCTGACAGAACCCTCGGATGAGAAAGGACTTTGTCTAAGATCTTAGTAATCTCCTCTATGTATTGCTTTAGTATTTGTCCATTTACTGGCAGGACAAACCTTTGGTCGTGTCCACCCAACTAAGTATTTTTCTCTTCATGTTATTAGCCTTTCTCTATTAAGTGACTCTGAGGAAAGAGACCCTGGTGTGGAATACATGCCCACGTCGATGGCTGCACATAAAACGTGATCAGTTTAACCCAGAAAATACTCTGGAGTAAGGCACTCAGTGCTCTTGTGGGAGAGATGGAATAAGATCCGTTCTTTACCCCAAAGCAATAGTATATTGTACAGCGCCCCTTTGGGCAAGGGGGAGGGTGATTTTATAGTGAGAGTAGTATTTGAATTAAGCCTTGGACTTCAGAAATGAGGGATGGGTTAGAACTTTGAAAAGTGGGAAACACAATGGGGACAAAGGCATGGGGACAGAAGCCACAGATGTAAGAAAAGCCTGTTTGTCTGAGGTAAGTGGGAGGCAGGGAGTGACTGAGGTACAGAGGGAAAGAAGACTGAGCAGGAGAGTTGGGGCCAGATTCGGAAGGCTGAGGCTATGGGATTTATACAGTTTGCAGTGCTGTGTCTTGTCGGCGCCCTTTCTGTCCAGCAGAAACAAGACACATGACTACCAGGTTCCTTCTCTAAGCAGTTTATTCAGGAATTCTTTACAGCTAGTCGTCAGAGGGGGAAGTGGCCCCGATCTCCACCCGGGCCAAGCTTAAATCCCTGTAAGAGCCAATGAGCATCTGCCATGTATCATCCCCCTATAGGTGCACATCAGGTCACCTTAGATTGACGTAGGATCATTCCCGTGGATGCGCAGCCCCATAACCATAGAAGGAGTTGTTTATCACAGAGAGTGCAATGGAAAAGTGGAAGTCAAAGCCAAGCCAGCGCCATCTTTGGGGCACGGCACAATGCAGCTCTCTACAGTGTCTCCTCACACAGGACCCCACACAGTTTACCATCACCCCGAGCTGTGATACATGATAGCCTATCACTCCTCCCAGAAAAGAGCTTCTGCTTCCCAAGCGCTAAGCTGTACGCACAGGAGCCAGTGTTCACCTGAATCCTAGGATGAAGCAGCTACCATGTCTGCTGGATCCTTCCCCGGGCTGAAGGTTATAAAAAGTTTACTCTAATAGAAGTTGGCCTGTTGCTCTCTTTGATAATGATCATTTAGGTGATGGATGATGTCTTGGCGATCATATCAATCGTTTTCTGAAATAGTTTCATTTTAACCCTTTCCTAGTCACAGCACGAGGCTGTCACCTCCGCAGGAGGCCTCTCTTACTTACTGTTTCTGAAGTCACACAGACATTGTGAGTAGTTCTTTACACACAACCTGGTTGACCCAGGCCATTTCTGTTAACTGTGGTCCTACCAAGAGGGTGTCTGATTCAGGATCTGAAGATGTTTTGCATGCTCTGCTGGGGCTGCAAACTTCAGCCTGTGGACACTCACCTTAGAGCAAAAAGCTGTTCTGGTTCAGGGGATAGGGCTGTCCTTCTGCTGTTCAAGACTGGGCTCTGCTGCCTTTGCCCTATTCCTTCCTGTCCTCTGGAGCTTTATGGTAAAGCTCTTGGCCACAGATTATCCCTTCTCTTTCTGTACTTTCTATCCTCCTCTCCCCTAGTGTTGCTCGCTCTCTCCCCTCACTTCCCCCACCCTCACCCCCAATTATGAACTGTAAGTAGTCTCTCTTCTGTCTCGTCTGGATCTCGTCTCCCTGCTGATCCAGTCATTTCCCATGTCATCAAGACCCACAGAGCCCTGAGCCCTCCATCCCCAAGGCAAAGCCTTGCCTTGCTCATGCCAGCCTCGAGGTCTCCCACAGGAGGATGGTGTTTAAAGTTTGATGTCACTGAACCCTTCAGCTGGGTTAAGTCTCGTGATTACTTACAACTCTTTACTTCCTCCATGCGAATTCTCTTGAAGTCTCTTACAGCTTAGATTCCTTTCTGTTTCCTTCTTTCTCCTCTCCCCTCTCCCTTCCATGCTGCTGTCTGTTGCTCAAGGCTCTGGCCTTGGGCTGTGTATTCTCTTGGCACTCACCCTGGGCGACCTCCCCCCCCCCATCTCAGCACCAGGCCTCTGATTTTATACCTTCTGAGTAGTTGCTTCTTTACAACTCAGCACATTCCCTGTGGGTTCCCCATAGGTGACCAGAGTGTTCAAAATGGGACCTTTTCTCCCTCAGGCCTCTTACTTTTGTCTTTGAAAGCAACACTGATATTCCAGTTAGCCAAGTTTCTGTGACATCTCAGGATTAATAGTATTAAAGACATGTTGGTATTATGATGATTTTTTTCCTTTTTAATTGCTTATGTGAATGAGTATTTTGTCTGCATGTATGTCTGTGCACCATGTGTGTGCCTGGTCCTGCAGAGGCCAGAAGAGGGCTTTAGATCTCCTAGAACTGGAGTTTCAGACAGTTGTGAGCTGTGATGTGGGAGCTGAGAACTGAACCCAGGCCATCCAGAAGAGTAAGTGGCAAGTACTCTGAACCATTGACCATCTCTCTAGCCCCTGATGCATGTTTTTAAAAGTTAGAAAAGAAAATCCAGCTTTAAAAAAAAAATCAACCTTATCCAAGTAACTTGCTTGTTCACTCAACTAGTGTGTGGAAGAACCAGGTTTGCATGCTGTGGTCTGGGAACTTGTCAGTCACAGTAAAAAATGCCCAGCTCTGCTCCCTGTCTGCTGTGTGCTACAGAAAGATGTTCTGTGTGGGGTTTCTGCCATCACTTGCAGACACTTCCTTGTTTTGTTTAGAAATTTAATGTATTGGCTCTCTTAGCCATTTTTCAAGCCACGTCTTCGCCATGGTATTTGAAAATGTAAGAAGACTTTTCAAAAGCTAAAATCAATGACTTTTTAGAGGTGGGTGAGCCAAGGGTTGGAAAGCTGACCATATCGCTGAGCTCCTGACAGAGGGCTGGTCAGAGCTATTAGGTCTTTGACTTTCACTGTATAATTTCTTCATGTCTAAGAGATCCAGTCATACATATAATAAGCATGTGTGACCTGTCAATCTTCTGCCACATGGGCCTCACATCACATCCCCTGCTTGCTGAGAAAATCTTGGTATATTAGTTACTGTTCTATTACTGTGACCAAATAGCCAACAAAAAGTAACTTGGGGGTTGGGGGAAAGGTCTATACTGGCTCACAGTTTAAGAAGGGCACAGTCTGCCATGACAGCAAGAGGCACCTGGTCACTCTGCATCTATATACAAGAAGCACAGAGGGTCCAATGTCGTACTTAGTTCACTGGCTGACTCCTTTCTATCCAGTGCAGAGCCCCAGATCAGGGAACAGAGTCACCCTTGTTCACAGTGGGTCTTCCCTTCACAGGTCCAAAGCCTCAGCTTCGAATCAAGCTTTTCACGTGTAAGCTTCTAGTAAGTGAACGGTACAGCTTGCATTCTTAACAGCATCCAGCGACAGAGAATTAGCACCGCCCACTCCAGAGTGGAGAGACAGCTGCCTAACAGGGAAAGACCAGGCCAGAGCAAGGTCAAGTTCAGTAAGCAGCCACCAATCCTGCAGCTCCCTGCTTAGCATCAGCTTGTAGTGGGATCATCTGTCCTGCGATGGCCTTGGGTGTCTATCCTTTACTGTACCTACAGCACACAGAGCTTTGGGTGTGGGGTGTTATAGCACAAATTCACTCTATGGCTGCACCCTTCCTCTGTAGATATGCCACATTCTGAGTTTTTTTTTTTGCAAGTTAGGCTTCACTTCCCAACATCATGCAGCCATCTCTCAAGGACTCCATACGGGGAACCCAGCCCTCCCACACTTTGCCTGGCCTCAGTGACTTTCCCAACCTTGGCACAAGCTTTTTTTGGGGGGGGAGGGCATGTTTCAAGACAGAGTCTCTCTGGCTTGTAGCCTTGGCTATCCTAGAACTCAGTCTGTATACCAGGCTAGTGTTGAACTCAGAGACCCACCTGCCTCTGCCTCCAGAGTGCTGGGACTACAGGCATGTGCCACCAACCGCCTGACAGCACAAGCCTTGAGGGCCCCTCACTTTTATATCTCTCATGGCTAGAAACCCAGTACCATCTGGACAGTACCACCAGGTTCTATCTACCTGCATAGCCTTTTGTATTATGGTTGCAGCAAACCTTTATACTTTCAAGGGGAAATATTTCTCCAGGTAGCTGTTCTCAAACTGGGAAGCTCCAGGTGACATTCAAGGTCTTGGCTTCCAGCCTGTTTTTACCATTCTCATTTAGGACAGGCCCCCTGTCCTTAGTTAAATCCTCCTGGAAAAACCTCTATAGACAAACCCAGAAATGTGTTTCTGTGGTGATTCTAAATCCTTTCAAATAGACAGCAATGACAATCGCAGCAAGGCTGAGGGAATAAGTGTACATAACAGATTTAGGCAGGTAAGAGTGTTCGGTTGTAGAAGCCAGCCCAAAGTGAGAGGGTTGGGCTGTCCTGGAGATCTAAATGGTACCAATTTTAGGCTCTAGAGACTGTCATCATTACCTGCTGTCGAGGTTGTAGCTAGAGAGAGTAAAAGAATGTTTGTTCCAACTACCCTTCTGTGGACTAGGTGGGTCTGTAGAGCCAGAAGGTCATGAGCTGCTTGCCTCTTAGGAGACTGAGAACTTAGCAGTGAGGACACACCCCTGAGCCATATGTCATACCACTGACCAGGGACTATCGGACACTGATTGCGTACAATACTTTCTGTTATGCATTGGTCTCTGGCCACGTGGTGGGTACAGATCCACATGGCATCTCTTCTTACCCACCTTCGCTTGTTTCCATTTATACTTTTTAGATGGCCAGGAACGGTTCTAGTTTGGGGTGCGGGGCTGAGAATATGCTAATAAGCACGCTGCACTGCAGTACAGTGAAGCTGTGTATTGTGCTACATCTGAACTGTACCTCCATGTGAATGTGCTTATACCTGGCCCTGCACAATGACTCTTCCCCTAACTGTGGGCCCAAAGGAAAGACTGCATCCTGCGCTAACCGTGGCCATACCCCAAAGTCACATGCTCCAAGCCCCACATAGTTAACTGGAGGTGAAAAAGCCTGTGTGGTTTAGGAGACTTGCTTTATGCCAATGTAGCACATTTATTAATACTCTACCCCATAATTTGTTAAGAGCCGTCCCACTGCTCTTAATGGGCTGTGGGCTCAGAAACCTTCGCCGGCTGTTGTTATGAACGGATATTTCCCCTTGGGCAGTAAACCACAGTCCAATTTCAATTTCCTTTTAACTCATTTACTTCACAAAGATCTAATTTAAGACATATTGGATAAAATAGTCTTGGACTTTATGGGCACCAAGTGATTGTTGCTTAAGAAGTACTCTCATAAAAGTCTCAGGCTCACTCCCTCCCCAGCCATGTTTCGAAAGGGCCTGGTGTTGGAGCCACATGGAACTAGGGCTGAGTCTTCCTTTCTGGATGATTGAGGTCGATCAAAGAGCCATGTAGACGCTTTACATTTTCAATTATGTGCACACACCTTTAATCCCAGAACTCAGAGGCAGAGGCGGGTGGATCTGAAAATTCAAGGCCAGCCTGGTCTACAGAGTGAGTTTGAGGACAGCCAGGGTTACATAATGAGGCTCTGACTAGAAAAACGACAACAAAAAAATCAATTATGTATTTTTTTGTCAGTGGGTTTCCGGTCATACCTGTTTATGTCTCTCATTGTTCCACCACTGGGACAAATACTTGAGAATATCAACTTTAAGGAAGAAGATGCATTTTGGCTCCTGATTTCTGTGGGTCCAGTCCCGTGGTCGGTAGTCTCCGTTTCTTCCGGCCGTTGGTGAAACGGCGTCATGACAGAAGGGCATAGAAGAGGACAGCTGCTCACTTCCTGGCAGCCAGGAACCAGCAGCAGGAAGGAGTGAGAAAACATGCCTGTCCGTCCGTCCCTCAACTGCTCACTCTTCCCTGCCTCCCAGTCCCTCACAAGCCTGCTCATTCCAGCTCTGCCCTGCCTCCCAGTTTCCACCACCTTCTAATCATGCTGTCTGATTATAACTGAGACAGTGAATTGACCCAGGCACTACATGAGAACCTTATGGTCCAGTGGGGGGAGGAGGGAGGGAGCACAGCGCATGCTCACAAGGTGTATAGCGCTAGGCCACCAGGAAGTGCCTCCTGCCAGCTTCTGCTCCTGCTATGTTTCCTAGGCAATATCGAACACACTCATCCCTGGTCTTTTGGGACTAACATAAGGGGGCAAAATAACTCTGAGAGTTCCGCCAGATGTAAAGTGGAAGGATAACTCATGGCAGGTTTTCTCCTCAGTAGCACAGCATGCTGCCTTTTGTGCTTCATCATGGATGTCTTGTGAAATTTCTAAACCGTAGCTAACAAGGTTAGAAAGGACTTGCCATGCCCAACCAACAGGCTTCTCATTTTCTAAATGTGAAAAATGAGATCCAGGGAGGGGTAGTGGTTCATCTGACCCCCAGCTAGGGAGGGGAAGATGGAGATGGGCTATGTGACGGGCTGAAAGATGACCTGCTTGCTCCCTGGTGGGCCAGATTCCCTGGACTCTCCACAGACTCATTTAACCACCCCTGAGGCGGGAGTTAGCAATCTCTGTTTTTAAAAAATTCTCAGAGGGTTCCAGTGCAGCGTCTGGCCTTCGTCAGAAACTGGTACTAGCTACGCCACAGCCCGGATCGGTGCCATCTGTCCTGTGTGGCCCAAGAGCTAAGTATGGGTTGTCTATTCCCACGTGGTTGGATGTGTGAAAAGTTTGTGTGTCCGTGGAGTTCTACAGAATTACAGCCACTCCTGTTTGTTTACATGTTGTCAGTGGCTTCCGTGTACCTCAGTGGCAGAGTCAGCTCTGGTGACAGAGTCTGTGCCACCCACAGTAGTTACACCCTGCGCTCTCACAGAGAAGGCCTGCCGTCATTACCAGTTTCCCGTCTCTCATGTGAGCTCTGCGAGGACGAAATCTCTGGGAAATCCCTGAGCCGTGAGGATCGCACTTGTGTGTTGGTCCAAACACCCTCTTTCTTTATCAGAAGGCGTGTTTAAGAAACACTACATGCAAATTATCAGTAAATCTAGTTATTTTTAATGATAAATTACAGAGCTACTGAATTATAGAGGATGTTCATTTGTTTAAGGAGTTGGGTGTACAAAAGATGATTCTTATAAGTAAAGGACTTTCTATAAGTGGTGAAGATGAAGGAGTTTAGAAGGAGGTGATGTTAAATTGTTTTCATTTTGTGTGCAACATTATCTCTAAATTATGAAAGTTATACTTCATGTATGAATTGTAACTGATAAAGCCTCTATTTGCAAACCAATCTTTTTTTTTTTTTTTTAAGCATCTAATTTTCCTCAGGCTCCTCAGTTTTCCGGTTCATCACTAGAACCCTAGCTAGCTTTTTGACTAACATGTTAGGATCTTCTCTCACCTCAGATAATGGACTGTTCATTATCCAACAGACAACATTTATTGAGCACCTTCTGTGTGCAGGTAATGATTTTGTAATAGGAAATAGCCCTCCTGTAACTAACCCAAGAGACAAGAAAATAAAGAGCTAAGAGAATAGGTTATTATTAGTATTTTTAAGTCTTGTTGCTTGTCTCTTAAGGTAGGCAGGCAAGTTAGTAAAGGCTTTAGGTGAAGGGAAAGAAAGGTGAACTTTAGGTCCTGCTGCATGGACCGGTGTTGTCGTTGTTGGGGTGTTTGTTTGGTTTTCCCCACTATTCTTGGCTACTTTACATGGTGTACCCAGGAGCTCAAATTTCCCATTTACCAGAGAATCCATCCCTAATGTCAATGTCATTCTGACATGTAGTCATGAAATTACCACCCAGTCCAGCACAGCAGAAGCTGTAAAGAGGCTCTGAGCTTGGCATAATATACCACTCTCTGCCATGTAACCTTTACGGGTGGTGCCCCTCCCAGGAGCTTTTGTAAGATGCACATAGGCTGGTAATTCCCTCTTTACCTGCACTTCATGAGAGTACTATGCCACTGAATGAGGAGGTTGTTTGAAAGGCCTGGCATTTCACAGGGAGAGTTGCTATGGGAACACAGAGGGGGTACAAGTCCTTCAGAAAGAGGGAATGTTGTGGCCCATTTATTTCTTTGGAAAGCCAAGAAATGGACGAGCCAAATCTCTGCCCTTGACCTGTTTTAAGCTAACCCCAGATCTTCCAGCTTTACTTGCTTTCAGGATTGGGCTTTTCCTGGAGATCACCACAGAATCTGTACACCCTAGCATCGGAAGAGTGATTTTGATTAGCACAGCACCATACCAAACATGGGATGGGTGGAGGAGGGGACACATTTCTAAATGAAGAGAGCAGCACGGAAAAGTTGCTTTTCTACTGGGAGAGACTGGTGACTCTGCCAGATGAAAAGAATATAAAATACGAGATATGAGGAAAGAGACTTAAAAAGAAACCTGCTAAGCATTCTTTGGGAGCCTATGGATCGAGCACTGTATTGGAACTGCATAGGAAACATTAGCTTAGCTCCTGCCTCCAAGAAATTCAGTTTCTTAGAGAGAGGGAAGAAGAAGGGGCAGGGGAGAGAGAGAGAGAGAGAGAGGGAGGGAGGGAGAGAGAGAGAAGGAGGGAGAGAGAGAGAGGGAGGGAGGGAGGGAGAGAGAGAGAGAGAGAGAGAGAGAGAGAGAGAGAGAGAGAGAGAGAG
>NW_021605143.1:708088-720123 GCF_004785775.1 Grammomys surdaster | reverse complement strand
GAGAGAGAGAGAGAGAGAGAGAGAGAGAGAGAGAGAGAGAGAGAGAGTGTGAGTGAGTTGGCTATGGGTCCCTGGGTCCCCAGTGCCATGCCATTAGGTTAAACTTCTTGTCGGCATCTTTGTCGTGAGATGTTAGTTAGATTTTGTTGGTTGCTCCTGAGTGGAGCAGGACCTGTCGATCCTCTCTCCCCTCAGGGGATTCTAACCCCTTATCCATAGCCTGCTTGTAACAGATAAGGGTAGCCTGCTCAAGACAGTTCCTTTCTTGAGATCACCATGGCACCCCTTGTATTACCAGGCTGTGTTACACTGCTCCATTTTCCTAGTTAAGCTGTCTTTGTACTTCTGGGCTGTAACTCACGTGCTCAGTCCTTCACGTGCGGTGAGATTTGGTTGCTAGTATTTTCGCTGATGCCTTTTATGTCCGTATTAATAAAATCTCATCAGTCGAGAGCTTTCTCTTCCTCTGACATCACTGCCTAGTTCTGCATAAAGTCACCTTACAGAATGAGTTGGGAATTGTCCCCTTCTCTTCTAGATTTTTGGAAGAATTTGTGCTAATTCTTTAAACATTTGGTAGAATTCATTAGTGAAGCCATCTGGTCCCTGGGCTTTTCTTTGTGGGGGTTCTTTTTTTTTTTTTAAATGCACGGTACAGCGGTGTATTTATAGTAGTCTCACTTGAGGGGAAGACTGTTTAAGGATGGATCTGTATGCTGAGACTTATAAAGAAAAATTCTGGAAGGATATTTTAGAAGACAGCACCAAAGATTACCATTGGGTAATAGAATGGAACTTAACGTAGCGTTTTAAAATTCTAGGTGTACATCGTCCTAAATAAAAAAAAAATATTTAAAAATGACTTGCCCTTGGTTCTTTGCTCTCTGTATTTACCAGGGCCTAACCCCCACAGAGACTCCCAGTTTGGTTGGCCCTACATTTGCCTCCAGAGCCCTCTGCCCTCCTCTGTCCTCTGTCCTCACAGAATTGCTCATCAATGTCCTGAAGACAGCTTTGCCTGCCTCACTTTTTTTTTTTTTCATTATCCACAGATAGCCTAGGGGTGGGGGCCTCTGTCGTGTTGCCTCTCAGATTTTGAACTTGTACTTACAATTTACCCACCGTCATGACTGCAAGTTTACTACTTCCTCCCGTAAAGTATAGTCTTGTTCAATTGTGAATCCCCACCCCCTACCCCGTCTTAGCACCATACTTGACACCAGGTCTGTACACAGTGTGAGCAAAGCCCTGAGCTAAGCCTCTCTATAGCCCGTTCCAAGGACATGAACTAGTTTGACTTGATAAGAAGATTCATTTTGGGAAACACAATCGAATGGTTTTTGGGGAGACGCATGTTGGAAGCCCCAGAAGCCAGAGTGAGCCCTCAGGGAGTGGATACTGAAGGAATGATCACCTCCCTCATACCTTCTTGTGTTTGCCTGGCTCTCTGCTCCCGGCAGGTTGACTCTGGCCACCTGACCAGGTCTTTTGCAGTGGTCTCCTGCACTGACTTGCCATCTGCCCTAACGTTCCTGTCTTCTATGTATCAGGGTCAGCATAACTGACTTATCTATTCTGGCGTACATGGTTCAGAATTATCCAAATATGAACCTGCTAATATTGTGACCACTATTTATGCTGCAGCCTGAGGCTGGGCACTGGCAGAGAGGGGAGGGAACAGAAGCTCTTTTGCTTACAGGTTTTATTTTGTTTGCTTGTTTGCTGCCTCAGAAACAAATCAGGAGCAAGATTCTAAGTACCTTTCAAGTGTGTTTATCTTAAGGAAATGTTGTTTTGTGTGGCGACTAACATGATTTTTTTTTAATGGTTTCTCTTTTTCTTTCTCCACAGACCTTTGTAGTATTAAACAGAGGGAAAACTCTCTTCAGATTTAGTGCCACGCCTGCCTTGTACATTTTAAGTCCTTTTAACCTGATAAGAAGAATAGCTATTAAAATTTTGATACATTCATATCCTTTTCTGCACTGGGAAGGAGTGGTGGGTATTTGGGGGTTTGACAACTGCAGTGCTTACGACCCCACCAGGAGTGAAGCTGGCTGCTGCCCACCACAGCCTGAGGGTTAGGAACGAAGTCCCACTGGTTTCTGTAGACACTTTTTTAAAAGATAGGACTGGGGTCTAGAGTTTGGTAAGTGGCGTTCTTAGGGGTAAAGTAAGATGTTTTAACCTTATACTGAGGCCTTGCTTTTTTAGTAATTTCATTCCATGATAACTCAAGCTTGTTAACACATTAATAACTGACACAAGCATTTTTTGAAAACCACATCTTTAGTTACAAATGGTTGAATGAATGCTTTAGGTTATTTTTTTTCTTGAGCAAAGAGCTTATGAGTTCTTGGTATTTCTCAGATGAAATCAACTCCTTGGAGCAGAGTTTTAGGTATAGACTGTGGATAAACAGGGATTTTGGGGGGGGGATTTGCCTCCCCTCCCCCAGGTAGGAACGTGCCAACCTTTATATCCTATTGATAGATTGTATGGCACATAACAAATTACCTGTATGACCGTAACAACTTGGAACACTAGCTAAACTTGTCTGATTGGTACTTAAGGTAACAGGGCTTAGTCCCCTGACAGACTATGGCTCACCCCAGGGGGCCAAAGAAACCGTCAGGTGCAACTCAGGTGCAACTCAGTGGCTCAGTTGAGTCTCTGCCATGTAGAATTCATTTCTGGAATCTATGGTTTGTAAACTGGGAGGTTTACAGGAAATAGATAATAAACTTTGTCCTTTCCGGGACCAGAACTGGAATGTGGTTTTCTCTCCTGGTCCTAAAGGCAACCCCGTGATTACCCCAGTTGTAAAGAAGGAAAATAAAAAATACCCAGCTAGAAGAAGTATTGTTTTATAAACACTACAGTAAGACAGGGATGGGGACATTAGTGAGAGCTCTGGTGCAGCTTCAGTGTGAGTGACTAACTTCTACTGGCTTTAGAACTGCTTCTTCTCTCTCAATACACAGGAGCAGTAAGGGCACATCCACAGTGATCAGACTGACTCAGCCCATGGCCTATGTCTGGGGACTGTTGAGATGCAGGCACCCTGGAAGGGACCTCACAGACCACACTGAGTTTCAGGAGAGACACACGCACATTGACTGGACTATTGCTTTTAGAGATGTTCAGCCCCTTGGCAGACTAAGAAGGAAAGTGAACCACCACTTAAATGTAGATTTTCAAATAACTAATTATAACAAGATAATTTATAGTACACCATTGCTGTGGAACATGGCGGCTGAGCTAGGCAGAGCCTCCGCAGCTTAGATAGTCGGCTTGACCAGCAGCCATTTTAAATATTTCTCCAAAATATCCAATTTCTCCAAAAGGTTGGGCTGTGCCCAGACCATCCCACCATCCACTTGGTACCTGGTATGAATGAACTCTAATGCTTAAAGATTAATCAAAGGCTTTATACGTTTGGTAATGTTCAATAACAATATGCCCATACAATTAGAGTTGTTTCCCAATTAGCTAGCCTAAATATAAGTTGTTAACCAGGACTGCTCTCCATACCAGCATGGTTCTTCATCCTCCCATAACTCTCTCTCCCTCTAGCTCCTCCTCTTCTTCTTACTCCTCCCACCTTAGCTCCTCCTACACACCATTGCTGAAAAAAAAATGTAGATTTATTTTCTCACTTGGTGGCGTTGGGCCTTTGGTCACTTCTGGCTTACTTTTCACAAAGATGTAAGTACTCAAGAGTATTGCCCCATTTTTGGCATAGAGCATCAAGTTTACCCTAAAGTAGTGGGGCAGTGACAGTCCTGTGGGCAGAGGAATAGCCAGCCGTTCAGCCCCACTACCGGTCAGATGGGATATCCAGGGCTTCCCTTGTGGTGGCGGTGGCCAGTTTCCCTTGTCACCTGTCTCCTGCCAGCCTGTGGATGTAGCTCCCATGAGGCCTGGCGTGAGGTGGGTTTTTTTTCCCATGAGGCCTGGCGTGAGGCGGGTTTTTTCCCACGAGGCCTGGCGTGAGGTGTGTTTTTTTTTCCCACGAGGCCTGGCGTGAGGCGGGTTTTTTCCCACGAGGCCTGGCGTGAGGCGGGTTTTTTCCCTAAGTGGCCAGGCCAGACCTCGTTCCCCCCTTAACTCGTCTCTACAGTCTTCAGCATGATCATCATGTGCACCATCCTGACCAACTGTGTATTCATGACTTTTAGTAACCCTCCCGAATGGTCCAAGAATGTGGAGTAAGTGACCTTTCCTTCCTTTCTTTCATAGAGTCTGGTTCTGCTACTCCACAGTTTATCTGTGGTGGTGGTGGTGGGGTGTTGTGTGGAGGGTGGGGCGCTGAGGGTAATGTGGAATCTAGGAAACAGCATCAGATGTAAGTTCTAGAAAGCCAGCCTACTCTGGAAGGATGCGCTTCCTCTCAGTAGCAGAGGCTTCGCTATCCCCGGTCCTCCTTTCCCAAGGCTAAGATAGCTCTGAGGGCCTCCGTGCCTGTTCCAGATCTATCCTGCTATATTCTTTAGAGCCCTGGGCAGGCCTAGTTGCTGCGGGCATGTCGCTAAGTTTCCTTCCGCCACTGCCATGCCACCATACCCTTTCTGGCTTGTCACCTTTAAGGCAAGTGTCACCTTAAAAGGCTCATCCAAAGTTCCACCAGGAATAACCTCGGCTGTCCACATCCCTGACAGGTACACATTCACAGGGATTTACACATTTGAATCACTAGTGAAAATCATCGCAAGAGGTTTCTGCATAGACGGCTTCACCTTCTTACGAGACCCGTGGAACTGGTTAGACTTCAGTGTCATCATGATGGCGTGAGTTCCTCATTTATTTTACTGTTTTCTGTGTGTGTGTGTGTGTGTGTGCGCGCTTGTGTGTGTGTGTGTGTGTGTGAACTTATGTGTGCATGTGTGAGTAAATGTGTGTGCATGTGTGTGTGTGTGTGTGTGTGTCCTGAATAGGCTTGCATGATAGTGTAAGTGAGTGTGAGTTTGTGGGCTCAGCAGAATAGGGAATTCTTTTTTTCTTTTTCTTTTTTGAGATAGGATCTCATTTAGCCCAGGCTGCCCTTGAACTCACCATACAGCCAAGGCTGTCTTGAACTCTGATCTCTACCTCCAGCTCCCTGCGCTGGGATCACAAGCTTGCACCTAGACACGTGGTTGCAGAGTGGGGAATCCTTGGCTAATCACTTATGACGCATGCCCGTTTAACTATGGCTCTTGCTTGCAAGGCCTTCTCAGTTTTCAGACAGCAGCCACCTTAGGTGGGGAAGGTAAAGAGACAATTTATAGCTAGGAGAACAGCGGGCAGCAGTTTCTCATGACCCTTCCTTTATATTCTACTCCCTTTACAACACTGGCCAAGGTCGCCATTACTAGAGAGCCTTTGCGAAGGCATGAAATAAGTTGGGTGTAAACTTTTGGCTGAAAATGCAGTTGAGGCCTTTGACTCAAAACATGAGCCAAAGTATCCAAAGCAGCATATCCAGAAAATGTACCAATCAGAGTTCCCACTAGAGACTGTGTGGCCCCACACAGGTGTCCTGGCTGCGTTCGGCAGTTCATTTTGTTCCAGTTATAAAAAGTGTCTATTTGAGAAATTTAGCTGATGATGGGTGTAGTATTTTTATTCATGTGTTAAGAAAGTACTTTATCATTTAAGGGGAGACTTAGAGTCGGGGTACAGGTTGTGTGTGTAAAGGTGTGTGAACAGAAGAAAACGTTTGTGTTTGCATGGGCCGAATGTCACCGTTCCACCTTGGAACAGGAGAGAGTGGGGTGTGTCGCGTGTCTGCAGACTGACGTGATGTTCCGCTCCAGGAAGACGCTCTCTACTCTTTAGCATTATAGAGTCTACATTGATGGGTATGCATTTAAAACCGGTGTCCTTGCTAGACACAGGCCTGCTGATACAATGGGCACATCAATGGATTTTTGCTCTGATCTCATGATCTGAAATTTTTTTTTTCTGAGCCTCACTTTTATCTGACACAGGATAAGACTTCATGTGCAGACATGACTGCAAAACATACATACCACTCCTGGAGAAGTCACAGATACTGCCACGGAGGCATTTTGGCATTATCAACCAGGGGTCATTTTAACGTGAGGTTTTTGTTTTGTTGTTTTTTTTGTGAGGCTCTTGCTCCAAAATACTGCCTCTATTTCTTAGAGAATTGTTCACAAAACTGGCAGCATAAGTCTTTGATGCCTCATGACCTTCCTTAAAAAAATGTAAATGGGCTGACAGTCAAGATACTCTGGTAAAATTGGTCCACGCACCAATTAAGAGAGTAAACCCCAGGACGCTCTGCACTGTCAGTTCTTTAGAATATACTCTGAATTCTTCTTGCCCATTTTTTTAAAATTTTTATTTATTTATTTATTTTTATTTTTTATTTTTTTGGTTTTTTGAGACAGGGTTTCTCTGTATAGCCCTGGCTGTCCTGGAACTCACTCTGTAGACCAGACTGGCCTCGAACTCAGAAATCCGCCTGCCTCTGCCTCCCAAGTGCTGGGATTAAAGGCGTGTGCCACCACCGCCCAGCTCCATTTTTTTTTTAAATTATGTGTTCCTTAAATGTTTATATTTTGAAATTTTTCTTTTTCAGGGGAACAAAATAGAACCATAACTTGTGTATAAGACCCTTTCTTCCCCCATTCTCAGACCCTCACCCAGCGGTACCATTACAAGTTAACTTTGGTTTGATTCTGCAGGTATATAACAGAGTTTGTAAACCTAGGCAATGTTTCAGCTCTGCGCACTTTCAGGGTACTGAGGGCTTTGAAAACTATTTCGGTAATCCCAGGTAAGACGGCCCGGGCTTGGTGTCAGGTGTTGGGTTAGGGCCCTGATGTGACGTATTGTACTTTTTGTTTTGTCGTGGTTTTGTGTTCTTTTTCCTTTGGTATTTGTGTCCGTACCCGTGTTTGTCATTTGTGTCTGTGTGTGACCTCCCTCACTGCAGATATGTGACAGAGTTTGTGGACCTGGGCAATGTCTCAGCGCTGAGAACATTCAGGGTTCTCCGAGCTTTGAAAACTATCTCTGTAATTCCAGGTGAGCAAATGCGCGTGCAAGACCCGTGTCTTGCCGCGCTCCTATTTTCTCCCGTTCGTTTTTTGTCTGCCACATTTGAAACTGGCATCGGCACATCTGATATGCCTTGTTGCACCCTGCATGCTTTCCCTAAGAAGGATTCTCTGGAACGGCCCTTTGGTCCTTAGGCAGACGTCTCTGCCCATGCTCGACAGGCATGCATTTCTCATCCCATCCATACGTGTGACAAAAGCACATGCTTATAAACCCTTAGGGCCTTACAGCATCCGAGGAGAGGTATTACCAGAACGAGCTGTGTCTTTGTATGTGAACCATTTGAATCATGGCCTCATGGAATTACAGTGACTTTAATATCCACCCTCATCCCACTGCTTGTGATTTCAGACATCCTGTAGCATGTTTTGCCAACAGCATGTTATTCAAAGACTTGTACTCTTACTGGTACCATACTAACGTAATCATTTAGTCAAGAAGCAACTTACCCAGTTAACTAGTCAGGTCAGACTAGTTAAAATGGAAAAGCCTCAGAGTCAGTGAGGCAAATTTTAAGTTACTACCTCGTGTATTTTACAAGCGTCTGCTTCAGCAGAATGAGACCTGGTAGGTGTGTCTACTGGGTGTGGACTCAGGGATCACGCTCAAGTGTAAATCCCAGTGAAAGCATATACAGGTGCTGATTTAAAGTCAAAGGTAAGATATAAAACAAAAATCAGAGAAACTCAAATGGATGGAAAGAAGAAGAGAGTGGGCGGAAGACTAGTTCAGTGACAATCTCTTTAAAATATTTGCCTTTTGCTTTGACCTGGTCCAGCTAGCTCAGTGGTTCTAAACCTCTTGAAGATTTTTGGTCCCCTTGAGACTCAGATGAAATTTCACAGACACCCCAACCTCCTGCCAGCCACCCACGGTCAGGTTAAAATAATTGCACCTGAGAAATAACCTTTCTAAGAACTGGTCTTGAAATCTAGGAGGAAAGGTGTGTTTAAGGTTAAGACTGACAGTAGCCAGGCAGAGACAAAGGCATGTTGATGTTGTTTGTGCTTTAGCTAGGGTCAGGGCTATTAAGGGGGATTCCCTAGAGTCCAGGCTTTCCACTCTGTTCTATGGAAACAAGGTGCTTGGTGCCATAGCATGATCTGGTGGTCTATCCCCTTGTGGCTGACTACAGAAACAGTTCTTTTATCCTCTATTCAGGATCATGACAGCGTCCTAGGCTGGGGGAAACACAGATATGAGGTGTGAGGAGGGTGTGATTTACCAGAAACCTCAAGGGTGGTAAACCCCAGGCAGGCTTGTTCTGCAGCAGCTGGACCACCAGATCTATCCCATCATTTTTCCCTTCGGTCTCTCTTCTCCTCTGGTCCCTCTAACATGATTCCATGTTCCCGTTCATCTCCCCAGCACACCCTGCGAGGCATCTGTCTCTTTATGTTCTTGTGATCTCAAAACTTCTCTTCCAGAATTAAATCGGAAAGCTGTGTTCTGTTCACTAACTGGGGCAGCAGATGCTCTCCCCAGCCTGGCTCATCGCTGCTGTTCTTGTCTCTGCTGTAGGGTTAACTTTCGAGCCGGGCATTTCTGCAAAGTAATTCTTGTCAGGTTACTTAATACTCTGTAGTGTGCATGCGTGTGTGCGTGCGTGCGTGCGTGCGTGTGTGTGCATGTATAAATATGTAGTGTCTATAGCATAGAGCCTGGTCCACAGCAGTGCTGCATAAATGACTGTACCAGAAGCACTTACCATAAAAGAGCCCAATAAAAGGCCTGTGTCAAGCTTCATGGGCTGACATAGATTCTTGGGTTACTATTCCCATAAGTGCCCCTCCCCTAATTGAGCTTTGGGAGGCTAACTGCAATGGAAACTAACTTTAAGGGTAGTAAAGCTAGCAGCCCTGTCAGTGACAAGGCCTTTCCTTACTGTTTAGCATTACTGAGAGAAACCCAGAAGTTAGCATCCTATGTATAGTTCTGAACATGTCTGTCACTCCCTGGAGGACTGCTGGCCCGTTCCTGTAAGCTATCCACGTTTCCTTCCACGGTGGCATCCCCGTGTGTACATCATTGGATCAGCATCTATCTCCTGCTAAAAAAAAAATTCAAAGATACTTTGATTCCAGGTTATAGAGCTGGAACACGGTAGCTCTCAGTAAAAGCTAAAACCATGACACAATGTCACACACGCACACGCACACACACACACACACTCACACACACACACACTCCGCCCCAATTCTCCCGTCTGCAGTTAGGATCTTAGGATTTCCTGAAGCGGTTAGGACTACAGAAAGGAAGCCTGGACATATCATTTACTTCTCAGGCTCTTGTGACAGAACGCCTGATGAAAGCAACCGAAGTAGGAGGGTTCGTGTTGTGCCGCTGTACAGAAATACAGTTCATCCGGTGGACAGGTATGGCAGCAGGAACACAAGGCCACTTGTCACACCGATGCCTACCACCATTTGCCTTTGTGTTTAGTGCAGGACCCTAGCCCGTGTAATGGCGACACCCAACCCTGAGGGTAAGCCTTCCCCCTCCTCAATGAAACCCACATGGAGACTCTCACAGACACACCCAGAAGCTCATCTCCTATGTGATTCTAATTCCTGTCATGTTGACAGTCCAGGTTAGCTGCTTCAGAGGGTAACCAGGGGCTGACATGGAGCCTGTAAGATCTCATGGCAGTCTCCACAGCCCAGCTTCCTGTGTGAGAAATGCTTGCTGAGAGCTTGCACACCATCTCGTCAGGGCCAGTGTTTTGGTTTTAGGGTTTTTGTTTTCTTTTGTTGTTGTTGTTGTTTTAACATCTTGGTAGCTGTTTCGAATGTTTCAGGTCAGCCAGGATTCTCCCAGTGCACACAAACCTTTTGTATAAGAAATCTTTATCGTAGTACCTCCATGGCATTTACAAAAAGAACAAATTCCCATTCCAAGCCTTCTTATCAAATGCCTCAAGATTGGGATAGAGGCCACTTGTGGCTTCCTCTGTGCTTCAAAGGCATCACCTTGGAAAACCTCCATGCCAAAAGACTTGTCTCTGAGCCAGAGTTGGTGAGGTCCAACTTGATATTGAGCTATTCTTCCTGGAAGTTCACATCTTAAATCTTTGTTCTCATTTTTGACTCATTGGGGGCCTGGGCAGAAAGTGATCATCTGTTAGCTCCATTGGAAGGGTCACCTTCCACCTGCCCCAATCAGGAGTTCTTCTGTGTCTCCTGGAGAGGACCCTTCACCTTGGACAGCGCTGGAGCTGGGAGAACTGCAGCCTTGGGTCCTGTGGTGGCTCCCGTGCGAACCTGTGGCTCCCAGTGCTGATCTAAGGGCATGCTGCTGTCTTCAGAGTTGTGGGTCTGCCTTACTCTTCTCTTGGATGTTTCCTTTCTCTACGCCCATCTCTGTTTCTTCCATTCTTCCCCAGTGAGCTCAGGTAGGAAACAGACAATGTGAGCAGCTTTGTCCTTCCTGCCCAGTTTTCCCAAAGCGTTTTCTTTAAATGTATACATTGTGAACGTGGCAGCTTTTCCTGCTTAGTGGCAGGGTGGAAAGATGCTTTAAGACTATGGCCATTAACAGCTTATTTTTTATTGATTTGTCTTTGCATTTCAAGACAGGGTTTCTCTGTATAGCCCTGGCTATCTTGGAACTCACTCTGTAGACCAGGCTGGCCTCGAACTCAGAAATCTGCCTGCCTCTGTCTCCCCAGTGCTGGGCTTATAGACTTGTTACACCATCGCCAGGCTGATAGCTTCTTTTAAAATATTCAAGTTTTAAATCTTGTTGCTTTTGTGCTTCTCTTCCTTCAACGCTGAAAATATTAAGGAAAAAATAACCAAAAATAATAGTGGTCCTAAGTGGAAAAAGAGAGCCAACGTGAACGAGGCTTGCTTTACCCCTGGGACTAGACGTCCCGATGGGAACCGAGAGCTCTCCTTTCTGTCTGGCTGAGAGCGATTCCAACATTCACCTTTGAGAAATGAGCTCGCATGACTTCAAACTGCTTAAACATCTCAGTCTGAGTGGCAAACGGGAATTTCAAATCACTTTATTTATAATTGGACCGCCATAGCCACAGATTGTTCCCAACATGTGTGGCTGACTTCTCTGGACTCAGCACACAGGTGGCTTTGGTCATTTGTTCAGGGGACTTTTGGTTATTGCATACAGTGACAGAAGGGATCAAAGGTGCCTTTGGAGTGGAGTAGAAGCCTGCAGTGACAGCTTACCCTGCTTCTCCAGATCCCAAAAATACCCAGCCGCCGCTCTGGAAGCTGACCTTCATACCTTGGGTCCCCCTGTCCTTTTGAGGTCCCTAGTAAATGTATGAACTTCAGTGCAGGCACACTCTGATCCTGGTTAACGCTAGCCTCTTGGGAGTTCTCGCCATCCAATTTGCCCCCACGTGGCTTCTGTTGTGTGCTCTGTTGTGTAGGAGTTGTTTGAAGGCGCATTCTGCTCCGATTTGGATAACCTGCCTTTCAGGGTCTTGCTTGTTCTGCCGTGTGGTGCTGTGAGCCAATAGAAGAGGCAAGGCAGCTTCTCTTGACAGCCAGGGCGGTGGCCGTCTGCATACTCTGCACAGGCTTACCAGGTCACGGATTCCACCAGGAGTCTCCTGTCTCTTCTGACCGCTGCTTTTGGTGGTTGTGTGTATGCACTCCATGAGTAACTGCTCTCAGCAACCTGAGAGCTGGGATGTAGGAGGCGCATTGATGACACACTATTGGCATCTCTGCAAATGCGGTGACTCTGTTGGCAGCCCCGAGAAGGAGGAATCTCCAGTGAGACCAGTGTACAGCTTGGTGGCCTGTCCAGCACTGCAGGCCCATCCAGCTCTGTTCCATAGTGTACCTTGCTCCAGCACACCTGGTGCCCTCTCCCTGCACACCTGGTGTCCTCTCCCTGCACACCTGGTGCCTTCCCCCTACATACCTGGTGCCCTCCCCTGCACACCTGGTGCCCTCCCCCTGCACACCTGGTGCCCTCTCCCTGCCCACCTGGTG
>NW_021605143.1:675338-703088 GCF_004785775.1 Grammomys surdaster | reverse complement strand
TCTTCCGCTCTGCCCTCTCCCCGCACCCCTGGTGCCCTCCCCCTGCATCCCTGGTGCCCTCCCCTTACATACCTGGTGCCCTCCCCTGCACACCTCGTGCCCTCCCCTGCACACCTGGTGCCCTCCCCTCACACCTGGTGCCCTCCCCTGCACACCTGGTGCCCTCCCCCTATACACCTGGTGCCGTTGTACACTCCTCTCCCCTGTGCCATCCCTTCCTTTGAGACCTGGATGGGAATCTTGGAGAGCACTTTGTAGATGACTGCTGCTGTCCGTGTGACTAGAGACTCCTCTCGCCTAATTAAGATTTCTTTCTCTGAGCCTCTGTGCAATACAAGCATCTGAAATGTCATCCCCAGCTAAATTTCCACTTGAAACTTTAAGCTAAACAAACTCACCAGCAAGACGATCTAAGCCTCAGGCGTCAGAACACTTGAGGGGACTCCTGCCTGCAGATTTCCTCAGCTGTGACGCTCAGCTGGTGGAAAAGGGATAGCAAGCCACCTGCTTGTGAGGATTCAGGCCCATCTCTAGGAAGTGAGCACCAGGCCTGGGGCAGGAGCTCTACTGGGAAACTTCAGGCTCCAGTCAGACACCTCTAAGGCAGGCAGAGCGCAGAGCCAGAAGACCCTTGAGACCGAGGGTCCTTTGTCTCCGCCACCCTCTCTCCACATGTCTGTTTCCTTCCTTCTGAATACAAGTTCCTTTACTTTTTCAATCACTTCTTAAAATGACCCAATATGACTGCCGCACTCTTTCAGTTTTATGTTAGCTCTTTTGCCAGATAACTGTTTCTTGTCCTGCTCTAGAGCCTTATAGGAAAGGGTCTGGGTTTAGGTCAGGTGACCATCCTGACATCTGCAACTACCAAGAGTCACCTTGTACAAATGAAACTGCTAAAGGCACATTGATAGGGACGGAGGCTGCTTAGAGTTTGTGGCCTAGAATTTCTTGTTATACAGACTTGGAACACCCAAAGATTTCCACTCTGGCAAACCAGGTCAGACTCATGAGAAATTGTGATTTATTGAGTGAATCATTTTTATTCGTAACAAGTACTTTGTTTTGTTTATTTTGTGGTTTTAAACTCTTCTTGCTGTTGTGAATAGCATCAATGCCAAGTGCGTTAGATGATCTTCTCTGCTCAGATGGGTGCCTGTCTGAAGTCTTTAGAGGACGGAACTATGTAAGCCCTCCATTAAAAAGAATTCCAGGAAAAGAAACATGGCAGCCACTCTTCATGATGGCAGCCGTTCTTCATGATGGCAGGTGTTCTTCATGATTGCCCAGTTTCCCTGTTTGAATCACTCTTCAATAGCTTAGACACCCAAACTTGAATTTTTGCCCCGGGTAGGCCTGTCCCAATCCAGTCAAAATGTAATGAGGAATTTCCATTCTCCAGAAGTGGTCGGAGATCAGTTTCATAACTCTGCAACAGTTCTTGATGCCCACCTTCTCCTTGGTGTGCCTAGCTGCATGCTCACATGCCTCGGGTACAGACGATGGCTTGACATCTCACTTCCTGAATCTCTGCCCTGTTTCTAAAGACTTTACGAGATGATTCTTCAGCTCCTTCTCCTTCACTGCCCACTGCCACGCACTTCCCATGGCCACGCACTTCCCATGGCCACGCACTTCCCATGGAAGGGAGCCGAGGCTCTGAGAAATGACCTTAAGTCTGTTCTGAGCCATGGTGGGTTATAACAGTGACTGAACATCCCAGTGCCCTTCTGCTTTTCCTGCACAGCCCCACAGGATTCAAGGAGTCTGAGGAGAAAGCCCTGTCCCCTGGAACCGGGGCAAGCTCACTCCACTGGGTGCTATAGCCTACAGCCTCAAAGAAGGCCATGCTGGAAAGAAGGCTCAGCCCTCTGCACACTTTTCCATTAGGTTCAATTTTGGTTATATAGAAAGGAGAGGGAAGGGAAGGGGAGGGGAAGAGGGGAGAGGAGCGTTGAGAGGAGAGGAGAGGAGAGGAGAGGAGAGGAGAGGAGAGGAGAGGAGAGGAGAGGGGCAAGGAAAGGAGAAAGAATGAGTCTCTATTATCTACTCTTTCAGTAGAGATTTAAGTGCCTGTTTGGGCCCAGGTCCTAGACTAGGCACAACATCCTTTGCTGCTATCAGACTCATGAAGGAAAGTCTGTGGAGCTTAAGTCTAAGCATTTCAGATAGTCACTTGCAAAATACAAGGCACATCCAAACACTCATTAGATCATCACCACAGGGTCTTAGTCCTGAGCAGTGGCTTTATCCCAACCAAGTCTCTTTGAGGGGGCACTAGATGTGGTACGGTAACACATCACATGTCCCCTGGGTCATATCCTGCATTAGATATTTGTCCTATTTGCTATTTCCCTGAAATGTCATGACAGTCCGATGAGATCAGAATTGCAGATCTTTATAGACGAATGACCCGAGGCTCAGACGGTGATCGATCATGATCACCGTGCACCAGGTGCTGTTAAGTTTGTCGTATGAAACATGCTCAGCCTACACAATATCTGATAGCCAGCCATGATTGTCTCTATTTACTTTTTGTGGTGGTGCTGGGGGCGGTGTCAGCACCTTGCCTGTTCTGGGCAAATGCTCTGGCATCCGGCACAGCCTCTTCATATTATCCTTTTAAAGGTAGAAGTACCAAGAGCCCAGAGCAGTAGTGGTAGCGTCCAGGTGATGTGTGTAAGTAGCACACCTGGTTAGGCTTAGTGATGACCCACCCAGCCATGACCCATGACCCACCCAGCCATGACACATGACCACCCAGCCATGACACATGACCCACCCAGCCATGACCCACCCAGCCATGGTAGCTAAGCTCACATTAGCCTTCCTCCGGATGCAAGAAGTTCATCAAGGCTGAGCTCCTCCCCGAGAACTGCGTGTGAAAAGGCTCAGAGTCTTCTCTTGCTCATCTCGTACACTGCAGGAGTGTTGATGTTTCGTGGAGTTTTGTCTTATGATAGCCTGCTGTTGGGAACACTGAGGATTCCCACACACAGACTTTTAACTCAAGCAGCGTAGACCTACGACTGTATTTTACCTGCCGCCCATCACTGACTTCTCCCTATGCAGTGTAGAAGTGACCATCTTTGGGTTTAAATTTAAACCCATTGTCTCACATTTAAACCTCAGATTGGGAGTGACATGATACATTCCTTCAGAGAGCGTGTGCCTGGCATGCACAAAACTTTGAATCCAATTCCCACAAAATAAAATAAAACCTTACATGAAAATGAGTTGCAAGCATTTTGTTTCTAATCCAGGACACAAGGAAGGTCAGCGTAGCAAGCAGGGAATGCAAACTGTAAAACCTGTATTGATAACAACCTCTTCAATACATTGACATCTCCAGAGCTCTTCAGAAGTTCTTGCCTCTTACTGGCTTACGAACTATCCAACGAGCCCCTCTCCAGCTTGCAAGCCTCTTTAATCCCTGACCGTTTCCCACTTACTCGACAAATGTCGTGAGTTAGTTGTTATAGATAACACGTGCAGACAAGAGGGACAAACAAATGAATTGTAGCCATGGCAAATGCTACAGGGGAGACAGAAGGCTCTGCTAAAGTCATAGCAGTGGGGGAACGGGGGTGGGGTGGGGGGGGAGGGGGGAGCTGGGAGGCAGGGAGGAGGAGAAGGGGAAGGAGGAGTTATGTGGAGAGGGTGAGGGAAGGAATGTAGCCTCTAGGAGGAGGGACCAGCAGTTGTGAGGCCCCGGGAGAGCGAACGGGAAAGGGGCCATGTGCAAGGAGGAACAGCGTTTTCAAACTCTTTTTTGAAGGATGATTGAGTTAGAAACGGATACCTCTGGCAAGCAGTAATTCTGCCCTACTTGTCGTTACTCTACGCGGAAAGATGCAGTGGCCATATTTCAAGCAGGGTCCTCTGGGGAGAGTAGAAGCTAGGAGTAAGAGAGGGAGGCCAGGGAAAGTAGGGAGGACCTTGGGTTGACTCTGCTTCTGGGGGCTCTGTCTCTTCAGGCCTGAAGACAATTGTGGGCGCCCTCATCCAGTCTGTGAAGAAGCTGTCGGACGTGATGATCCTGACAGTGTTCTGCCTGAGTGTTTTCGCCCTGATTGGCCTGCAGCTCTTCATGGGGAACCTTCGAAACAAGTGCGTCGTTTGGCCCATAAACTTCAACGAGAGCTATCTCGAGAACGGCACCAGAGGCTTTGACTGGGAAGAGTATATCAACAATAAAAGTAGGTGTTCCTTCCTTGGCAAGAGGAAAGCTTCACCCAAGGTTCTTGTCAGATCCGACCGCAGAGCTACCAAAAGTGGTCTGGCCCAGAGAGGCACAGCACAGCCAGATGGAGCCTAGGAAGCCATCCCCTTGTCTCCAAGGCAGACCTGCGCAGGAGCTCTCAAGCTCTCTGTTATTATTTTTATATTTTATTTTATTTTATTTCGAGACATATATGAAACCACTAGTCACTCGAGAGAAGTAAAATCAATTAAGTCGCCACAAAGGAAGTATTGCAAAAGAGATCTCAGGGACAGCGCCTACTGATTAAAAGTAGGACATGGTAACTAATGACCAGTGAGGAATTTTGGAACATCTTGATAAAAATATTACAAGGATAAAAGGGCAAACCGTGTAAAGGGATGGTGATCTCAGAAACTTACTTTAGACCAGCATTTCTCAGCCTGTGGGTCACGACCCCTCGGGGGTCACATGTCGGGTATCCTGCATATTGGCTTTTCCCATCATGATTTGTAACAGTAGCAAAATCACAGTTATGAAGTAGGAAAGAAATCATTTTATGGTTGGGGGGTCACCACAGCACAGGGTGTTGCATGTATTAAAGGGCCACAGTGTTAGGAAGGTTGCGAGCCACCGCCTAAGACCCTCTGATTCGGCAGCAGAAGCTGCCCTGCGGAGCTGAGGCAGGAGAGTCCAGCTTCTGTGGGTGCAGTGTCGCCTCAAGGGCTTTAGGATAGCTCTTAGTTCTAGCCGCATCCAGGAGATCATTAATGGGAGGAATTCTCCTCAGCTTCCTGCTGCTGGGAAAGATTTATCTGAGCTAAAATCAATAGCAGGTTCCGCTGGCACGCCAGGGAGCGTGTAACCATATTCTCTCATTCACCAGAATCTGCCTATTCATTTTCTGCCTCTTCCCACTTTTCTAGCGAACTTTTACACGGTCGCTGGCATGCTAGAACCCTTGCTCTGCGGGAACAGTTCTGATGCCGGGTAAGTAGCTCACTGACTCCTGTTGTTCTTAAGGTGTCGATTACCAGCTGGATCTAAACGGGCAAGAGTCTCCCTTTCTTCGTGCTCACGTACAGGGCCCTACACGGTCTGACCTATCGGCTGACCCAGATTCTCTTCCTGTTTCATATTTGACCCTCCAAAGTTGAGATTTCACTGGAAAGTGAATGTGCCAGCAGTCTCAAACTAAAATCACAGATGCAAAAAGATCAGGGGTTCTCTGAAGCACAAATAGCTTACCTGGCTCCTGTACACCCTCTCGTCATACGCTGACACAGTTAATACAAATGGAACAAGGGCTCTGTCTCCGTGAGAGGTTAACTCCAAGGGTGGCCCACAGTGTACTAGCTCTGATTTGGTTTGAGAAGAGATGGAGGCCAAGATTACAGTCCTGTTCCTGCAGCTTCTGCTCAACCCTTTTAGGTCTCCCTCATCCACGACATAGATTTAATAAGCTATGCTCTCTTCCACACAGGGTTACTGTGAGGGGCCTGTTAAGTACTGTACATGAAAGTATTTTATAAACCTAGGTAAGGTGCTGGTGTCTCACTAAGTATGTTGTTCCCTTAGTATCTGCCGTTTTAATATCATCCTGACAACTAGAAATCGAGTTAAATTCTGTATTGAAATAGATACTAGTGATTACATTAAAAAGAGACAATCACAGGAGTCCAACGCTGAACTTCCTTCCCGTGTCTGTGTGTGTGTGTCTGTGTGTGTGTGTGTGTTTATGTGCACATGTATGCACTTGCATGTGGGTGGGTGTCTGTGTGTGCATACACACATGTGGATGTATGCATTTGTGTGTATGTTTCGCCAGGAGTAGAACCTAGGGCCTTGAAGTTACAAGGTGAGTCCTCTTGCACTGAGCTGTGTGTTCCGTTCCCATTGAATGTCCTTTTGCTTCTTCAGGCAATGCCCAGAGGGATACCAGTGCATGAAAGCAGGAAGGAACCCCAACTATGGTTACACCAGCTTTGACACCTTCAGCTGGGCCTTCTTGGCATTATTTCGGCTTATGACCCAGGACTATTGGGAGAACTTATACCAGCTGGTAAGTACTGCCTCTTTTTCTTTAGAGACGTAGTCTACATGGGGGTATAACGAGCCGGGGACTTTCTGTGTGACATAGCCATAGTGAAGACATTAAGTAGGTCCTGGGAACAGCATTTATCGATTCCACAGGATGGATGGATTTAGCCAGCTCTTAGCCCAGTTTCTTGATACTGCTTCTGACTAGGTCTGTTTAGTCATGGTCAACTGTGGAAGCGGATACCCTGACCTCCTCAGAGCACCTGCTTCCTCTCAGGTTGCTCTCTGCATTCTGACTGCATCTTCTTCTGGACTTCTGGTGTCAGCACATTTGTTTAAGAAACAGCAAACACTTGTTTGTACAGGGCACCTTCCTAGATACTAAAATGATGGGGTCTCTCTCCATAGGACCTTGAAGTATGACTTATCAATATTTTTAGAGCTATACTGCATTTGGTCTTGTTCAGGTGTGTGGTACCCAACTGACGGTGACTTCACTGTCTTGTAATTCACAAGTCATAATGAGGAAATCGGTGTGACTGACTGCTAACCTTAGAAATTCTGACAAGACATTGTTTTTTCTCTGTCTGATGATGTTGGTTAGTTAGAGGATAAAAAATAAATCTCCCCTTGCAAAAAGGGAGCCTCTTTAAGAGAAGCTTCTAGTTCCAGTCCCCAAGTCAGCCCTTACTGTTGAGCATGACAGACACTCAACTCCACTAAGTGCTCGCTGAATGAAAGACTCAAGACGAGCCAGGCCTGTGGTGTAGGTTACGATGCTGGCGCTCGGGAGACAGGGGCAGGAGGATCACTGGGAGTTTGAAACCAGTTTGATTTACAAAGCAAGTTCTGTACTAGCCAGGGCTACATGTAAGACCTTTTCTAAAACAGACAGAGATAGAATATTTTTCCATAAAAGCAAAATCCAGGAGACATTTTTCTCCCACAACGGAAGAGAGAGTTAAGCACTAGGAAGACATTTGACTGCTGGGATTTGGGGTGGGTGCAAGGTACCATGCAAGGAACCTCTGACCTCCTCAGCAGGTGCCAGTCCCCCTGCTGAGGAGTCAGGCTCACACTGAGAACTTGGCCTTCATCTTTCAGACCTTACGAGCAGCTGGGAAAACATACATGATCTTCTTTGTCTTGGTCATCTTCGTGGGTTCCTTCTATTTGGTGAACTTGATCTTGGCTGTGGTGGCCATGGCTTATGAAGAGCAGAACCAGGCAACGCTGGAGGAGGCGGAGCAAAAGGAGGCAGAGTTCAAGGCCATGCTGGAGCAGCTCAAGAAGCAGCAGGAGGAGGCACAGGTGAGGGAGCGGTCCTACACACCCCGCCTTCTTCCCTGTCTCTGATGCTAAGGCTCCCGCTGATTGCCAGTGCAAGCGCTCTTTTACTGACTCCTGTGGTGACTGGATGCAAGCAATGAGCAGTTTCTGCTGCAGCGTGGTCTGGTTTGTTTATTGACTCAGTGTTGGGACTGAACACAGAGCTTTCTGCGTCTGAGCACTGTTGATCTACAGCTGGGCAATACCCCCAACCTACCCAGTTTTTGATTAGAGAAACATTGGGATACCCTTGATGGGTTCGCTATGGCCAGAGAATATTATTTCTAATTTAAAACAAAATACAGGGGACTAGGGAGAGAACACACTCAGTAAAGCACTTGCCACAGAAGCATGAGGACCTGAGTTTATTCCCAGAACCACACAAAAAGCCAGACAGCAGATCCCTGAAGTGGTGGAGATGGCTGGGTCCCAGGGGTCCCAGGCCAGCCAGCCTAGCCTACTTAGTAAGTTCCAGGCTAGTGAGAGACCCTGTCTCAAAAAACAAGGTGAGTAGAATCCTGGGTTGACCTCTGGCCTCAACCACACACACTTGTCCATAAGAGCATACACATATGCACATGCGTGCGTACATGTGTGCACACACACACACACACATACACACACATGCACACACACATATAATCTACTCACACAGATACACATACATATATATATATATATATATATATATATATATATATATATATACACATACACAAATACACACATACATAGATACACACACATATATACCTGTACTCACACACACACAAATACACAGATATACACACATAGACACACACGCTACATGCATGCATGCACACACACATACATATGCACACACAGAGACACACTCACGAATACACACACATACATTGAGGTGGGAGACACAGTGAGATGGCTCAGTGGGGGAGGGGAGGAAGCTTGCCACAAAAGCCTAGTGACCTGAGTTTGATCCCCTGAATGCAAAAACTGACTTCATAAAAGTTGTCCCTTTGATATCTGTACACACACATACACACACACACTACACACATACACACGCCATGCACATACGTACGATAGTAGAAAGTCTCTAAACACTTAAAATGAAGATACTAGCCAAAAATAAATTTTGGAAACAATTGTGATCCTATTGCTATTTAACTTCTTACTCGTATATATAACTCATGGATGAGTCTTATAAGAACACACACACACACACAACACATTGCAATGTTTGCCCGATAATAGGTAATACAGTTTTTAAGTATTCATTTCCATTGCTGCTCACTAGGAAATCCTTTGGTATGAAGACAGCAGCCAGGCCCTTACCTGGGATACTCAGACTAAATCCCCAGCATGCTCACCGTGAGGTACGCTGGTCATTTTGGCCTGAGTACCACCAAGATGCAAGTTCACAGAGAATGGAAACAGCCAGTGCTGACCTCAGCCTCCTCCAGCAGAGGGGGCTTCCCTGTATCCCCGTCTGTTAGCGGCTGACTGGGTAGCCCCAGATACTGTTTCTGACCAGGTCTGTTGCTATGGTCCCATTCCTAGGCTGCCGCAATGGCCACTTCAGCGGGCACTGTCTCAGAAGATGCCATTGAAGAAGAAGGGGAAGACGGGGTAGGCTCTCCACGGAGCTCATCTGAACTGTCGAAACTCAGTTCCAAGAGCGCGAAGGAGCGGCGGAACCGACGGAAGAAGAGGAAGCAGAAGGAGCTCTCTGAAGGGGAGGAGAAAGGGGACCCCGAGAAGGTGTTTAAGTCAGAGTCGGAAGATGGCATGAGAAGGAAGGCCTTCCGGCTGCCAGACAACAGAATAGGGAGGAAGTTTTCCATCATGAATCAGGTAAAGTCTTTGCATTGTCTTAAATAAACCCAGAGAATCCTGCTTTCTTCAGCCTGCTTGGTCTTGCAGCTCCGACTCCTCCCCTGCGCCCACCCTTCCTCCCCCAGTGGAAGCCTTACCATCACCTTGTAATCATCCTTCTTCTTTAAGCCTGCCCTTCCTCCTGGTCAGACAGGCACAGGGCTGTTTACTCTCCTGTTTGCCAGCCATGCTTCACACTAGTGACTGTGTCACACTAGCAAGCTGTAACTTAAAACATCAGAAGGGATGTCTAGTCCCAGTGGCCAAAATGCCTGATAAGAATTGTGTGCGATTGTTGCTAATAATAGCTGTTGGGGAAGTCTTTAGGATATTTTATTTGAGCGTGTGTGAAAGCCTGCTATGATGGCACATGCTGATAATCCCAACACTCCAGTGACTAAGGCAAGGGGATCCCAAGTTCAAAGCCTGTAAAGTAAGACCCTGTGTGAAGAAAACAACACATGCTCTGAGTGGGGCTTGGGTGCCTTTAATCCCAGCACTTGGGAGGCAGAGACAGGCCGATCTCTGAGTTTGAGGCCAGCCTGGTCTACAGAGTGAGTTCAAGATCAGCCAGGGCTACACAGAGAGACCCTGCCACCAAAGACAAGAACACATGTGCATGCAGAGATAGCTCAGGGATTAGGGTCACTGGCTGCTCCTGCAGAGGACCCAGCATTAATCCCCAGCTCCCACACGGTAGCCCACAACCCAACTCCAGTTCCAAAGGATCCAGTGCCACCTTCTGCCCTCCAGGGGTACCAGGCATGCATGTAGCTACAGACATACACATACAGGCAAAACACACACACATAAAAGAATAAGATTTCAAAATAAATGAATGAATAATAAATTCAAAGAATAGTCTGGATGGAATCAGCAATTTTATAATGCTTGTAGACAAAAGACAGCAATGCTAGGTTACAGAGCGGCGTGCAACAGGATAGCAATGGCCACAGTCTTGGACAACGCGGAAATAGATGCAGTCATTAGCGAGAAAGGGCACCTTATCCCTTATTCCGTGAAACCTCCGGAAAATAGGCAAAGGTGGACAGGAAGACTCCCCCTGACAGCCTTCGTTTTTCCATATCATAGGAAATATAAAATCTTGTCAAAGGAAATGAGAACTTGGCTTGGACATTAAAGAAATATTGACAGTTCAGAATAGTTTAATTAAAAAGAATGGGAGAGGTGGCTAGCCGGCTTCCGGTTCCGTTGGGCTCAATTTTTCTCCTAAGCTACGTGTCTCTACCCTCTCAAACCGCCATCCCACAAACATGGATCAGGTAATGCAGTTTGTCGAGCCAAGTCGGCAGTTTGTAAAGGACTCGATTCGGCTGGTTAAAAGATGCACCAAGCCCGACAGAAAAGAATTCCAGAAGATCGCCATGGCCACAGCGATAGGATTTGCTATCATGGGCTTCATTGGCTTCTCTGTGAAACTGATCCATATCCCTATTAACAACATTATTGTGGGTGGCTGAGTCCTTTCTCATCATGGGACGAGTGAACCAATCAGGGGGTGACAAGCTCATGAAGTAAAACGTTGCCTGGAAAAAAAAAAAAAAAAAAAAAAAGAATGGGAGAATTTCCCTAATGGGG
Organism: Grammomys surdaster; assembly: GCF_004785775.1. Taxonomy (NCBI): domain Eukaryota; kingdom Metazoa; phylum Chordata; class Mammalia; order Rodentia; family Muridae; genus Grammomys; species Grammomys surdaster. Next base: position 692,065 of record NW_021605143.1, on the reverse strand, counting down.
TTAATTCTGTCCACTAATAAAGTCCTGGCTCTTTATCGTGGAGTCTGCAGTGTGGCCTGCACCAACGTGCATGCAGTCCATTCTTGGGTCTCAGTCACTGGACCTCATCAGGCACCGGGCCCTTAATCCAGAACGAGCCACCAGATACTTCACATATGTGACCGTTGGTTTCTACCGTGTGTGGAATTGTCCCTCCTGTAAATGTCCACATCACAGATGATCTTCACATCTGGCTGTGAAGAACTGTCTCCTGGTCCTTCACTCCCAAAGCAGAAATCTGTACTCCATTTTTCCATCACATTGCATAAGCCTCCTTGTTGCCTTTTACTGTGTGTGCCCTCTGTCTGTGTATTTATGTGCCTTCTATCTATGCATTTGTTTATGTGCCCTCTGTCTATGCATTTGTTTATGTGCCCTCTATCTATGCATTTGTTTATGTGCCTTCTGTCTATGCATTTGTTTATGTGCCCTCTGTCTATGCATTTGTTTATGTGCCCTCTGTCTATGCATTTGTTTATGTGCCCTCTGTCTATGCATTTGTTTATGTGCCCTCTGTCTATGCATTTGTTTATGTGCCCTCTGTCTATGCACTTCTTCATGTTCATATCCTCTCTTCTACTCAAGTCCTAACCTCCACTTTCATTCCCATGCCTGTCATTCAGACACCATTAGCCAGATGAACACAGGACTTGTAGAAACCTGATTTCTCTTGCTCTAGGACGCCATCATGGCCCGCAGCCACCCCCTTTCTCCTGGTCCTGCTCTCTTGGGGACTGTGTCTGCAGCTTTGCTGTAGCTCCGTCCTCATCTTGAGACCATCACTGCGCTCCGTACTGGTAACCGCCTGCTTCTAGGCTTGGCTATTGGATACCCTCTGATGATCTATTGGCTTTAGCAGAGTCACAGTGATCGCTCCCTCGCTTAGAAAATAAAACCGGGTTCTGAGATGTTCTGCTGTGCATGAAACTTCACTTTCTCCAATTTCTCCGTTTGGAAAAAAAAATGTAGATTGCTAGCAGCCATGGCTGACTGAGTGCCGAGGCTGGCTTAGACTTGGACACCTCACATTAGCATGTCCCTTGTCCCGGGACATTTCTCTGACTGTGTTGTGTTCCCAGCCATCCTTCCCCTCTGGTACACATACATGGTTAGGGATTTTCCGTTTTCCACAGCACAGTTCCGGTATCTGTTCATTTCTTCTCCATTCTCATCATCTGTTTGCTTGCTTGTTTGTTTTTCAAGACAGGGTTTCAATGTGTAGCCCTGGCTGTCCTGGGACTCACTCAGCAGACCAGGCTGTCCTTGAACTCACAGAGATCCGCCTGCCTCTGCCCCCCGAGTGCTGGGATTAAAGGTGTGTGCCACCACTGCCCAGCTTGTCATCTGACATCTCCTATACCCCTGTTCCCTACTCATTTCTCTTAATTTTCAGGACTCACAGCACTTCCATAACTGTTATCCTGAAGCTGGTTTTATTGTTTTGTTTTGTAAAGTGTATTATGTTGTTAAAGTTCTCCTCAAATCTTTATGGCCTTAGAACATCTTTATATTTTAAAAAGTTTTTGAGGGGTCAATGAGAGGACTCAGTAGGTAAAGGATCTTGCTACTAAGCCTGACTGCATTCATTCAGTTCCTGGAACCGACATGAACGGGACTCCCACAAGTTGCATACATGTGTACAACAGCACACACACACACACATACATAAAAGTGACAAAGTGACAGAGGGCCCCACACAGCCTTTTTCCTTAAAAGTATTTTAATCTATCTTATTATCAACTACATTTAAGAAAATTTAAACACACATATTTATGTATCTTAAACTTCCACATCTTGATATACTAAACTCCTTTGCTGTTTTGTACCAACAGCTCTTAAACCATGCATGAAGGTAGAATGCATTATTCTTTGTTCCTGGGCTATACAGAGCTTCCAAATGCTGGAAATGTTAAAAAAACCTTCAAATATAGCAAAGCTGTCAGCCAACAGCTTCTCTCAGATGCTTGTGAGAAAATAAGAATAATTTAAAAGTTATCGTCTCAGTATTATCCCCAAACAGTTTTGACCTGGCTGTGAGGCAGGGTGGTTAGACCACTGGGAGGCCTCAGATCACATTTTAAGAATCATTATTGGAAAGAAAACCGAGGGAAAAGGAAATAGATCATTTGAATCTATCTATCTGTCTATCTATCTATCTATCTATCTATCTATCTATCTATCTATCTATAATATTTCAAACAGTGGTCACATGCCTGTGGATGTCTACAGATTTGTGTGTGGAGAACGTAAGGTCCATAACTTAGGTCCAGAACACCTGAGAGATATTCTTCCAAGAGAAACCAATAGAGGGTAATACTTCTTAAGTAGCTATGATGTGACCATCTGAGAAGGGCCAGAAGCACTCAATTAGTGGACAAATACAATTTTTAAAATAAAAAGCAAGACCTCCTTATCTCATGAACTTGATCAGGTCTCAGGAGTGAATAGAGCCGTGGCCCTGAGACACAATAGTTATTTTATTAAATAAAATTAAAGTTTATCATCAAGCAAATAGAATGTCTTTCTTTAGGGGTGGTTAACGTACAAGGCAGTGTCAGTGGAACATGATCCAGTCAAGGGGGAACAGGGGCCCATTACATGTGAGCATGGCCAGTTTGCAGTGTATAATCAGAGTATAAGACACTTGAGCTAGTTATATCTACTATAGAGAAAACAGCCCAAGATGTATAAAGAGGTAAAAGTGGTATTAAGCCCTTAAGGGTCTTGTAGATGGTCCAAGGAGATTCAACAATTGTGAAGAGGATGCTTGATGCTGTGCTAGCATTGAGGAAGTTGACAGGAAGAAGCTGAACAATGGAAAGGAAGAGAATTTACACAATGGGAAAGGAGGAGCGTGGTAGCCATGGAGAAGGAACGTCCTGTGGCAGGGTGGCTGCCTGGTACGCGTTTGAGGGGCAGCAATGAAGTTAACTAAAACACCCGGCAATCCTGGAAGAGGTTTGACTGCACCTCCTGATGAACAAATTATTAAGGATGACCGTGGGAGCTACCAAAAGTGATCCTGACTTGCTTTGTCCATGTGTCTTTCTAGTGAGGGCCTCAGATGTGTTGTGCCGCTGAACAGTTTATTACGTTTCCCTTATATCTACCCCCATAGCTGCCTTTGAGTGTTCTTTTTACGTGTGATTTAAGCGAACCAGAGCTACCGTCCTGAGCTACTTCCTTTGTGTGCAAGCTAGTGTTTCCCTTCCCCAGACCACTCCAGGGCTGAGTATCCAACAGTTCAGTACTACCTCTATAGCTCACATGTGCTGCATTCAAACTCTCCCGTCTTGGGCTGTCTCAGACCTGCCTACCCTGCTTTGACTATTCCTTCCTAGAGACATGCCCTCAGTGTGGTCCTGTACATCATGGAGCAGCTGTCTGGGGCAGAGGCACAAACTCCTCTCACTGTGATGCTGCACTGTGTCTTTGTCCTTTTGTTTGCTAGTAGCTATTGTTGAGATGTGGTCTCAATGCTATGGCCTAGTCTGGTCACAAACTTGTGTGATCCTCCTGCCTCAGTCTCCTGAGTTCTGGGATGACGGCCTACCCAGCTCTTGTTTCTATGTCTTAAGACACAATCTTTCAGACACAGTAGTTTTCATCAAACTGTCTGTGGTGAAGGACTAGTTACTATTTTCTCCAATTGTTCATGAACTGATACTATTGTAAAATGTAACAACAATGAATTTCTAGAAATTATCATGTTCTTTGGTGTTATGACAATGTTAATTGCCATAAAATTTCCTAGTGTTCGTTTGTCTTACTGTAAGCCAGTAAGCTTTATGCTAGTTTTGATCTGCAAAGGCTGCACTCACTGCTCATATTGAATAGAAAACGCTCAGGAATCCAATGAGGATGCCCAAGCATGTATGTCAGACAAGAAAAGGAAAGTAAAGAGGCCCCGATCCCCCTTACCAACCCACAACTTGGGAGAAGGAAGTCTAGAGTTGGCCATGTGTGTACCCTTATAATGCCAGCTCTCAGTCACAAACAGGATACATCCACATTCTGGGATCTAACCAGAGTATGATCCACCCTCACAGCCAGGATGTGTCAGAATAGTAATGGAGGGTGCTGAGTCCTTCTTCAACATCTATTGCTAAACAAGGCCTGTGTGGCATGCCACAAGCATTCCACAATGGCTTTACCTTCATGTAGGTGAAAATGACCTATGGTTCATGACTTTCTCTTCTTTTTTACCTTCTTTGTTTTCTTTTGTGGTACCGGGGGTCAAACTCAGCCCTGTGTGGAACCCCAGGAAGCACTGTTAGCAGACTGTTCTCCCAGTCCTGATTAGGATTTTCTTGATGTGTCCCCCAGTGATAAAACTCAGATATGTCTCAGAAGTTTGTAGGGTTTAGAGCCAAGTCAGGGAAAGACCAGGCAGCAAGCAGAAGACACAGGTGAAGTGCATTGAATTAGAATTCTTCAAAGAGAATGTAACCCATCTAGGGACAGAGGCTTTGTACCTTACAAAAAGAGAAGGGACCTAGAAACACTTTGAACATAGAACCAGAAATGTAACTCTGGACAGAGTCAGGGACAAAATCCTGAGCACAACAGCCCTCTAGAGTTATCATCAAGAGCATGTTGCAGTTCTCCTTTAACATGTACGTCTGTATGCTATACTGACACAGTAGTCATTTTAGTAGAAAAGTAGGCCTAAACTCTGAGGCAAAAACTCCTGCTACAGCTTTGAATTGTAAAAGTTCCCTCAAAAACTAGCGCCTTCCTCTTACAGAGGTTAGCACACACTGGGCTTTGTCTCCCTTGCAGTACCTAAAGACTTAGGAACCGATCCCCTAACCTTTGACCCGCATAAAGCTGTGGCTGAGATCAAGCCTGGGGCCCAAAGCTCCCCTGCAGTATCTCCCCCAACCCCATCCCAAGTCATCTTGTGTGGCTCCATGCCTTAAGGATGTCAGATGAAAGGACAATTGAAAGCATTGGTGCCTACAAAGTTTTCTTTAAAACAGGAACCTTAACTGCACTATAACACTTTACTCATAATTGTCTATTAAGAGAAAATAGTTATAATTAAATATTCTGGAATGTTGTAAATTCAGGACTGGGATTATTATGAGTGGCACACATATATTAAAAATAAAAGACAAGGTCATACTTTTTCAAGTAAAAACCACTTCCTTTGAATAGAAAACTACCTTTGTGGAATAGATCATGTTTCAGATTCCCTTAAACTAAGGACACTAAATCTGCAGTCTTAAGACTCTGATACAGTGTATTTAAAGCAGGTACTGTGAGACTCTGATACAGTATATTTAAAGCAGGTACTTTGAGACTCTGATACAATGTATTTAAAGCAGGTACTGTGAGACTGATACAATGTGTTTAAAGCAAGTAGGATGATAAAACCCTTTGGCTTTAAAATACCCACACTGGTGATAATCCAACATGGTTTAGCTTGTCCCCTTTTCTGTTGTGTTAGCCAGAGCTGCTTTAGAGTAAGAGTAGCACACAGTGTCCTGAGAACCATTAATATCCCCCTTTCCAAGACCCTCAGCATTCAGGAAAGGGGCTGCTTCTAGCTAGGCAGCATATCTGCCAGCAAGTTCACCACACTCCACGCTCAACGAAATGAAAAGGAGTTCATCATCTGGCAGATCCTTAAAATACATCTGGCTGCTAGTCTGTCATGTAGTTTTTGGCATATAACTTGGAAGGAGTTCAAAGAATTGAATGACATTATAATGCAATTCTTTCCAAGATAATATTTACATGAATAAGGTGCCCCAACACTTAAAATCGATTATTAGGAATGGGCGTGGGTGAGCCATGTCTTCCTCCCCTCATAAGTAATCCTGTCAACAAACGGGAGTACAAATTAAAAACCAGCCATCTCATTGAAAGGTGTGCTTCAATAGCTGCTTTTAAGTTAATTGCTTGTCAAATATACATTCTATATATGTAGTGTGATCACTTACATACATAAAAGTATAATCTGAGAGGAATTGAAAAATATCTCAGGGATTCATGGTCACAGAAGGAAATTTTAAATTTTAGAGCTGCTTCTTCCTTTTGTTCAGAGAAGTATTCAGAGGTGATCAATAAAACACATTTAAACATAAAGATGCACTTTCATAAAATTTTGGAGGGAATGTGGAAAGGAAATATGCTGAAAGATAAAAATAAATGAAAAATTTGATAAAGAGTCTTGAAAATGTCAGTGCTGGGAATTATGTAATTTACAACTAACTAAACTGGGAAATAAATTATTTACAACTACTTAAATTCCGATTTTAAAAGATATTGGCTTGAAGGTGGAGGATATATCTATATATATATGCTGATATATATATATATATATATATATATATATATATCCGTGTATCTATATGTATATATATGTGTCTGCTGACTAAACAGTGGCGTTTTCTAGTTCTATCAGAACTCCAGACAGTTCTGATTTTGCTAGGTGGGCCATGGAGTCCAAGTTGGGCAGCACTAAACGCACATTCTGTGGGGGCTGGTGGTAAGCCCAAGAAACAGTGAGTGATTTGCGAGCAGGGTCCATTGGAGATCCTGGGTATTTTTGGCAGCCAGATGTGATTAAGAGTAAGATGTTTGGTAACAGACCAAGCTACCGAAGGACTTCCCAGCGTCCCTGGTGTGGCCAGAGGACAGCCGGGGAAGCACTGGGCAGGGGCGCATTGGGCACGGGAGGCCATGTCGCTGGGCTGTGGGGTGCTGCTTGGTCTCACTCTCTTTCTCTTTCTCTTTCTCTCTCCTTCTCCCTCGCCCTCTACCCCCTAGTCGCTGCTCAGCATCCCAGGCTCGCCCTTCCTCTCCCGACACAACAGCAAAAGCAGCATCTTCAGCTTCCGGGGTCCCGGACGGTTCCGGGACCCGGGCTCGGAAAACGAGTTCGCAGATGACGAGCACAGCACGGTGGAGGAGAGCGAGGGCCGGCGAGACTCGCTCTTCATCCCGATCCGCGCCCGCGAGCGCCGCAGCAGCTACAGCGGCTACAGCGGCTACAGCCAGTGCAGCCGCTCATCGCGCATCTTCCCCAGCCTGCGGCGCAGCGTGAAGCGCAACAGCACCGTGGATTGCAACGGCGTGGTGTCCCTCATCGGGCCAGGCTCGCACATCGGGCGGCTCCTGCCTGAGGTGAAAATAGATAAGGCAGCTACGGACAGTGTAAGGAAGGATACGGTGGGCCGGGCTAGGCATGGCAGCCTCCCCTCCTGCAGCCTCTTGCCCGCCTTCCTGGCCTCATGGGCTGCCTTCCCTTCTTTCCACCGTCCCTCCTCGGTTGCCCCTTGACTCGCCCTCAGTCTTCCCTCACTCCTTTCCATAGTCTCTGCTTCATCTCCTCCTGCCTTCCGGGCTCCTTGTATTTTACCTCTTTCCCTTTCCCTCCATCCGAGCAAATCAAGCCACCCACTGCCCCTCCCCATACACGCACGCTTTGATTGACTGCAGGACGGAATGAATGAAAAATGACCATTTGCCACTACCAGTGAGTGACCTAGTCTGAGCCGGTTTGAAATCATTGCTTCTCTTCTGTCCTCTTTCCCGACTAGGAAAACAGCTTGGAATTTAAAGACTTTGCTGTTTCTATTTAAATATATAATATTTTTGAATAATTTTTCTGCCCCTCTTCAAGAATGGGACGTGATTTTTTTTCCAAAGAGGAATGCTCATACATGATGCTGGGGTGGAAGTTGTACCAGGCAGGCAAGCCTGGAGTGGTTAGAGAGAACTGGACCCAGAGTCTCTGAGTGGATTGGAAAGGAAAGAACCAAGGAGACCAGGAAAGTGGGAGGTCGGGGCAGGAACGCAGGGTGTATGGGGGAGGAAGGGAAGGGAAGAAAGGCAGAAGAGAAATGTAATGGAGTCTCTTGTTAGGCTCTGGAGGAGTAGCACATAATAGCTGCAGAGAGTCAATTGTCTAAGGGCTCAGTAACGGTTCCCTCTTTGGGAAAAGCTGTCTCCACATTTCTTTAAATTCTAAGCTCTTCGTAAAAGTTTTAAATTACTATACCTCAGTAGTCCTAGCCCTGCCTACATCCAACTTTTTAACGGTTGCGACTGGTGTGGGCCTCTCCAGGCGGCATGTCCCTCTAACAACACCTCCGCGCCTCTAACACAGCATGAAGATGACCAGCCCCTTAATCAGCATGGTGCATGTGTGAAACATGTGGATAATCGTGGGTGAAATATCTCTGAATGATCTGCGTTAGGACTTTAGAGAAGCCATTGACTATACAGATACAAATCCAAAAAGGCAGGGCTGGTATGTGGAGCTTGATGGAAGAGAGGGCACCCGGCATGCCCACAGCCCCCGGTTCCCTCTCCAGCAGCACATGCTGGGTAGAAGGAAATGGGGAAAAAAAAATTCAAAAGTCTGTTTGAGTTGCCTCATCTCTCTCTGCCCTTTTATTTAAAAGGAAAATGCCTTGTCTCTTAGATACTTAGTGATTTACACGCTACAAATCTCCCCTTCCTTTTCCTGTTGGTGGCAGAGCAGCTGCATTTGGTTCTGGGATCCAGTCAGGGCCATCTACACACTAGACCAAAGTTTTCCCACTGGGCTACACCTCTAGACCAGCCTGTAAGTTATTTTTAGAACTGTTACCATCTGAAAAAACTCAGTCCTTTCCTTCCAGGTGGTTTTATTGTCATCTCTGTCCACTCCTTTAGCCATTGCCCTTCTGGAGACCCAATTGTTTAAAGTTACAATGAAGACTAATGACAAACAGTGACTCAGGTCCTGCAACCAGAGCACTGGCGAAAACAAAGATATCAGCACCATATTACATTTTTTATTTGGTTTTCACTGATTCCGTATCTAGGGTAAACTTTGGGCTTGATACCCAGATAGTTATGCTCTCTGGGAAAACCAAGAGCAGACATCAGTGGAAAGTAAGGACTGGGTCACGTGGTGGTGTGGTTGAGGTAGCTCAAAACTTCAGAAGGCAAATTGAATTGTGATGTATTGTAAGTTTACAGTTTATAGGCTAAATCATAAAACTGCCTTCTCCCCAGGCCCCCCAAGCAAAGGTATAAGAGATATCCTGGAAGTATCTTAAACGTTAGCTTAAGCATGATCAGGCTTGAGGACTGGGCTGGGTTGGACTTGGATTGGGTTGGGTTGAGTTGTTTCTGCTGTACTGCATGGGAGAAATGTTATTTAGGTTCAGTTGAACAGACGGCTGTGCAGTAAGGTTTTTGTCCCTCCCTGCACTGTGGCCCACAGAGTTAGTTCCTTTTGGGATCTTGGAGGGGTCTAGTGTCCAGTACCATGTAGGCACTTAGTGACTCTTTAGAGTGGCCCTAAGTGATGTTGGTGACAGGAATGAAGAGTCCCAAGACCAGGAGGTCAGAACTCCAGCACGACAGGAAGAGGTGGCGGGCAAGGGCGTTATTATCATTCCCAAGGGTGTCATAGCCAGAGAAGACAGAACTGCTGAGTTCTGGCTGGTTCCTAATGGTGTGAGAAGAGGTGTCAGTTGTGCTAACAGGTTCTGAAGAACCGAACAGACCAAGTAGGATGCATCTGCTATGTGGTGTGAGATCAAATCCACATAAAGACAGATGTGGAGGGAGAAAGACAACCGATTGAAGGTTAGAGATGTTGCCTTTGAGATGAGAAGTTACTAGTTATTTTTCCATACCCTGTGATTTTCTTATTTATGTATCGCTCAACTATGTTCATCTTTGGCAGGGGGGGGGGTTGGGGGGGGCAGAGGTCTAACCCAAGGCTGGACTTCATTTCTTTCTACCCCTTGGGGTTTGGTTGGTTGTTTGCTTGCTTGTTTTGAGACAAAGTTTCACTGTGTACTTCAGATTTCACTTAACAAACTCAGTGTGTAACCCAGTTTAGCGCTGAGCTCAAGACCCTCTAGCCTCATCTTCCTGAGCACTGGGTTTACAGACCTAGGCCACCACAGCTTGTTATTGCTTCATTTTGTGACCCCTCTATAAAGTAGGTGACTTTTGTCCTCAGAGAGAGATTTAGTAACTTGTATAAGTAAAACTTGAACCGAGGTCTCCTGAGACCCAAGAGATCTTTCTGACAGTTAAAATATTAGCTTCTTTGCAAAGTTGGAAAGATAGTCATTTTTCCTAAAAGGGCATAACATATTAAGTCCTTTATTTTAAACATCATTTTAATTATGAAATTTAAGGTAATTAGTTACTCATCTGGAAGCCTAGGCCTGCTAGATAATCACTGTCTCTTTAGGCTGAGATATAGTGAGCCTTACTATGAGATGTGTTAAGAACTAACTTGTCTTCACACATACTCATGCTTTGTGGACTGGTGTAGAAGCCACTGACACTGTATCCAGTATCTATGCCTAGGCTCGAGGCAAAGGATACAATACACTGCTTAAAAAGAAAGGAAGGAAGGAAGGAAGGAAGGAAGGAAGGAAGGAAGGAAGGAAGGAGGGAAGGAAGGCAGGCAGGCAGGCAGGCAGGCAGATTTCTGGGCATTATATCATCAGCATCTCATAAAAAAAAAAAAACATTTGCACCCTCATTGATTATGTGATTGTGATTGACAGATGAAGGTTTTTTTTCCCCATAGTTTAGAAATGTTTACTCTTCTTTTTTGCTGATGCAGAGAAGAAGACTCTTCCATGTCGTTCTCTCTGAACTGAGAAAGTGAGAATCATTGGTCTTTGTTCATAAAGAAAGCAGATGCCACCAACAATCTAGAACCCACTTAACTGAGAAATCTCTTGAGGCAGATTGCAAATGTCCAAGTTTTGTCTCCTGTAATGTTCACAGTCCCCTCCCTGAGAGGGAGGTATTGCTATTGCCTTCGTTTTTGAAGAGGTGACAGGGCTTAGGAAATTAAGCAGCCCCTCCCCTCTCCCAGATCATAGAGGGAGCAGAGTTAAGGTGTGAGTGTAAAGCTTGCTCTACCTTGAGACTGACTCCAAAGTACAAACTCTCCTGTCTGCTCACAGGACTCTAGGAAGATATATTGCTTGGCCCCCAAACCAAAAGCGAGAAAGCAAAGCGGGAGGCCTTTGCCACGGGGCTGCTGTGAAGGCTGGATGTGGTGGCTGTGGTGTGAGGGTGCTCATAGCCTGACTTTGCCATGCTCTGTCTCATCTCTCTTAGCCCAAAGAAAGATGGAAGAATTGTTTGCCTGACTTAGAAAAGGTGGGGGCTCCTTCTAAGACCATATAGATCCTCTGAGAAAAAGAAATTACTGTGGGCTTATTTCAAAGCAGAACCCCACAGACATTGTAGAAATGCCTCACTAGATGACTGGTTAGTGGTTGTAATGATTCTAAGGATGCTTTTAAAAAACTATAAATTTCAGTCCTAAGTAAATGCCTGACGGCAGATAAAGGTCACTTGAGTATTCCTTGTGAAAGTAATTTCGTATCAAAAATGAAGTTGGAGCTTCCTTGGGCAGATCTGGAGAAATGTGGGCAGGACTGGTCACCTGCAGATGTGCCAGCATCTTTATGAGAATGGCTCCAGTTTAAGAGGCTGGGCATCAGTAGCAGAGTACCCTGATAGACTTCGGGTTTGGGCTAGGAAAGATGGTGACGGAACTAGCTTGTACTAAGTTTAGGGTTTGGTGTGTGTGTGTGTGTGTGTGTGTGTGTGTGTATGTATGTATGTATGTATGTGTATATATGTGTGTTGTGTATGTTTCCTGGAATTCCAGGATGTATGTTTGTGTGTATGTATGTGTTTCCTGGGATTCCTGGGTGTGTGTGTGTGTGTATTTCCTGGGATCCCAGGGTCTCACACATGCTAGGCAAACACTAAGTTTACCTCACTGAGCTCTGCAGTTTACAACCGCAGCTTCTTTACTTTCTTTTAGATAGAGTTTCACCATGTAACCCAGGCCCTGAACTTGTGATCTTCCTGCCTCAGCCTCCCAAGTGTCGGATTGCATATGTGTGCCACAATGTCTGACCAACCCAGCCCATAGGTCAATAATCCACCCACTGCACCTCAGTGGCCCTCAGCTCCCCTCCCATGTGGTAAGAGTTGGCAGCAGCTTCTAGCAGAGGCCACTTCCCAGAATTCCCTGCAGAGTTATAGATGAAAAGGTCACTGTAAAGCCACTTTATCTCAGGGAGTCTAACTTCAGTAGCTATGGTCTGACTGAAGAAACAACAGCCAGCATTGCTCATGAAAGTGTAAAATGTGACAGCCGCTTTGGCCAGTGGTTCTCGCTGTTCCTCAGAGAGCAGCATAGCATTGTCTTGTGTTCCAGCAAAGCTGCCCCTCCGTACACACCCAAGAAAACTGAAGCACATTACCACATGATAGATACATGAATACTCAGTCATTATCCATAGTGATCAGAAAGTGGGACAACCCAAGTTCACCAGTTGATGAGCAAATGTGTCCCAGTTCCACAAAGGGGCGTCATTCATCTGTGCAGTGGAACAAGGTTCTACATACCCTGGATGAAGCTTCAAACAAGCTAAGGGAAGCCACACTGCAAAGGCCACGTATCACATGATTCTGTTTAATGAAAAGTGGCAAATCTGTTGAGACAGAAATCAGATTATTGATTGGCAGAGCCTAGCAGAGAGGGCAGTCAGGAGCGACTTCTGATGGATACAGCCGTTAGAGAGCAGTGATAGAGTTGTGCAGAACTATTAATATTCTAGAGGCCCGAAGGAAATCATTCATTTTAAAATGGGTTGAAATGATAACTTGTTATGTATATTTTCGTTTCTTTTTTTTTTATTGGAAAAGAAGCAGCAAGAACTAAGAATCTGGCCTTTCAACTGCAGCTTTCTGGACCTCAGCAAGAGGGTGTGTTGGGCCTGGGTGCCCAACTTGGTGTGCTGTGCACTTTGAATCTAGAAGGTTGGATCTCCTAGTGACACACATGGTTTTTTCTCGGCACAACACCTGGTCCCGTCTGTGCTTGGTGATGCTTAGTGACGTCATTAGGCAACTTCAGCTGTAGTTTATGTCATCATAGGAGCTTCCCATCCTTCTGTTAGTCAGACTGAGATGATTAACATCTGCAGGGAGGCAGATTACACCTGAAAACCTAGAGCCATGATTTCCCAAAGGACCCAAGACCCTTGGATTATGTCAAACAGTCTGGGGAGCCAACCCAGCTAGCCACTCCCTTAATTCTTGTTTTCATTTGCAACTAAGGTCCAAGTTTACCAGAGCAAATGGATCATACACCCCAGTCAAGTCACGCAGGACATTCACCTCTATCAACCAGTAGCTTCCTCATGACCATGGCTCTGGCCTGGAATCAGGCCATGCCCCAGGCCTGCTCTTTTACACAGTAAAGCCTCCCACTTCTTGGCATGCCTGGTGTGATAGTTTATATATGCTTGGGCCAGAGAGTGGCACTATTAGGAGGTGTGGCCTTTTTGGAATAGGTGTGGCATTGTGGGTGTGAGCTTTAATACCTTAGTCCTAGCTGCCTGGAGGCCAGTCTTTTCCTAGATGCCTTCAGATAAAGATGTAAACCTCTCAGCTCCTTCAAGTGTTATGCCTGCCTAGGTGCTGCCATGCTCCTACCTTGATGATACTGGACTGAATCTCTGAACATGTAAGCCAGCCCCAAGTATATGTTATCCTTATAAGAGTTGCCCTGGTGTCTGTTCACAGCAGTAAAACACTAAGACACCTGGAGTTGCAGACAAAACACAAGTGACAGCAAGTGGCCGTAGCACAGTCTGAATTTGCAGCATGCGTTCTGACTGTTTCCATAACAGAGATAACGGAGGATACTTAGTCACATCCTCTATGACCCAGATTCCCTCTCAGACCACCCACTGCTAAGTCGTTTGGCCTTGTGTAACTCTCACTCAAGAGTCACCAGAATTGCTGGTAAAAGGACACGGGTAAGGGACTCTCTGGCAGTTACAGATTGCTCCCCTAAGGCCTTATGGCACCAGGACTCTGCCCTGCTCTGATGTGCCTGCCCCCTCATCCTAGCCTGGTTCCCCTACAGCATTTCTAATTTGTCTTACCCTAGCTCAGTTCTCTTCCATATGTGTCGACTTGTAAAGTATATGGTTTTCACTTTCCTTCCTTAAACAAAGGGTTTTTGTTTTTGCGATATACCCGGGTATGTAGTTTACTCCTTTCTACTGCCAGGTGGATTTTATCGCATCAATACACCACATCATTCAGCTTGTTCCGGTTTGCAGCTAATATGAATTAGCTTGCTATGAGGATCTTTTTATTGAAAATAGATTAGATTTTTTTTAATATAATACATTCTGATTATGGTTTTCCCTCCCCCAACTCCTCCCAGATGCTGCCCACCTCCTCATTCACCCAAATCTGTACCCTTTCTTTCTCTCATTAGGAGACAAGCATCTAAAAAATAGCTACTAGCAATAATATATTAATAATTAATTAATTAATTAACAAACAGAAGAAAAAGAGCCAAAGAAAAAGCTCAAGAAACATATGTGGATACAGAGACACATGCATTCACACACACACACAGTATACACACACACACACTGCACACATACATACACAGACACACACACACACACTACACACACACCACACTACACACACACATACACACTCACACACAACACACCACACACACACTACACTCACACACACACTCACACATACACATACACACTCACATACAACACACCACACATACACTACACTCACACACACACTCACACATACACATACACACACACTACACACACACAAATCCCATAAAAGCACAAAACTGGAAACTATAATATAAATGCAAAGGACCTATAAGGTCAAAACAGAATAAAAATGTATAGTGAAAAGCCCTCAGGAAGCATTATGAGACAAAACCCCTCCCTTTTTATGCTGTTGAGTTCACGTTGTGCTGGCCATCTACTGTTGGGCATGGGCCTGCTTTTAGGAGTGGTTTGTGTATTCGATGAGACTCTGTTGATGAAAACCAGTTTTTCATTTGCAGTTATAATTGGAGATAGCTTTGGGGTTAGGTTCGTGACCACTTCCTCTCTCAGCACTACAGCCCTATCAGGCCCAGACCTGCACAAGCCCTGTGCATCCTTCCACGTCTGTGTGAGCTCATGTGTGCTGTCCTCCATCCCTGCTGGTTCTTACAGTCTTCCTGGCTCCAGTTCCACAGGGTTTCCAGAGCCAGAGGGCAGGGATTTGATGGAAACATCCCGTTTAGGCCTTAGTGTTCCAAGGTCTACTCTCTGCACGTGGTCCAGCTGTGGGCTCTGTATCCCGTCTGTTGCAGGGGGAAGCTTCTCTGAGGACAGCCGGGCAGAACGCTCATCTATGAGTATAGCAGATGCTGTTAGGATTCATTTTGTTGCTGCATTCCTTTAGAAGAGAAGTAGAATTTGGTTTTCCCCTAGGTCCCTGGCCTATCTAGTCTCAGGTTCTTGGCCACCCAAGCAATGTCAGGGATGGGTCCCATCTCATGAAGTGAGCCTAAAATCCAGTCAGCTATCCGTTGGTCTGCAATAGTGGGCCTTGCAGGTGGGTAACCCTTGTAGATTGAAGAATTTGTAGCTGGGTTGGTATTCACCTTTCTCCAGTAATAGCTGAAAGAGCACCTTCCAGTGCCGTGAATGTTAGCCCATAGGGCTGAAGGCTGTAGGTAGGCACTGGCTTCACACCTCCATGTGCAGTGAGTTATGTAGGTATTGTCTTCAACAACAGGGCCTTGCTCTCAGTTGGTAGAGAGCAGCTAATACCCTTGGAAATAGCCTGGGTTGTCCCATAGAGCCCACCTTGGCTAACAGTTACATTAGATGTAACCCATTTTCAGTGCTGGAAGCTTCATTTGGAGACAGGAGATGTCCAGTTGGGGCTCTGTCTCCCCTGTTACCTGGCATTTCCATTTAAATCATATTTTAGGGTGCTTGTACTGTACTGGGTTTCCACAGGAGCCCTTGAATGGCCTGAGTTATGCTACCCTACTCTCAGTCCCTCCCTCTCGGCCCTTCTCCCCTCTCCATCTGATCCTCCTTTCCGGTCCTACCCTTAGGTCCATTCACAACTATTCTATCTTCACTTCCTGGGGTGATTCAATCCTCCCCCCTGGTACCTTACTCTTACCTTGTATCTAGCTTCTAAGATTGTATGGATTGTAGCCAGCTTATCAAAATCTTAACAGCTAATATCTACATATAATCTGCTAATATCTACATATAAGCCAACACACACAACGTTTGTCTTTCTGGATCTCGGTCGTCCCATTTAGAATGACTTTTTTTTTCCAGCTCCATCCATTTACTTTTGAATTTCATGATTTTATTTTTTTAACGGCTGAGTAATATTCCACTGAGCAGGTGTTCCATATTATCTTTATCTACTCATCCACTAATAGGCATGTAATCTGTTTCCATTTCCTGGCTATTATGAATTGAGCAGCAATAAACATGGTTGAGCAAGTGTGAGTCCCTTAGGTATATGCCCAAGTGGTATAGCTGGCTATTGAAGTAGATCTAGGCCCAGCTTCCTGCGGAACCACCACACTGCTTTCTACAGTCACTGGACATTTGCAGCCCTAGGAGCACTGAATGGGTGCCCCTCTTACTGCATGTGCTCCCACAGTGGATGGGTGCTCCTCTTACTCCACATCTTCCCACAATGGATGGGTGCTCCTCTTACTCCATGTGCTCCCACAGTGGATGGGTGCTCCTCTTACTCCACATCCTCCCACAGTGGATGGGTGCTCCTCTTACTCCACGTCCTCACACAATGGATGGGTG
>NW_021605143.1:671367-675328 GCF_004785775.1 Grammomys surdaster | reverse complement strand
TCTTACTCCATGTCCTCACACAATGGATGGGTGCTCCTCTTACTCCATGTCCTCCCACAATGAATGGGTGCTCCTCTTACTCCATGCCCTCTCACAGTGGATGGGTGCCCCTCTTACTCCACGTCCTTCCACAATGGATGGGTGCTCCCCTTACTCCACGTCCTCCCACAATGGATGGGTGCTCCCCTTACTCCACGTCCTCCCACAATGGATGGGTGCTCCCCTTACTCCACATCCTCACACAGTGGATGGGTGCTCCTCTTATTCCATGTCCTCACACAGTGGATGGGTGCTCCTCTTACTCCATGTCCTCCCACAATGGATGGGTGCTCCCCTTACTCCATGTCCTCCCACAGTGAATGAGTGTTCCTCTTACTCCACGTCCTCACACAATGGATGGGTGCTCCCCTTACTCCACGTCCTCCCACAATGGATGGGTGCTCCTCTTACTCCACGTCCTCACACAATGGATGGGTGCTCCTCTTACTCCACGTCCTCCTACAATGGATGGGTGCTCCTCTTACTCCACGTCCTCCCACAATGGATGGGTGCTCCTCTTACTCCACGTCCTCCCAGCATGGGCTGTCACTTATGTTACTGATCTTGGCCATTCTAACTGGTGTAAGATGGAATCTCAAAGTAGTTTTGATTTGCATCTTCCTGATGCCTAAGGATGTTAAACATTCTCAACTATTTGTGTCTTCTTTCAAGAATACTGTTTAAATCTGTGTACCCCCATTTTAATTGGGTTGTTTTCTTGACGTCCATTATTTTATTTTTTATTTTAGTTTAGTTTAGTTCTTTAGTTGAAAAAAAACAACCTTTTCCCATTCGTTTGCCTGCTCCTTAGTCAAAATGATGGTCCTTTTGCAATACAGAGCTTTTCAGTTTCATGAGGTCCCATTTATCAGTTGTTCTTAGTGCCTGTGCTATCAGTGTTCCATTTAGAAAGCCTTTTCCTGAGCAATGAGTTCAACACTATTCCCTTCTTTTTCTTCTGTTAGAGTCAGTGTACCTACCCTTATGTTGAGGTTCTTGATCATCATTTGTCTTCTTGCTTTAGCTAAGATGTCAAGTGCTAAGAGTTTGCCCATCATCAAGTTTTCTCAAAGAAACAATTCTTTGTTGCATTTATTTTTGTTTGTTTGTTTGTTTCTATTTTATTGATTTCATCCCTGAGTTTATTTCTCACCATCTATTCCTTTGGGTCTTTAGTTCTTCGCTTTGTTCTAGAATGTTCAGGTGTGTCGTTGAGTGACTAATGTGAGATCTCTCCAACTTTGTGATGTAGGCAGCTCAGTGCTATGAACTTGCCTCTGAGAACCACCGTCATTGTGCCCACAGGTTTGGGTATGTTGTGTTTTCATTTTCACTCCATTCTAAAAAGTTTTTTTTTTTAACTCTTTCTTAGTTTCTATCTTGGTCCATTTTTTTTCATTCAGTAGAGAGCTGTCCAGTTTCCATGAGTTTGTAAGCTTTCTGTTGTTTCTGCTGTTGTGGATATCCAGCTTTAATACATGGTGGTCAGGTAGGATGCAGGGAGCTATTTAAATTTTCTTGTATTTGTTGATATTTGCTCTATGTCCAAATATGTGGATATCAGTTTTGAAGAACATTCCATGAGGTTCAGAGAAGGAGGTGTATTCTTTTGTGCTTGGGTGAAGTGCCCTGTGAGCATAGGCTAGGTCCATTTCTGGGGTCACTTAGCTCAAGCATTGCTGTTTTTGTCTGAGTGACCTGTTTATTGGTGAGATTGGGGTATTGAAGTCACCCCCTATCAGTGTGGTCAATAGTGATTTAAGCTGTAAGTGGTATCTTTGGGTTTTTGTTGGTTTGTTTGTTTTGTTTTTTGTCTTTTCGTTTTTGTTTTTGTTTTTTTGGCTATGGGGTTTATTTTGTTTTTTAAGAACTTGGATGCCCTGTGTTTTGTGTACAAATGTTCAGAATTGCAACACCCTCTTGGCAGAATTTTCCTTTGAGTATATAGGATCCTTCCCTATCTCTTTGGATTAGTTTTGGTTTGAAGTCAGATATTAAGATGACCAGACTGGCATGTTCCTTGTGTCCCTTTGGTTGGAATCCCTCTATCCATCATTTCACCCTGAGGTGAGGTCTGTCTTTGATGTTCAGTGTGTTTCTTGGATAGAGAAGGACCCTGTTTTCCCATCCATTTTCCTATTCTGTGTCTTTTTACTGGGGGACTGAGACCATAGATGTTGAGAGCTATCAGTGAGCAGTGTTTGTTGATGGCTGTGGTGTGAGGATCTTTGTCCTCCACTCTTTAAGGGCTGCTCTGAGGTTATTTATTCCTTATGTTTTCTTGGCTGTGGTTAATCTCTTTAGGTTGAAGTCTTTCTTCGAATGCCTTCAGGAGAGCTGGATTTGTAGATAAACATTGTTTTCATTTAGTTTTATCATGGAATATCTTGCTTTCTCCATCTATGGTGATTGAAAGTTTTGCTGGGTATAGTAGTCTGGCCTGGCATCTGCGGTCTCTTAGGGGCTTTAGAGCCTCCACTGAAAAGTCAGGTGTAATTCTAGCAGGTCTGCCTTTCTATGTCACTTGCTCTTCTTCCCTTGAAGCATTTAATATTCTTTCCGTATGTTTAGGGCCATGGGGACTTTCTTTTCTGTTTCTGTTATTTGGTGTTCTGTATGCTTCTTGTACCTTTAGAGGCATCTTCTTCCTTAGGTTAGGGAAATTTCTTCCGTGAGTCTGTTGAAAATATTTTCTGTGCGTTTGACCTGAGTTTCT
This sequence comes from Grammomys surdaster, assembly GCF_004785775.1. Lineage (NCBI taxonomy): Eukaryota > Metazoa > Chordata > Mammalia > Rodentia > Muridae > Grammomys > Grammomys surdaster. The sequence goes on along the minus strand of NW_021605143.1, from coordinate 672,573 downwards.
TCTTCTTCCTCTATTCTTACTATTTGTAGATTTGTCTTTCCATAGGGTCACAGATCTTCAGTATGTTTCCTGTCTAGATTTTTTGTTTGTCTATTTAACTGAGGTATCCATTTCTTCTATCTTGTCTTCAATGCCTAAGGTTTTGTCTCTGTTGTTGAGGCTTGCTGTTGAGGCTCCCTGAATTTTCCATTTCCAGTTTTACCACAATTTGTGCTTTCTTTAGTGATCCCGTTTCTACTTCTGTGTCTTGAACTCTTTTCTTCATTGCATTCCACTGTTTTGTATGTTTTCATAGATTTCATTAATGGATTCATATATTCATAGCCTCTCTCAGGCCCTTTGAAGTCCTGGGCATATGCTTCAGCCATATTGCATTTCCTAGATCTCCTGTAGTAGGATGTTGCACTGTAGCAGAGACACACTGTCCTGGCTGTTACTGACTTTCATGATGGTATCTGGGGTGATTGTAATTCTAAGTGTTGATTTGGTCTTGTCTTTGTGGTTTCTCTGCCCTCTCTGAGGAAAGTGTGGTAGGTGTGGGTTTCCCGGTGGGGAGCACTTCTGAGTCCCCTGCCTGGTGTGGCCAATGGGATAGGGCAGAACTTGTCTCTGAGTATTGGGAGCCAATATGCAGGAATGGAGATGGGCTGGAAGGGCAGGGAGGGGAGGCTGAGAAGGTGTCCTGTGGGGAGCACAGCTGAGTGTGTGAGGAGGGTCTGTGAGCACACAGGGAATGGGAGAGAGGGAAGATACACAGGCTCTGCTCATGGTCTGTTTGTTACAGGGCTGGGAATGAGAGTGGGTAATTAGAATTGGAGGACTGGAAGGAGAAAGTCGCATGCCTGGTCTGCCCGACTGGTTTCTAGGGAGAGAGCCTCTCCAGTGACAGAGAGATGGGGCAAGGAAGGGAAGGTTGTAAGAGAGGATCTGCTTAGCTCCCTGGGAGTGGAGGCAGAGACAGAGAGGCCGCAGCAGGTGGGGTTATTCTGCAGAAGTAGAGAGGAGTGAAGAGCTCTCATGTGATTTCAAGGCCTGTGTGATGTGTGTGTATGTGTGTGTATGTGTGTATGTGTGTGTGTATGTGTGTGTGTGTGTGAATGCATGTGTGTGTGCATGTGCCTGTGCATGTGAGTGTGCCTGCACTTGTGTGTGTGTGTCCGAGAGAGAGAGAGAGAGAGAGAGAGAGAGAGAGAGAGAGAGAGAGAG
>NW_021605143.1:622757-671357 GCF_004785775.1 Grammomys surdaster | reverse complement strand
GAGAGAGAGAGAGAGAGAGAGAGAGAGAGAGAGAGAGAGAGAGAGAGAAAGAGAGAGAGAGAGAGAGACTCTCACTATATGACCCTAACCATCCTGAAACTCTGTGTAGGAAATCTGTGTAGACCAGTTTGGCCTTGAACTCACAGAGATCCCCCTGCCCCTGCCCCCTTCCAAGTGCTGGGATTAAAGGTGTGTACCACCACCCATGGCTGAAAATTTTTCTTATTTATTAAATACTTTTGTGATGAAAAGTATTTAATAAATCCTTAAGTTATGGTAAATTATGTTTAATGTTTGTGAAAACTTAGAAACTAGTTCTCTAAAATCGTTACATTTTTTTTTTATCCCGGCAAGTGTGTTAGAGACAGCTTTGTTAGTCTTTGAGTCATTTACTTTATATATTTACCTTATGGTGCTGGTGATTGCACCCAGACCTCATACATGCTAAACAGGGGGTGGAGGGGCGCTGCCACTGAACTACACCGGCCCCTGTCTTTTAGTTTTAGTAGGGAGGGTTGGTTTTATGATGTTGTCCTGGCTAGCCTAGAACTTTCCGTGTAAACTAAGCAGACCTTGGTCCCACAGACATCTGCCGGCCTCTGCTTCCCATGAGTTTATTATTATTCACAGAATTTATTTTTTTAAAATGACTGTAGCAAGGAAGTCAACACTCATGAAAAACAGATCCAGTCATGTGTAAACTCATGACTCTATGCGAGGGAAACACTGCCCTTCCCACAGCAGAGTGGTAGTTTTCAGGGCCGGGTCTGCAGGCGCACGGGAGCTCAGCTCTCTCTCCAGAGACCTGCCCAGGCCCACAACCATGAGGCTGGGCATACAGAGAAGCAGAGGCAGTTGGGCTGTTGAAATGTATATGTCCTCTCTATTTAGCTTAATTTTTATTATTTTAATTATGTATATGTGTGTGGGTATGAGTCACATGGTTGTGAGTACCCAGAGTCCTGAAGTGTCAACAGGCAGTTGTAAACCACCTGATGTGGGCTCTAGGAATCAAACTCTGGTCCTCAGGAGGACCAGTGTGTGCTCCTCACCACTGAGCCATCTCTCCAGCCTCTCTATGTCCTCATTAGATCGATGTTTAAGATCTTTGGATGGTTTTGGACATTTGGTTTTGGATTGTTGGTTTTGGTTGAGTTGCTAGTTTCTTGGTTGTTCTAGATATAGGCTCCTTTTTTAAAGATTTATTTATTTATTTCATATATGTGAGTACGCTGTAGCTCTTCAGACACACCAGAAGCTGGCATCAGATCCCATTACAGATGATTGTGAGCCATCATGTGGTTGCTGGGAATTGAACTCAGGACCTCTGGAAGAGCAGTCAGTGCTCTTAACCACTGAGCCATCTCTCGAGCCCCCTAGATATAGGTTCTTTAGGACCCAATTTTAACATTAGGTTTTATTTTGTGATATTGCTTTCTGCATCTTGTTCAAGAACTCTGCCTCTGCCTCAGTGCTATGAAAATGTTTTTAACATGCTTTTTGATTCCGTATCCACATCTCTGATCATCTCAAATTAACTTTATATAAATAAGGACTTACAAATTAAGGACTAGGCTGGGTGGCTATCCTGTCTTTCAGTACCTCTTGCCAAAGCTTTCCTCTCCGGGCATGTTGAGACCTTGCTCACACATGCTGTACAGTGAGTTCTCTCCCAGCATGTTGGGACTTTGCTCACACATGCTGTTTTATATATAGTGAGCCTATTTCTAGAGTCCGATTCTCTACTTATGCCAATACATGCTAACCTTCTTCATTCTGACCTCATGGGAAGTTCTGAAATGGGATAGTACAAACTTTTTAAACAAAAATCTGCATGTATTTAAAGATGTGTAACAGAGTCCTTCAAAAGTTTATTTTAACCTTCTGACTTTTTAAAGATTCCTTTTCTTTATTTTTTTTAAAGGTTTTATTTATTTATTTATTTTTCATTACATGTAAGTACACTGTAGCTGTCTTCAAACACCCCATAAGAGAGCATCAGATATCATTGTGGATGGTTGTGAGCCACCATGTGGTTGCTGGGATTTGAACTCATAACCTCTAGAAGAGCAGTCAGTGCTCTTAACCACTGAGCCATCTCACCAGCCCAAGATTCCTTTTCTTTACCCAGCCTTTATATGTCCTTATTAATTTCAAAATCATTAGTTTCTTCCTAAAAGCCTTGACTTTTGATGGACATAACACTGGGCTGATGAGTCCATTTGAAGAGGGCGGCCATCTTAGTTCTAATGTCTGTGAACATGGTATGTTCCTTTGTTTATTTACGTCTTCTGAAGTGTCTCTCAGTAAAGCCATACAATTTATCATGAGAGCTGCTCGTCTTTTGATCATTTTATTCCTTGGTATTTTTTAAAATATTACCATAAAGATACAATTTTAGAGCTTTATTTTTGAAGTATTGCCAGGATATAGAAATATAGTTAAGTTGCACATTCTATATACATTGTAGTATCTTGTTTCTGTTGGATTTGAAGGGTTTGGAGAAACTTCCACAGAGTTTCTACATATACTTTCTGTGAATAGTTGTCATATTTACAGATTTGCTTTGTTGCACAAGCCTGGACTTCAGATTCAACACTGATAGGTGTGGTGAGAGATGTCAGCCTTCCTTCTTTCCCACCTCACAGGAAAAGTGTTTACAGGTGGACCCAGAAGGGTGGTGTTACTCTTCCAGGAATGTCGTGTCAGGCTGATGCTGCCATGTTCTCTGTCCTGTCAGTCTGATGACAGACTCACCTCAGCTTTCCTTGGTTAAACCCCTGTAACCTCTGTAACCCCGTAACCTTGGTTGCTGGCCCCATAACCTCTTTCCAGTCAACTCACATGTGGCGTAAGAAGACAGGAATAAGCATAATCCTCCCTCAATAGGCTTGAAGCTTAATTTTCTGTGGTTGGTGTGAGTTTCTAAGCACCCAGCTAGGACTGGGAATATGGAATACATGGCCCAAGTCCAGTCCACAGCAGAGGCAGGAGTGCTGGCTTCCGAGTAAGGCTCATCACTGATGGTCTGGTGACTGCACCCCGCCGTTTAGCCTCTGCTTTTACTAATCTTGTTCTTTTAAGTTTGCTAGTAACATAGCCTGAAGGAATTATTTCTTGCTACATCTAGATACAGAAAATAGGTACCAAAGCCATAATATATGGAATTTCCATTCCATATTTGTCATCTGGTCTTTTGGGGGTGAACATTTTGAAAATCATCTGTCATGCATTCTGTAGACTGATAGAAGGGTCAACTCAGTAGAAATCTCAGATCAATCCAATGCCAGAAGTAAGTATCTAATATAGAGAGCCTTTGTATATTCATTTTTACATGGTTATCATTTTTACAATGTAATAGATTTAATATGATTTATTAAATATTCTATCAGAATGAAAATTATGGCAAAAAATGGCTTCTTAGAAACAGTACCTTATCTGAAATAATAGTCAATAAGTCATTCTTACATATACAGACATTTTTATAGAAGTACAATCAGGAATCCCCAAGGAAATCAGTTATTTCTTATCTCCATTTCTTCTACAGTCCAGCTACGTTAAAAAAATAAATAAATAAATAAACTTGGGTGAGCCCAATGCCTAAGTCAGCAGGGCGGTGTGAGTAAAAACCTAGATCAGATTAATTTTATCATCTGCTAGGAATTATCCCCTGTACAGTCTTTCAGATCTAAACAGGTGTGAGGACAGAGAGGTTTTGAGTAGCTCCTCAGAAGTGTTCTATTTCCAAAACAACCAAGATTATTTTGTTGCTGAGCTGACATGTTTCTCTCGCCTCACTCAAATATGTCTGTTTCTGCGCTGGAAATGGTGAGTGCACAAGCCACCCTGGAAGGAGCAGAAGAGTCCACACAGGTGACATAATGCAGGGACAAAATGGTTAGCCTAGAGATGGGTTTTAAGCTGTCCATTTGGACAGGACAGAGAAGGGTGGAGCTCCTCCAGACTGGAAACAGCAGCAGGGGAGGAACTCAGCCTCCTAATTTTCAGATAGAGGTGAACCTGAGTTGTTTTGGCGAGAGAGCCAATTCTTGCCAAATGTTGTGACTATGAGACTAGGACAGGAGAACACAGGATCTGTTCCCATCTCTGTGTCCCCGGGGGCTGTGGCATTCCTGTGTTAGGCTTAACCAGAGGAGGTATTTGGGTCCCAGCCAGATTCTTGGGTTCATTGCAGATCTGGTTAAATTCAAATGACTTGGTTTCAGTCACAGAACTAAAGATCATCCATGGCCAGCTCATGAGTAGGATTATAGGGTCAAGAGTTGTAGCTTGTTTGTTTGTTTGTTTGTTTGTTTAAGCCTCCTATGGAGCAGGACCCAAATCCAGTCAGAAAGTGGCTGTTAACTCTCAAGATGTCTGTGCTGCTGCCACAGACAGCATCTTGCTGGGATATCTTGCCAGGGCCAGTCATTATTATAGCTTGCAGGGCTCATGGTTGGGTAAGACTTGTGGCAACTCAAGCCAGACCAAATTCTGGCATGGAGAGGGGAGGTGGGCATGAAGCCCAACCCTGGCTGAGGAGCTGTTGGCAATAGTTGCTTGAGAGAGGAAGGGGGGACACGAAGCTGGGCGGGTGAGGAAGGAGGTGAGTGCATCCAGGAGAAGCTGGGAGAAGGAGAACATGGACTCTAATCACCTTGTCCTAAATTCTTAAAGAACTAGTAAAAAAAAAAAATAAGATTTTTAAGTTAAGGTTCTTGCTCACACTTAACTGTCAACCCAGTGGGGCCCAAGCCTTATGCTAACCAAATATAACTCACCCCATTAGCTATTTTATTTATTTTTTTCAGGCGACAACTGAGGTGGAGATTAAGAAGAAAGGCCCTGGATCGCTCTTAGTTTCCATGGAGCAGCTGGCCTCCTACGGACGGAAGGACAGGATCAACAGCATAATGAGTGTTGTCACCAACACGCTAGTGGAAGGTGCGTGCCCTGTCTTGCCTATCCTATCGGAGCAACTGAGCTGTGAGCGTGTAGCGTGTGTGGTAAATATAGCCCCACCCCTTGTAAAACTGGGTGCGCCTTTGGAATAGATCTCACCGCATACAGAAATCAGGGTCACAAGATGTCTTCCCCGGGCTGCGTGTAAAGAATCAAATGAACACCTCAGACCTACTGACAGCGTCACACACAGGTAAGAAGTATGGAAGCACAGCAGGGAATCAATCACTGGAGGATCTCAAGATGCTCCAGGGAAACCACCCTTCCTGGCCTCAGCCTCACGGATTACCTTCCTCCTCTCCACCCTGCTGACCTGCAAGCCCTTTGGGTTTTTCCTGAAGGAACCTGTACTGTGCGTTAGATTGTCCTTAGCTGCTACTCTCTCCAAACACCCCTAGAGCCACAAACATGTATAATGGGTGGCTAGAACCCCAAAAGTCTCTCTCTTCAGGACTTGGAGCACAGGGTGTGAGCAGCCATTTTTGCATCATAACCGTCTGCGGGGCTGTTGCAGTGAGAGCTGCCTTCTCTGGGCTGCATGGCTTCTCCCTGACACAGCTTGGCGCAGCCTAGCACTGCTGGGATGGTAACTCTGGCAAGGTCCAGCCCTCTCTGCCGTTCTGGTATATATCCCAGATTCCACTTGGAGGTCAGCTCAGGCACTAGCTTCCCTCACAAAGGATTCCCATTGGTTGGTTCTGTTTGTATTTTCTTCCTTCGGTACATGCTGTTCTGAGTGTGGATGTTTCTGAGGGTTCAGACATCTGGTCTCATGGTTCACTGTGCCAGGCTAACTCAGCACTAAGCACAGTCCTTGAGATGGTGGTGTGGAATGGCTTGCTAGCCCTAGGACACATATTCTGAGTTGTTTAAGCTCACCGTGTGTGTGTGTGTGTGTGTGTGTGTGTGTGTCTGTGTGTGTCTGTGTGTGTGTGTGTGTGTGTCTGTCTGTCTGTCTGTCTATGTGTTGGGATAGGGGTGCCATGGAAAGAGAACCCCTAAGAAACCCATGTAGTAGCATTGGTACCCCCAGAGGTGCAAACAGTGAGAAATACTACTGAGCTTAAGAGTAGCAAGTTGAACAACTTTCTTTGAGCTGCCCGAGCAGCCTCTGTTCACTCTGGGTTTTCAGTTCCCACAGAGGTCAGTGTCTGATTCTGGATTTCCAGTTCCCGTAGAGGTCAGCATCTGATAGAGCGTCTTCAAGCTTTGTGGCATGTGCTTTGAAGTTTCAGACAAATTACAGCAGACCATAAGAACTACAAGCTGAGGACCACTAGCTTGAGAGCTCTGGCTAATTTTATTTTGCACTTACAGCCCAAGACAGATTTTTTCCAAGTGTGTGTAGCAATTGAGATAGAAAATCAAGCTCCCACAGATGCATTCATTATTGGCAGGGACACCACCATCACAACAGAATGATCTGTCCAGCCCAGAGATTACTGATGGCTCACTGCAGTGGCCTGGCACAGGGATGGCCAGTGGAGAGGCTCCAGCAACACTATAAACTGGGCTTTGCTGTGCTTGGAGCAGTGGAGTATTGGTGTGGGTCACTTCCAGAGACTTCGACTGAATATGATGTACATGGGCACTTGCACTTTGAAAGCTGACTGTGTCTTCCTCCCTTCTCCTCTACTCATTCTCTTCTTTCCACTAGCCACACATATACACACACACACATACACACACATACACACACTCACACACTCACACACACACATACACACACATACACACACTCACACACACACACATACACACACATACACACACTCACAATCATGCACACATACACATATTCACATACACTCGTATACATACACACTGACACACACACATACTCACACGTACACATATTCACACATACACACATACTTACACTCACTCATACATACACTCACACATTCAGACACACATACATACATACATACACACACACACACTCATGCACACGTACACATATTCACATACACTCATACACATACACACTGACACACATACACACACACACGTACACATATTCACACATAGACACACATACAACAGAAGCATCGCTCAGGGAATAGAGATGGCTATAGTTGTAATCGTGTTTCCTAAGGAAGAAGGCTATTCCGGCACTTCTCTGTTGATAGGCTGGACCGCTCCCATAGCCTGTACCTGTCCCAGCACCACACCCCCTGGCCTGTACCTGTCTTAACTCCTTTCACTGAAGCTGACGAGCAGGGACTGCTATAAGCAAAGAGCGGTGAATGGCTGCAACTGAGGAGTGTGAGCAGATCAAAGACATTAACAAAGAGCCACTGGCTTTAACCCCAGCCCTGGCTCTGTTTACTGCTTGCTGCACTGAGAGCATTAAGTGAGTAATTATCCTGCTTCCAAGACTTGCAACTAGAAAGGTCTGATGTCATTTTAGTCCAAAGATTTAAATAATTGCTTTTGAAGCAAAGAGACAGACTCCTGCCTACCTAAAGGTTTAGATGCTGTAGTGGAGAATTCCAGAATCCCGTTCTTAAGAAGAAAAATCTCTGCCCCTCCCTACTGTATCCTGTTGAAAACTCACTCAGCACTGTCCAGTAGACTCTGCCAAATTCCCAGCTAGCAGAGCCATGAGCTCTGGGCTGTGTCAGCACTGGGTCGAGTGTAGGCAGACGAGTGCAGTCTCACTGTTCCTCAGAGCAGTAAAGCTGAGGAGGAGAGTGTGGAGAAGAAGGCAGTTCTAATTCCCTAGGGAGGAGTGGCCATGGCCATTGCTGCCCCTCGAGCATCCATGCAGTCACTGCTGCTGGAAGTGCTGAGGCAGTGGGCAACTCTTTCCTGCCCAGCCCAAAATTGCTGGAAGTTGTTGAGTCGAGGGGAACTCTTGCCATAAACCTTTTGGTCCTTCAAAGTCACTGTCTTGGTGGGTCAAGGGTACACTTTGAAAACAGCTTCTAGTACTCTCAGGACTGACTTGTGTGGCGGCCACTCAAAAGATACCCAGAAGCAAGGCAGGGGAAAGTAGGCAATCCACCCAACACCTTGCTCCCTTAGCTCAGCTCACTCCCTGAACCCAGTGCTTTGCCATGGAGGCCTGAGGGGCTGGCCAGAAAGTAACAGGAGAGCCTGTAAAACCATCAGGTACAAGGTGTATCTGCCATTCCTGCCACTAGGGAAGCCGAGGCAGGAAGATCCAATGAGCCCATGAGGCAACATGAGACCCCATCTCAAAAAATTAGTAAATAAAGGGAAACTAACAAGCCTCCATTGCGCCGAGGATCCGTGAAACCAAGGATCGAACTAAGGACTTCCTCCGTCTCTCACACTCATCATGCTCTCCGTGGAACTGACCTCCCTGGGGCTCTCCCCAGCTCAAGGATGTAGCTAGGGATAGGAAACAGGTAGCCTGCAGGAACCCTCTGGGTGGCCCCAAGGGTAGAGAACCCCCTTGCTGTCTGCTAAGACATGGAACCCAGTACCGCATAAGGTGTGACTGTCATGTCACCTCTCAGATGCGAACAGTTGGGGCTTCATCTTCCCCAGCAGAACTGCTAAGCCACAGACATTTGGAGAAGGGAGGAGATAAAAAAGGAACGGAACCGAATTTCCAAATATGCACTGTAAGAATTTATGGAAATAAGAGAACCTTTTCGCTTCTCTTTTTCGGGGATGAAAACTAAATTTACCTTGGGAAAGGAGGGAGTTCTGCGGGAAAGAGGCTGAGGCAAATTCTCTTCACAGACTTCTTTTCCCACGCAGACTCCCACGTGGCTCTCACTGGGGCCCTTCAGTCTGAAAACCAAGGCAACCATTTTCTTAGCAACTAGGGAGCCAGTCAGATACCCAACCCAAACCACCCCTCCCTAAAATAAAGCCATCGCCATGGGCCAGCCAGCTGGAGAAAGGGAAGCAGACTGGTTGACATCCCATTCTTGGAGAAGCATTGGAAACTTTTGTGTATTTTGCTTTTATTGGCTTATTTGGTTGATGGTGGGTTTTGTTTTTATAAATCAAGACTTATGCAGCCCAAGCTAGCCCAGTCATTTAGCCCAGGCTGGCCTCAAATTTATACATTAGTCTGTGTGCCAGGCTTACAGGGGTGCTTGGCTTTGAGGAGAATTTCATTTTCATTTTATCAGTGCCAGTGGAGGTTGAAGTCCTGTGGACTCAGTTCCTGGTCCTAAGGATATCCCCCTTGGCAGATTTTTAAGTTCAGCTTCTTGAAGAACATCTTCACTGGATGAGGAGCTTGGAGTTTTGTAATCCCAACTGCTTCATTTCCTGTAATTTGAGGAGAGTCTTACCTCCTGAGCCTTGTACCAGGGTTGGTGTGGCCACAAGCTGAGGAGCTCTCTGCCTTAGCTGTCTAAGCGATCTTTTTAATTTCGGCTTCCTAAATAATCTGAGAGACCAGTGAGTCAGTGTCTGTTCAGCGCTGAGAGTCCCACAGTTCTGGGAACAGGCCTGAAGGAGGGTATCAGTGTCACTGTGGCTCTGGGGAGGGAGCCTAGGAAGGAGAGCTTGTCTAGGACCAAGCTGCAAGCTCCCCTCACTTCAGCCAGAGCAGTTCTGGCTGACCTTTATGTATGGGCCACATGAGGCAGTTGAAAAGCTAGATTCTTCTCTTAAGAGAAATGGGAATAAGAAAAAGGAAGGACAAAAGAAAGTATGGAGGGGTGGAGAGAGATACTACAGAAAGAGAAGAAAGGACTAAGAGTAGGAAAAGAGAGATGGAGGTGGGAAGAGAGAGAAGGAGAGGGTGCACACTGTGTAGCTACCTCAGCTATGAACTGCAGCCTCACTGAAGGTGGGACACTGACCTGTACTCTGAAAACAGCAGACATGTGCATGGCGTCTGTCAATACCTTTCCTGATGATGGAGAGGACATTTCTGCCAGGTACACTCTCCAGAGCACCCACTATCTTCTAAATTCTGAGGCACTTGGTAGATATATTTTAGCTTGTTTAATTCTGTGTGTGTGTGTGTGTGTGTGTGTGTGTGTGCATATGTGTGCATGTGTGTATGCATGTGCATGTGTGTGCATGTGTGTGCAGGTATACATTTGTGCACATGCACATGGAGGCCAGAGGTGAGGCAGCTAGGCAAGCTCCTGGGGATCTGAACTCAGGGCCCCACGCTTGCACAGTAAGTAGTTTACTGACTGAGCTGTCTTTCCCAGCCCCCAGTTTGTTTCATTCTTACCACTGCCCCGCCTGAAAAGTGGCTTTACCTTTTTCGTGGTCCCACTATTAATAGCAAGTATCTAGCCTGGTATTATAGGGAAGGGACTTTTTCCTTTTATCTTAATGTGAAGGAAATCTGAGGGGACAGCAAACAAGCTCCCTTTATTCACAGATTTAATAAAGACAACCACCTGCCAGAGGAAGATACTTTGTATTCTGTTTTCTCTGTACCAGTGGTTCTCACCCTTCCTAAGGCTGCAACACTTTAATACAGTTTCTCATGTTGTGGTGACCCCCCAACCATAAAATTATTTTCATTGCTACTTCATAACTGTAATTTTGCTACTGTTATGAATCATAATGTAAATACCTGTGTTTTCCGCTGGTCTTAGGCAACCCCTGTGAAAAGGTCGTTCACCCTCGCAGGGGGTCACGACCCAAGGACTGCTCCCTAATGAGAGCTCTCTTTGTTCTTTGCTCACTCCAGAGCTGGAAGAGTCTCAGAGAAAGTGCCCACCCTGCTGGTATAAGTTTGCCAACACTTTCCTCATCTGGGAGTGTCACCCCTACTGGATAAAACTGAAGGAGATCGTGAACTTGATCGTCATGGACCCTTTCGTAGACTTAGCCATAACCATTTGCATTGTTCTGAATACATTATTTATGGCAATGGAGCACCACCCCATGACACCACAATTCGAACACGTCTTGACCGTAGGAAACCTGGTAAGACAGCAGGGTCTCTGATGGAATGACTTGAATGTGGTTTTGCTGTGGGGCTTTTCCTGGTGGGGGAAGCTAGAATTTAGTTAACTAGGAGGTGATAGTTACTTGGGGTCAAGGGTGTCCACATGCCCTGGCGCCCGCACTTCTGCTAGCGGCCACGAACCTTCAGCTGCGTCTTCTCTGCAGAACTCTGAAGACGCCTCTTAGAGCTGTTGGCAGGAAGTCAGCTCTAGTAGCAGAGTGGGAGACAGGACAGTGGGTTGGTTCAGCACCCACGACAGGACTTCTGAGTTGGTTTTGGAGAACCCCTCGTCTGTTTCTCGTGCTCATCCCCGTGCTGCTTAGAACCCCTCTTTCCCTGCCACCTTAGGTAACAGCCCCCTAAAAGAAGGGGTTTCTGTGATGCACAGAGCACCGAACACTGCCTGCACTGTGGGATCTTACCTCCCATATGCTGTTATTTATGGGGAACATTGAATTCCAAACTGCTTTCCCCTCCGATCCAACTTTTGGGCCATCTTCCAGTTTCTGCTATTAGCTGATCCCTGCCAAGTTTCTTGTAATGTTAAGTCATAAATTTAATTATATTATTTAGAAGATAGAAGTATGAAGTTTTAAAACATCAAGAGGTCATGACTTTGGGTTATGTTTTCCTTCTTTAGTACAAAAACGAGGAATTGCTGGGTTCTGATGGTTGGGACCCAGGCTCGAGCTCTAGTACCCGATGCTGGGTGCTTCAGCACACGTGTGGTACCGCCAGCCCGTTAGCATCCCGAGCACTGCCTTCCATATTGAAAGTCCCTCATACTTCCAAGACTGACAGCCTGGACAGGTCGCCCTACACACCTGCATGCATGTCCTGCTTGACTCTCGAAGAGTCATTCGAGCCCACCTGGACACATGTCTCACGCCCCCGCACGCCATAGGCTTTCTCTAGCATGGAAGTCCTCCTCGCCCCACTTAGACCCTGAGTCCTACGCTGTGCCACCGGTCTGTGTATCACTACCCAGACACTCACTTCCTCCTGGCTCAAACCAGACCACATCCTCTCCGTCCTGTGCTCTCAGAATGGGCTACTTCTCTTTGGGAGCATCTTCCCTACCTTACACAGGGCTTCCGCTTCAGGGGAGCTCTCCCTCACTCAGGTCCTCCCTGCCGACATGCTGTCTTTGCCCCAATTGAGCTCCTCTTCGCTGCCAGCCCCACTTCACTCTTCAGTGTAGATGCGTTCCCATCCTGCTTGGGCCTGGCTGCCACTGTAGTGTAGCTATCCACTGCAGATCATAGCCCACCTCTAGTAGCCCCCGCCATAGTGGTTAGAAGCCCCGCCCCCTGGCTGATAGCCGTGCTGTTCATCTGCGTGATGGTCTCATTCCTTCTTGAGAACTGACTTCTGATGCTGGGAACCCTGCTTAGCCCCAAGAGCCGGAACCGGCCCCTCCCCGTGGATTAAAATACTGTTGTATAAAAAGTTCTCTGTAAAAACATAATAATCCTAATAAGCGGTGGTGCACACCTTTAATCCTAGCACTTGGGAAGCAGAAACAGGTAGATCTCCAAGTTCAAGGCTAGTCTGGTCTACCAAGAGACTTCTAGGACATTCATGGCTATAAATAAATAAATAAATAAATAAATAAATAAATAAATAAATATCAGTAAGAGTCATGTGTGGGTAACCTGCCCTGAGGTATTGTGGGTAACCTGCCCTGAGGTATTGTGGGTAACCTGCCCTGAGGTATTGTGGGTAACCTGCCCTGAGGTATTGTGGGTAACCTGCCCTGGGGTATTGTGGGTATCCTGCCCTGAGGTATTGTGGGTATCCTGCCCTGAGGTATTATGGATAACCTGCCCTGAGTATTGTGGGTATTCTGCTCTGAGGTATTGTAGGTAACCCACACTGAGGTATTGTGGGTATCCCGCCTTGTTCTATAATTTGATATTATTTCAACATGTTACTTTCCTAAGGCCTGTGGGATAGGGACAGCCTCAGGAAATGCACAGTGCTCTGTGGGGCATAAGAAGAGGAGAAGAAGGGAGTAGTTCTTGCATACAACATGCCACAGATGAATTGGCTATTACACTGAGAGGTCAGAAGGAGGCACCAAGTGTTCCACAGTGAGGGATTTCCTTGAGAAAATTTCATTCAGTAGAGCAGTAACAGGCAACAGAATGGATCAGGAAGACTATGCAACAGCTGAGATAGACTTGCAATAGCTGGGAAATTAGGCCTGAGATATTCTGTATTATGAGATATATATGTATGTGTATATATACATATATATATGTTTAAAAACTGAAAAACAGATCATAGAAAATGGTAATTATATGCAAAGCAGGTAGAGTGGTTTTGTACACTTTGGACAATATGTGATTGCTTTTATCACTTAAACTGTATCATATGACTAGGTCTGGTAATATGTAATAGCAATATATATCAAAGTGATAGAATATATTGTGAGCAATTATTTTACAAGTGTTACTTCCTTTTAATTGATGTATACTTGTGTGTGTTTATAGGGCGCGGCTATTATTTCAAAACATGTGCACACGGTACAGTGATTAGTTCAGAGCAATTAGCAAATCCGACACCTCCAACACTTACCTTTCTTTGCAGTAACCATCAGCGTCCTCTCTAGCTGCTCTGAAATACAGATACATTGTTGGTGATTATAATTACTCCCCCATAAAATTAGACCGCCCACCTTTAAATGCCCGCCCACCTTTAAATGCCTGCCCACCTTTAAATGCCCGCCCACCTTTAAATGCCTGCCCACCTTTAAATGCCCGCCCACCTTTAAAAGGCGGTAGCGTTTTTGTTCATATTGCTTAGATTATTTCTAATCGCGTGCTACCCACCCACCATGAGCTGAGTGGTTCTCGAGACACAGATGGAAGTGCTGGGGCTGAGAACTTCACTCACACGAAAAGGAGCCTGCCCTGTATCAACATGGGGCGCCCACGGGACGTCTAGGTGTTGATTCTGCATCACGGAGGCCAAAGTTGGCTCTTGATTCCTGGGTATGTTGTATTGAAAGAGGTGATGAGGTGTGTTCCTTCTGGTGCCCCCTGCTTACCTCCTGCCTCCACCCCTTCAGGTGTTCACTGGGATCTTCACGGCAGAGATGTTCCTGAAGCTCATAGCCATGGATCCGTACTACTATTTCCAAGAAGGCTGGAACATTTTTGACGGATTTATTGTCTCCCTCAGCTTAATGGAGCTGGGTCTCGCAGACGTGGAGGGGCTCTCAGTACTGCGGTCTTTCCGACTGGTATTCCAGATTCCTCCAATTTCTCTGCGTGTTTCCGTCTTACAACTACTAGACAGCACTTTGTATAAGATGACTTAGGTTGGGCTGGAGAGATAGCTCAGCAGGAGCACTGACTGTTCTTCCAGAGGTCCTGAGTTCAATTCCCAGCAACCACACGAAGGCTCATAACCATCTGTAATGGGATCCAGTGCCCTCTTATGGTGTGTCTGAAGACAGCTACAGTAAATAAAATAAATAAATCTTTTTTTAAAAAAAAAGATAACTTAGGGCGTCTCCTGCCTCACTGCGGTTGGCCAATTAGTTGACCTCTCCACTAAAATCTTGAAACCTTTTCCGCTAATTGTAAGAATGTGTAAAAGTTAGGGTTTGAAGTCAATAAGCTAGTTCTTAGAGGTCCCTTAGAAAATAGTGATGACTTGAGAAGACGAAGGCTTCCCAGGGCCTTCTAAGGTCATTTGATTGGCTCCTCAGGTTGTTTCTCCCAAAGTAAAGAGAATCTCTGTGTTTAAAGATGGTGTTCTTCATTTCTTCAGTGTGGTAACCTCTTCCAGAAATTGAAAGTAAGATAGTGTCTTATTAAGTTATATTGAAATTAGTCATCGAACATTGACTTCATTTTCCATGTTATTAGTGGTTAGTGTCGTTTTATTAACATATTTGTATAAGGAAATGTTAAAGTTGGTAATTCTGGAGAAGCCACTGTAAACACAGGTCTGAGCAATACCTGGAGCCTCTGAATGAACTATCCTCTGAGTCAGGACAACAGCTGCAAGTTTCTCACAGAGACAGTCAGCTTCCTGAGGAAAGAACTGACTAGCGCTCACAGGACCAACATTACATGCGGGGCACCTCACTGAAATGGCTGGTTATGATCTAGTCCACAGTTGATTTTTTTTGTTTGTTTGTTTTGAGATTTATATGTTTTACTTGCATATTGGTGTTTTGCCTGGATGTCTGTGCACTGCATGCAGTCCCTGAGGAGACCATAAGAGGGCATAGTGTCCTTTGGAACTAGAATAACAGGTGGTTGTAAGCTGCCAAGTAGGTGATGGGAATTGAACTGGGGTCCTATGCTCTGAACTCCTGAGCCATCTTTCCACCACCATCACCCCCCATATAGTTGACTTTTTAAGAACTAGTTTTATCTCAGTTACAAGAGAAAGGGTTAAGTGAGAGACGAAGGCTGAAAACTAATCTTTTGAATAACTCGGAAGCCAGGCAGGGAAAACGGAGTGGTCCAGAATGGTGCCTGGTGACTCTCAGAGCTGTCAGATTAGAGCTACATCTCCAGTCAGCACAAATTACTGCCGTTGACATCTACCAAAGTGTCTATGTAACCTGTGGCACCTGACACTGATATTTCATGGTGGAAATGTTGTAATTCCATTGGCCAACACACCCTGGCTTTGTGCATCATAATTCCCAACCTGCTTGCCAGGACCTTGTGATTATTACAGAATATAAATAGTTATGATTGACAGACACCAGAATCTATGTTTTCTGAATTATTAACATCGGTTGCCCCTTCCACAGATGTTTCCCACATATGGTACTGCCTCTCCTTGCCCCAAATTATTCTGAACATCTCACACTTTCATATCAGCCATTGGTTAGTTGTTGCCAGGAAAAAGGAAATCCTTAGCATTTTCTAATGTGTGTTTTCTGAGGTAACAATTCTCCTACATATTGCACGCCCCTTGCTAGTTCGTCTCTTTGAGAGTCGAATCAGAAATGGCTGTGTTCTGACTCAATGATGTAAAGATCTAGGGGTGGGTCCTTGGGTCCTGGACTTAAACTTTTCATTCGATTTCTGAGATTCATCAGTTTTCTCTTATCCATAACTCAGTTTAATCACTTATAGTCTGAGACACGATCAGGAAGTTCTGAGAATTTCCTAAGGATGATAAATAAATCTAAACCAATCTTTCTAATTCTGCATGTTGTTTTTTTTTTTTTATTTCAGCAATGGGGTAAGATAGCGGATTATCACTTTCTTTTCTTTTTTTTTTTTTAATTGTTTTTCTCCTTAGCTCCGAGTCTTCAAATTGGCCAAGTCCTGGCCCACCCTAAACATGCTAATCAAGATCATTGGGAACTCCGTTGGCGCCCTGGGCAACCTGACCCTGGTACTGGCCATCATTGTCTTCATCTTCGCCGTGGTGGGCATGCAGCTCTTTGGAAAGAGCTACAAGGAGTGTGTCTGTAAGATCAACCAGGACTGCAAGCTCCCTCGATGGCACATGCATGACTTCTTCCACTCCTTCCTCATCGTCTTCCGTGTGCTGTGTGGGGAGTGGATCGAGACCATGTGGGACTGCATGGAGGTGGCCGGCCAGGCCATGTGCCTCATCGTCTTCATGATGGTCATGGTGATTGGCAACCTGGTGGTTAGTACCAACATCGTCACCCCATCCCCCTTGGCTTCCCCACCACCTTCTCTGGTGAACTCTTTCTTGGCTCAGATCTGCTGTAAGGCACAAACTGTTCATTACCAGAGTCTCTACTGAGTCGTGGCACTCTATAACTTGGTAACCCAAGGTCATGATCGAAAGAACAAACCACAGTAAGGTTAAGTGATTCCCCCATGGACTCAGGTCATGCACAGCTGATAGACTTGAGGGGTTTTTTCTGTCTGTCCTTCCAATTACAAGTTACCTTTTTCTAGAAAAATCAGCATCTGTTCACCTTGGCAATGTTGAAATCCCAGGGTATATATTTGTTTATTGTGGCCTCCTCCACGTGCATTGTTGAACTTGTAATACCATCCCCAGTCTCTGCCCACCAGCTACTAGTAGTGTCTGCCAATTTTCAATGGCCAAAAATGTCTGCAGATGTTTCCATGTGTTCACTGGGTGACTTGTGCTCCCTATAGCAGGGAAAGTGGCTCACACAACCCCTATAAAGTGGCTCACACAATCCCTATAGAGCAGCTCACACAGTCCCTATAGTGTGGCTCACACACCCCCTATAAACTCTCATCAATCAGTTCTCCCAGTTCTTCTGTAAGAAGCTTCCTTGCACTGGACACATTCCTTGAGGCCAGCCATGGCTTTCCCATAATAAAAAATCCTGACACTCTCCACATGCCTCCCCCAAGTCCAGGTCCTTCCTCCACTCCTTTTGTGTGGTCAGCATCTGCCTTTATATCTCTTTCTTCACATGGTCCTGTACCCACAGTCTTCCTCACAGCGTCTCTTGGCTGCATCTTCGCATTTCTAGTATGATCACAGAACTACCTGCATCATAGCCACACAAGGTTCATTCAGTAAAAAATCATAGTTACACAAGGTTCACTCAGTTAAAAGTCATAGCCACACAAGGTTCATTCAGTAAAAAATAGCCACACAAGGTTCATTCAGTTTAAAAAAAAAAAAAAAGGCAGAGCCAGGCCCTGCACCAGATCAGAGTCTCTTCAGGTTAGGCAGAGGAGATATGTGTGTTACCAAATATCCAGTTGGTTCAGACTGTATCAGCCCATCTCTGTCTCTGCCCCAGCCTTCTGATGTAGCTAACAGCAATGATTCCTTGAGATCTTGATCATCATTTATACCCCTTCATTTAACAGCAGTTAGCAAGCTGGGTGGTTTCACACCTGTAATGCCAGCACTCAGGAGCTGAGGCATCGGGACCATGAGTTTAAGGCCAGTTTGGGCTACGTAATGAGACCAGAACAGTAGCGTGTGTTATCCAACACGGTAAAACGGGGAATTTAAACAAAGCTCACATTTCATGGCTTGGCGTCTGGCTCTGCAGTAGACACTGAAGTCCTGACCCTGGTGGTCCTGCCTTAGCTTTACATGTAGCCAGTTTGCAGGCTCTGCCCCTGCTCCTAGCCAAGGAATTTTTGTAAACATTAGGAAAGCAGAGATAACTCACATCTTTTTTTGCCTAGTTGTTAATATGTTACAGGGCCTTGCACATGCTGTGCACGTGATCTGCCATTAAAGTGTCCCCGAAGCTCCAGAATACATCCTTGAGGGAGGGTGGCATACATATTTAAGTTTTGCCTTCTTGGTTTGTTTATGAAAGTATGGTTCTGGAAACCTAATTTTATTTTTCTAACTCAGGCCCTTTGAGACGTCTGCTGTCACAAACGCACAACCCTGTGCACTCATCTGGTCCAGATAGCCAGTCTTCCATATAGGCATTTTTTAGTCTTATTTTTGGATAATTTTCTTTCAAAGTGAATACAGCCTTTGCTTCTTGTCATAAGAAAATTAATATATTTCACGCATCATCAAACAAAGGGAAAAGTAGAGAAGGGCCAGGAAAAGTGCAAAACTCCTTCAGTGAAAACAAAAGACTAAACACTTAGCACGTTAGCATGCACAAGGCCAGGAAGTCCATCTTTTGCACACACACACAAAAAAAATGAATAAAATGAACTATGACAGGAGCCAACACAGCACAGAAACCCTTTGCAGTCTATGTGACTCTGTTGGCTTCCGATTTGTAACACTGAGGAGAGAGGATAACTTCCTAAGACAATTCCACATTTGCTCCTTTTTCTGCTGCTGCTGCTGCTGCTGTAGGTGCTGAACCTATTTCTGGCCTTGCTTCTGAGCTCCTTCAGCGCAGACAACCTGGCGGCTACAGACGATGACGGGGAAATGAACAACCTGCAGATCTCTGTGATCCGGATCAAGAAGGGCGTGGCCTGGACCAAACTGAAGGTGCACGCCTTCATGCAGGCACACTTCAAACAACGGGAGGCGGATGAAGTGAAACCTTTAGATGAGCTGTATGATAAGAAGGCCAACTGCATCGCCAACCACACCGGCGTGGATATCCACCGGAACGGCGACTTCCAGAAGAACGGGAACGGAACCACCAGTGGCATCGGCAGCAGCGTGGAGAAGTACATCATCGACGAGGACCACATGTCCTTCATCAACAACCCAAACCTGACCGTCCGGGTCCCCATTGCCGTGGGCGAGTCTGATTTCGAGAACCTCAACACAGAGGATGTTAGCAGCGAATCAGACCCCGAAGGCAGCAAAGATGTAAGGTCCCAATCAAGAAAACCTCCCATGTTGTGTGCGAGCACTCTCGGCCCCAAAGACTGGCTTAGCCGTGGGCTTAAGGGAGAGATCTACAGTAGCCACTTTGAGAGCCATTCCAGTGCCCCAGGGTCACACTAGGTCTTCCCTGGGGACAGAGCTCCCTGGGCTATTCAGAGTTAGTCGCATGGATGCTGCAGTCCACCCTTTAGTTTGTCCCTGCCCTTAATCCAGCCACCTGCCCCAGTGATTAGCGTCTGTCTATACCTGACCCCTAGCAGAGGTCATGTGATCCAGGGCCGTGATCCTCCTGCGCAGCTCCCTGACCATCCTCTTCCTTTGTGTCTAGAAACTGGACGATACCAGCTCCTCAGAAGGAAGTACCATCGACATCAAGCCTGAGGTAGAAGAAGTCCCCGTGGAGCAGCCTGAGGAATACTTGGATCCAGATGCCTGCTTCACAGAGGGTGAAAGGGGCAGGGACGGGCTGGGCATGAACCGTGTGCTATTATTCATTCATGGCTGCCCGGGCTGGAGCCACTATGGCTGGGCGCCATTTTGGAGGCACTGTGGTTGGGCACCGTCTTGGTGCAGTTTTTTGTTTTGTTTTGTTTTGTTTTGTTTTTATTGCGTCTTAAAAATCATTTCCCTTACTCGGTTCTGGCGTACAAGTTCCCAGTCTCTAGTTTTCCATGCCTGTCTTCTCTTGACACTGGCCCCCAGATTACCATTGGAAAGGCCTCCGCAGGGCGCTGTGCCTCCCGGCCTCTCACAGCTTCCTTGTAGAGATCTTCCTGATTCCAGAGGTCTTGCCTTTTTATTACCCTTGCAGCATAGCCTCAGCAGTTCTCAACCATGTTCAGCTGCTACCCTCCCTACTGTGGAGTGGGAGCCTGGAAAGGGACCGGTCATCATAAAGCGTCCAGTCTGACCTGACTCTCCCATTGGTGCCAGGTTGCGTCCAGCGGTTCAAGTGCTGCCAGGTCAACATCGAGGAAGGACTAGGCAAGTCGTGGTGGATCCTGCGGAAAACCTGCTTCCTCATTGTGGAGCACAATTGGTTTGAGACCTTCATCATCTTCATGATTCTGCTCAGCAGTGGCGCCCTGGTGAGAGTCAGGGGAGAAGGAAAAGCGGCTGGTGGGGGAAGGGTACAAAGAAACACTGAGCAGAGGCTGGGTGAAGTTTCTGCCCAGCGTCTTCGAATGGACGAATGGACGGATAGTCGGATGTCCCAAGAACAGGAATTTGTTCAAGCGCTCTGAGTCTAGAATCCACCCTTCTTCACATCTGACCTTAAGATGACCCCCGAAACCTTCAATGCTCTTTGCATGGGGATGAAGACAAACCTGTCACTGCCAGCTTTGCCCTACCCCAGGCAGCTTCCTGAGATGAGTGTCCCTCTCCACATCCAGACTGCTAGCTCTTCATTTCCGTTCCCCGAGGTAGGTAGGGTGGAGCCCTCCACTCACCCACACCCTGGAAAACCCACCACATAGCTAGTGTTCAGAGATCCAGGTCTGCTCTGGTCTCAGTGCTCAGCAGCAGGTAGCCATGCAGAGCCGAGCACAGACGCCTCCTCTCATGGGCTCATTATCTTGGCATTTGCCCCCATGCTCAGCCGGGTTGTCACAGAGTACTTGAGAGACGCTGAGCAGGGCAAGTGTGTGGTAGTACTAGCCCAAGGAGAAGCTAGTGAGGTCCAAGAGGAAGCTTTGTGAAGAAGACCTCAGGATTAAAGCAGGGGGCCCAAATGATGACAGGGTAAACACCTATCTACTAGATGGGGAACCGGGCTGTCCCCCCTATCCTGGGTCACCTGTCACACGAAGACTTCCCAAGGTACGGTGGAGGCCCCAGGGTAAGGGTGACATGGTCCCTAGCAGACTAGGAGAATGGGGTGGTGTTCATCACTGCCATTCTCCAAGTCAGAGTGCCCTCAGCCTCCGCTTCCTTTCCCTGTCTCCACACACAGAGTAAAGTAGTGAGGGCCCAAAGGTTTTATGCTTTCTGTAGCAATTTCCGTTCATCATCAAAGACCAAAATTAGTAAATACTGACTCAGTACAATAAGACCCTGTACAGTTAATAGACGTGTACCCGGTAGTACACGTCTTTATCCAGCACCCAGGAAACAAAGGCAAGTGGATCTCTGAGTTATAGACAAGCCTGGTCTACAAAATGAGGTCTAGGACAGCCAGGGCCACATAGCAAGACCCTGTTTCAAAGAGAGAAAAGAATGGGAGGGAGGGGAGGAATGAGGGAAGGCTGGCTGGCCGGAGGGGAGCCGTAGCCACAACATACAAGGAAAGCATAGAATACAGTTGTGAGCCTCAAGGGGAGAGCACCCGGCGACGGGACCGCTCTTGGCTTCTCAGTTTCACTTACAGAATAGATTTATAACCAGAGCTCTGCCTTAAGTTGAAGCTGTTGCTGGTTTTCTTTAAATAAAGATGCTTAAGCCAAGTCCATGAGAAGGGTCTCAGGTCCCATGACTTATGTCTGCCCTGTTCATTCGTGCATGGAGATGGCACAGCTGACATCTGTGCACTTTTCTTCTTTTTTTGTGATGCTGGGAATCCATACCAGGGCCCTGCACATGCTGGTTAAGCCTGCTGCCAGTGAGCTCCATCCCCCACCATCCATTTTGGGAGACACGGCTGTAAAGGGCCTGTTCTCCCCTCTGGGACCATTCAAAGCGGGTGCTGGCAGGGGGCTGCTCTCCACCTTCTGGGCGCTTCCCTCATCCCAGGCATCTCCTCCTGCGGGGCACTTTTCCCGTCTCTGTGACAAAATGTCTGACAGAGAACCTTACCGTGGCCCCTCCTCCCAGAAGCTTCAGTGTTGGCCCTTTGGCTCCTTGTTTCTGAGACTATGGAGGTAGAAGGCCACGCATGGCAGCAGGGGCATGTGGAGGGGACATAGTTTACCTCATGGTGGACAGGAAGCAAGGACACGGGCAAAGTAGCACCTTCCAGCTCAGTGCTGTTCCATCCAACTGAACGTGAAGCTCTACCATCTCCCAGGAAGCCAGTCAGAGTTTGAACCTATCAGCCATCCTTTTGGTTTCCCCCGGAACCACTCTCACTGACACACCTACAGGCGTGCCTTTCTACTCTCCCAATCACAGGTGTAACCATCACGCTTCCTCTGAGCACCACAACTACCTAGTCCAGCATTGAGCAATAGGAGGGCCTACCTCCTTCATGAGACCCATAGAGAAAGAATAGAACTATGTGTTTCTACCCCGAAGACTCTCCCACCCCTGGGGCCCTCCACTCATATCTATGGCATGGAGAAGCTAACAGAAAGGGTCTTGTCAAGTCTGATAAACCATGGGCAGGGATGTGAGCAACTGGAATACTCACACCCTACCAATTAGTGTGAAGTCCTGTGGAAACCTTGGGAAACAGTTCCTAGTTCTCCAGTGTTAAGGACCTAGCAGCAAGTTCGATTGGAAATACATTGCCAATAAAACACAAACGCACATAGCAGAATTATTCATACTAGCTTAGAAGTAGAAACAGCTGAAGTGTACATCAGGTAATGATAAGTAAACAAAATGTGGTGTGTCCATACCTCAGAGTCATGTTCCTCCATAAAGAGTGAATCGTGTACACACACACACACACACACACACACACACACACACACGGCAGTGTGGAGAGAGACTGAGAACTTTGAGAAGCCAGGCTTCGGGGCTGGAGGTGGCTCAGCTGTTAAGAATACACGCCGCTCTTCCAGAGGACTTGAGTTTGGTTGCCAGCACTCATATCAGGCAGACCACAACTTCCTGTATCACCAGCTACAGGCGATTCAACATGGCCTCTGTGGTCACCCGCACTCCTGCATACATACCCTTACACAAACACACACAGAGACATGTGATTAAAAAGAAAATAATAGGGGGCTGGAGAGATGGCTCAGCGGTTAAGAGCACTGATTGCTCTTCTAGAGGTCCTGAGTTCAATTCCCAGCAACCACATGGTGGCTCACAACCATCCGTAATGGGATCCAATGCATTCTTCTGGTATGTCTGAAGACAGCTACAGTGTACTCATATAAATAAAATAAATAAATCTTAAAAAAAAAAAAAGAAAATAATAAAAAAAAGAGGAAGCAGCCAGGCACAAAGAAAACTGATGTACTGGGCCATCTTACCTGTATGAAATGCCCAAAAAGGGCAGATGAGTGTACTGAGGACCAACAGGATGAGGGGCCAGATGGTGACAGCTAGAGGTTGTGTACGTTCTCCTGGTGAACTAAAATGCTGTACATTTATAGATGGATATGTAATATCCTAAAAGCCATTGAATTAGACATTCAAATATGGAATGTAAATTATTTCTCAATAAAACGCTTTCCTGGACTCATACACCAAACCCTGGGTTCAATCTCCAGCATCACTGACTAAATAAGCAAGGAGGGGGAGCCGGGGGCAGAGTGGAGGAGCAGGAACCCGACGACGGCGGGCAGCTCTCGTTCGGAGCTGCGATGCTGGCACGTTCCCCTGATCCAGCAGCTGCCGCATCTCTTTCAGGCCTTTGAGGACATCTACATTGAGCAGAGGAAGACCATCCGGACCATCCTGGAGTATGCGGACAAGGTCTTCACCTACATCTTCATCCTGGAGATGCTGCTCAAATGGACAGCCTACGGCTTTGTCAAGTTCTTCACCAACGCCTGGTGCTGGTTGGACTTCCTCATTGTGGCTGTAGGTGTCCAGTTATCTATCCCTTGCCCTTTGTAGTAGGAGCTGGGGCTAGCTTAGCCATGGGTGTACACCTGCAGGCTCAGGTGAAGGTCCTGTTATGACAGTTAGTTCTTATTTGAGATCAGGACCTCTGAAGACCCTGCATTGCCCCAGAGCCTGTTCTGTCCTTCTTACCACTGGGCCTGGCTTACTTAGATTCATAAAGACCCCTGTCTTTAGCCTGGACAGTGGAAGGTTCTTGCTCTACGACAGCAGGACATCCCCTTTCTGATACTATGAGATGGGATTCTGAGATGAAGCAGGTGTGGGCGTGAGGCGGGGTGTGTGGATAAAGTGGGTTGTGGGAATGAGGTGGGGTCTGGGGATGAGGTAGGGTGGAGGGATTGGGGGCAGGGTCCGTTGCTCCTGTCCATGGCATGGATACTTCCCAGGTGTGCCAGTCAAGTCACTTCTCCTGGGAAGAAGGACCTGAGATATGGCCATTTCTGCCGTGATCACCAAATGCAAACTTTTGTCCTCCAGGCTGTATGACCCTGTCCACGGCTTCCTGACCTCAAGCTCCCTTGTTGTGTTTTCAGGTTGGAAGCAGCAGCAACTGATTCTCACCCCACCAGCAGTAACTAAGCGTGATTATCTTCCACTTTCTGCAGTAACTAAAACTTCTCTCTTGCTTCATTTAAAGAAAGGGTGTGTGAGACTCACAGGACCAAGGCTGTGGAGAATTCATCTGGGGCCTGGGATGAAGGACCTAGAGGCTGGAGCCTGGGTGGGCATGTTTCCAAGAAGCTTTGTGAGCTGTGTGGTGATTTGCCTGTGGAATTCCTATGGAATCTAGGACAGATCAGTTGGGAGATCTTTCAGGACTGCACCAGCAATGACTTCTTCTTAAACACATGCCCTTCCCAAGTTCTCTTCGACCTCTGTGGTGAGTGAGTGCTTCCAGGAGCTGACATTGTCTTGTCCTCTCCTATTGCAGGAAGCTAGGTGTATTTGTCAGAGTTGTCTAGACTGACAGAACTTACAGAGTGATTATAGGCAGACAGACAGGCAGCAGATGACAGACAGACAGACATAGAATTTATTTGAATGACTTACAGGCTATGGTCCAGCCAGTCTAACAATGGCTGCCTATGAACAGAAGTTCCAAGAATCCATTCAGTCATTGTCCTTTCCACAAGGCTGGACATCTCAACTGGTCTTCAGTGTCCCCCCAGAATCCCAAAGAACCAGGCTCTGATGCCAGGGAAGGAATAGACTTGCTAGTGAATTGAGAACAAGGAGGCCAAGAGTAAATCTTCCTTCTTCTATGTCCTTATCTAGGCTCCCAGCACAAGGCATGGCCCAGATTAGAGGACAGTCTTCCCACCTCAAAAGATCTGGATGCAAGGTGTGCCTTTTCCACCTTAAAGGTCCATATTAGAAGTGAGCCTTCCCTTCAAATCAAGCAGAAACCCCTCACAGGTGTGCCCTCCGTGTTTTGGGTTTTAACTCCAGGTGTAGTCAGGTTGACAAACTCCAGGGAAAGGGGGCGGACCTTGCAGTTAACAGGCCTAGACACTTAAGCAGATACGGATTCCAGCTGAGGGGAAGCATATGGGCTGACACCTGGAGCTAAGCTGTCTCTCTTCCTAGAGAAGGGGACATGCACAGTAACTCTCGGGGCACCTGGGCTCAGAAAGATGCCCACACAAGCCCCTCGTCTCTCAGACCTAATACCGAGGACACAGACAGATAGGTCCTCTACCACAGTCTGGCTGCCCAAGAACTGTAATCTGGGACAACGCTTCCCTTTCTTCTGTGGTCAACCCCAACCTGAACCACTTCCTCTCTGGGCTGAGCAACCTCAGGTTCAAGGACACAGTCAGGCACGTCACATGCACCTGAACCCAGGCCACCACTTACTCAGCAGTAAGATGGGCATGTGCTAGTTGACTATAATCAGTTCCTCTAGCTTTTGGAAGGTGCTGGATTGTTACACTGCTGCAGGTCCCACGTTGGCTCTGAAGACTGCTCTATGCCAGTCGCTGGTCATCAACATGAACTGAGTACTGTACTCTGTACAGAACTGCCTTAGTTAGTATGGAATCCCAGGAGGACAGGGCAGTATGGCCCCGGCTCTGGGGGAGCTTGTACCAGCTTCTACAGCAGCTGTAACCTAGCTCTATGCCAAGGTAACCCAGCGTGTGGGAACAGGGTTCTCACAGGAATTACACTGTTTGACCGCTTACCTCTGTCTGGTTATCCACGTGTCTGATATTTATTGAATATCCATGATACACAAAACATGCTGTGTTATGGGCAATATAAAGAGTATCAAACACAGCTGCTTCTCTCTCAGAGCCTAGGAGATGAAACCTGTTACAGGTAATATTTAGAAAACAGCGCCCGATCCAGCTTGTTCCCGGGCAGCCTCCATGTTCCCGCTGCTCCTCGGCTCTGACTGGGGCTCTGGCTAGCTAGATGTGCAGGCCCTGGCACACACGAGACACCAGTGTGGTAGCTGGCTCTGCCAATTCCACTATGCCCGCTGTACCAGGTAGAATAAAGACTCTTAATGCTTAAAGATTATCCAATAGATTTATATATTTGGAAATGCTCAGTTAACAAGATGCTCTCACAATTAGAATCGTTGCCCAATTATCTAACCTAGATATTATAACTACCTTAGACTTACAGAGACAAGCGCACATTCACAGCCATCTTCTCTCCTCCTCTGCCACCTCCTCTCTCCTCCCCTTCCTCACTCCACCTAACTTTCATACTGCCCAATGACCAAGCTTTATAGCAAATGTAGCAGGAAAAATATCCTGCTACAGAAACCCATACACGGAGTCATGCTGTGTAGGGGTACCCTTACTCTGTAATGATGGGTCCATAGATTGACACTTTTAAATTGTGGGTGAAAAATAGGCATTGACCGGTACCCAGACAGCTGGGGCTGCCAAGAATGTGTGTTGTCCATCGGAGGAGTGAGCCTAGTTCTCTGGGCAGTGTAGAGCCTGTAGTTGTAGGTCCTAGCACATCTGCATCACTCTCCATCTCATCCACTGGTGACTTCCTGTCAGAATGAGTTCATCGCCCACCATGTCTGTTGCCCTGATACAGATTCATTTTTCCTTGTTGTCTCTTAAAGCTGCTGCAGACAGTACTGTCATGGAGCCACGAGGATATTCAGACAACGTCTTAGATCAGTTCTCTCTATTAGTAAGCCATGTGAATTCCCAAACAGGCATTTTCTTTTCTCCTCAGGTCTCTGCCTACATTGGTGTTTGTGCCCTGTGAAATACTTTCACAATCTTTCCCATTGCTTGTAGGGGTTAGCTAGCAGTTGTGTTCAGGAATGGGAACGTGCAGGTGCCGACACCTCAGACTGACCTCGACCTGCTGACACATTCCCTCTGTGGAGAAGTCACCCAGTGTCCACTTCCTTTTGTGCCTGCGTGGTTGAACTTTGTCTCTTTAATTCTTTTTTTTTTCTTTTAGGTTTGATCCCTTTGTACACTTGACCAAATTTTCTCATTATGTCCAGTAAGGGTTTAACCTGGAGACCCAGAAGTGTGTAAGAAGTAGCCATAAGCTACTGAGAGACAGTCCAGAGGAGAGCCTTGCTGACCTCACTTGGTAGATCTTGGCTCAGTTGAGCAGCTGAGCAGGCCATCTCTTGGTGGTTTTAAGGCCAGTCTCTTATTTGACTTCTGGGCCTCATCTACCCTTCCTCCCACTACACTGCTGTTAGCAAGGTTGCCACCCCGCAGAGCCAGGGTCCTCCTTTGTGTGGGGTCTCAGGACACTCAGAGTTTTGGTTTTTGCAGTCTGTACCTGCCAAGGCTTCATAGTGGTTAGGGTTAGGGTTAGGGTTAGGGTTAGGGTTAGGGTTAGGGTTAGGACTCTGAACTGGGAACCTGGTTGAAATGGCATAATTTACCTTACCGGCCGATGTTCCCATTAAGACTTCGCTGAGAACCAGGTAGTTCTAAACTGCTTGGTGTTAAGAGTTGGCTTGGAGGTGGGAGAGATGGCTCAGCAATTAAAAGTGTGTACTGCTGCCTCTGAGGACGTGTGTTCAGTTTCCACCACCCATGTGATTCCAGCTCCAAAGGGATATCATGACACCTCCAGCCTCACCTGCATGCACCCACACGCATACAAACACACAATTTAAAAATAATTTTTAATTAAAGAAAATTGTTGGCTTGCTCTACTAGTGGTGTACAAGAGGTATCTCATGTAACTTTTTATTAGTCATTAGAAATAAAGGGAAATAACAGTTGGCTGCCTTGTTCTACATACGGGTTTTGAGACCTTTGACTTGAGTGTAGATTTACAGACACTGAGAGCCTGGAGGCTGTGATCTTCCCTGGCTTTGAACATTGCCTAAGACTCAATTCCACAGAAGACACAGAAGCTGATGGGTTATGAGTTTAAGTCGGTTTGCATCCTGTTTCAAAATTGAATTCTATAAGCCTACATCATTGGCCGTCTACTTCTACCCATTTTAACCCTGGTACCCAATTATAAATATCTTCTTCTTTAAAAAAAAATTATTTTTATTTTTATCTTTTTTTTAGCCAAGTGTGGTAGCCTATAATTCCAGTACTGGTAAGGCAGAGGCAAGTGGATCTCTGAGTTCAAGGCAAGCCTGATCTACAGGGCAAGTTCAAGGACAGCCAGTGTTTGTTCATCTGTGTTTGTTTGTTTTAATGTCTATGGATATAACTCAGCAATAAAACACTGAGCACAAGGCCTGGGTTTAATCTCTAACTATAAAACATGCAAAAAAGGTATCTGTGTGTGTTGAACACGTGCAGTGCAGACACTGAATTCAGACCTAGTCTAAGTGAGAGATCAAAGAACAGCAGATGAAACCAAGATGACACGAGAGACATCTTTCCTCTCTGCCCTTGGCTTTGAGACATCAGTGAAAGACTTACAAGCTCCTGTAAGAAGGAAGATCTTAGCCCATCCCACAATCCCGTGTGAATAGAATAGACTGCGATACGAAAGAAAGGCATCTGTGAAGAGCCCCAAGTAGACATTCCCAGATATGTCTGGGTAAAGGTATGCTCAGGCCAAGTGGCCCTAAGGAGCCCCATCTCCTGTGCAAGTCAAGCCCAAACAGGCTTGTATCCACTGTGGCTAGTATCCCTTGTTAAAAGTCATCATGATATTAGTAGGAGCAAGGTAAGTTTGCTCTTGGGGAACAGGAAAGTCTCGTCCCAAGTCTAGGCTTACAGACATTGATGACCTATCTGTTGGGATACTGCCTGTCATCTGTGTGCCGCAGACAGGTCTCCACAGTCTGCCCAAGTAGACTGAGCATTGGCTCAGGTCAGCGGTATGGGTGTCATCCTAGCCTCAGAGCTACCACTGGCACTGACCATTCTCTGTCTGCAAATGGAAAGGACCCTCCCCCAGGGGTTCTTCTAGTCATTATGCTAAGGAAAAGAGTAATGGGAGATTGAGCTACCCTGGCAGAGGCAGTACGTTGGAGTATTCTGGAGGAAAGAAAGGGAATCAAGAAGTTCAGATGCGGTTCCAACTGCCACAAAGGGTTCTACGGCCATGGAGGGTGGTGGTTGGGCTTACAAGGCGGAAGTTATCATTTGACAGTGAGAGTGAGGATTATGGGGCCAGAATCATGTCAAGGAGGTTCTTGGGAGGGACAGTCACTGGTGGTACTTATTGACTATGTTTCTTTTGTCAATGTAGTGACTAATTAAATTCTCAAATGGTTTCTTGTCAACCAGGATAAGAGAGCTTGTCCCTGTCAGAAACATCACGGTGTCTGAGCTGAGGAGGGCAGCTGGTGTGGAGTGTGTGTATTTATCTGTATTCTTTTCCATAGGTACCATTAAGTTTGTCTGGCTTAATTTAATGGGAGCTTCTGGGAGCTGCAGACTGTAAAGGGCGAGGGTAAGGTTCTTGTCACCTCTTCAGGCTCCTCTCCTTCCAACGGGACCTCCTCCTCTCCCATCCCCTTAGCCTCTTCCCTCTCCAACCTGCGTGTGTGTTCTGCCGCCATCCCTCCCTCCTTTTCTCTTCCCTTTGTGTTTTTCTTCCGCCTCTCTCAACCACCTTTCCTTCCAGGTCGTTTGAGTCAAGTTGAAGTAGGCTGAAGTAGGCAGCCGGTGGTACCCACTTCTGCTGCTGGGGGGCCCCCCGTCTGTTAAATCAGTGCTAGGGGTTTACTCTAACACTCTGGAACCTCTCTTTTCTTTTTCTTTTCTTTTTTTTTTCTTGTTTTTTTTTTTCCTCTTCTGTTTTGTGTAGGTCTCTTTAGTCAGCCTTATAGCTAATGCCCTGGGCTACTCGGAACTAGGTGCCATAAAGTCCCTTAGGACCTTAAGAGCTTTGAGACCTTTAAGAGCCTTATCACGATTTGAAGGGATGAGGGTAAGACACTAAGAGTAGCTGATCCTTCTGCATGCCAATGGAAACGGTTAAAGCATGCTAGAACTGATCACACGGTGGAAAGATCATTCAGACACGAGCTCTGTGACGCAGACGCTGACTTGATCCTCCACGCTCTCCCTTGCACCTGCCCCGTGTGCAGGGGAGTCGCACTAAGCTGCCTCATCACATTAATATTAGCCCCAACTACGTGCCGTGCCGCTGCAGAACATGTTAACACTGGCTCCCTCATCTGGCCTGGCTTACCTGTAGCACTCGGGGCGGCTTTCTGGGCTGTTGGATTTATAGGGAGAATCACCAGGTGCAAAGAAGGGGAATTATAACCCAGAGACCCACTGAAAAGCTCAGGCTGCAGCAGGCAGAGTGCTGGGTAGAGGCAGCAACCAGATGAGGCCTGTGGCCTTGGGGGGGGGGCAGTCACTGAGGAAACAGCCAAGGAGGGACTTAAAGACAGGGTGGCAGGCTTGGGACTGGGGCGGAGCAGAATTCGGCGTGACCCTGGGAGAAGAGACGCTTTTCTTTGTACTCTGATTCCTCTCATTGCACCTTGTTGTTCTCAGCCCAGTCCCAGGAGGACTGGCAGCCTCTGTCTGATAGCAAAGCTTTCCCCCTCACCCCAACCCCTGTGCCCATGCTCTGTGGCCCCTGGCCTCACACCATCAGAACAGCAGACAGTGCTAGGTGACTGCGTATCAGCTAGTTCTGAAATCTCCTGAGACCCCCTGTTCCTTCCTGCTTGGGCGATATACTACCCAAGTCAGACGATACAAGGGGATGCCTCCCGTGTCTTGTTAGAAAGGCCTTCTCTTTTGATGCCTTTTCTCACTTGGCTTTAATGATTGTTAGCGTGCACAGATATATGCGCACAAACTAAAATGTTGTCTTCCAGAAAATCACATGGACAGCTGGTTTGGTGGTGTTAGTTGCCCTGTGCTAATCAGAGGGGTGGGTTATACTTAAGGGGCCCAAGAAAGCTCACTTTACATTAGATGTTGAATACATGCAGGAGAGCAAACCAGAGGATGAGTTTTCAATGTGCAAATGTCAGAACATAGGCATGAGAATGGAGTGATTGCAATGGTCCGTAGGGAGTAAGACTGATGGCAGAACTGGAGACCAGGACAGTGCGGCTGTGCCCATTCCTCAGCTGTGACCCTGGCCACTAACAGTCCACAGAGCTATTCGCAGCTGTGCAGAAAGGTGGAGCTTATAGGGACTTAGAGATGTTATTATCTCAGTTTATTTAAACAAACGCTGTTGCGATGAGTTCTTGTTTCCTCTAGCATGGTCACCGTTTGGCTTTCTAAATGCAAGCCTCCGACAGCCCTCTTGACGCCTTCTGCAAGAAGGGCAGTAAGTTCGTTCTAATTAAAAATGAATTCTAAGCCTTTCTCCCACAAGTACAAGAGGTTTGAGTGTTTCGCACAACAGGCGCTGTTCCAACCAGGCTAAATTCAGAGAGACCATGTAATACTCCAAGGTCAACAGTTGAAATGACCACAGTGTGAGTGTGAGCAGGGTTAAAATGTCCATCTCTGCTCCCCCCACTCCCTGCCCGCACATTTCATAAGGGATGATAATCCTTGGTAGTTTTAGAGCTAATGGTCCACCTTGGTAGCTGAAGAACTCTGAACAGGATACAGCTATCGACATCCCATCAAAGGCATTGATTATACCATTGGACCTGAACCTAGTCTCTAACAAGGAGCCTGGACCTCCTAAAGAGATCACCACTACCTCTAGACAGCTCCCAGTATGCCCGGTTGGCACTATGATCTCTCTCCATCTGGCTGCTCATTACTGTCACTCTGTCACTGTGTCAAAAGCAGTTGCCATGGACCAGCTGGAGGCAGTTGCTCAAAGGAAGTGATTTGAATAGTCCAGATGCAGGAGTCCTTTTTGTAGCCCCCCCTTTCCACTTAACCCCTTTTCCCACCTCCCCCCACCTCTCATTTGCCATGTCCCCCAAAACTTGGACTTGCTAACTCTCAGAAGATTAGAAACCCAAAGTCTAGAATAGATAAAAAGAAAGTTTCGTTTTTAAAGTGACCTCCCCATTTTTTGGTTAAGGTAATATTGGCAAGAACAAGTGTGAGCCCAAAGCCGCAAGTTAAATCAGTAGTGCTCAGTGGGGCCAGCGGGGTAAAAGTACCACTTTTGGTTGGTGCCAGTCAGCCAGCAGTTCTAACTGACCGCTTGGGCAAGTGGAGAGGGCTTAGAGGCCCTGAAACTCTCCTCCCCTTCTGTGGAAGAGAAGCTACCAGGCTGGGCAAAGTTTATAGCAAGTTACCCAGTAGTGCCTGTGTTTGTTCAAGCATGATTTTTTACGGGGCGCGTGTTGTCATTCAGTAGCTTGGCTTCTCTATGCCAGCATTTGCTAGATACCACCTAATCCTCTCGGTGAGGAGACCTTGATAAGCCAAATAGCATCCATGCAGATGGGCTCAACTGCCATTGTGCTGCTCTGGTTCGAGGCTCAGCCCTTCAGGTGAAAGGGGGCGTCACCCTAGCCTGTCCTGGGTACTCACTTCAGTCTTCTCTCCTTCCTCAAACCAAAGACCAGAAATTGCAACAGTCCTGCCTGCTTTTGGCAAAGGAACACTATGTCGCTCTTTGCTTTTCTCTCCTCCATAGTAACCCCTAAGACCTTGCTGTGCTGTTAACTCTTGAGGGTATTTACTGCTATGAAACATGCATGCATTTCTGTCGTCAGTACATGGTTGTCACTAAAGCCATGTTCCCTCTGCCAGACGCTAAAAGCTGTCTCACAGACTTTGTAGAGTGTACTGAGCAGGAGAGGGGGGGAGGGGGTGATAAATGTGAGAATCGACATCCAATACTTTTATGACCAACTAAGTGATAGTCGCGTCAATCACTGAATATGAACCGCCTCTGAAAAATGCAAACCCCTCACAGGTTTCTGGAACCCACCCTTGAGTTCTGTGTCTAAGTTGTAGAAATCTAGCTTTTACCAATAATAGCTTCCATGATAATTAGGGCAACATAAAATACCCAGGGAGCACAAGAAGAGAGGTAGGGCACTGAGTGGCCACTGCTGAGAGCATTGTCGTTAGACTTGTCTTCCCCTGGGTTGCTGAGATGGGCACAGTGACAGTCCCTCTGGGGTGCAGTTAACTCGGCTTCAACGCTTACGGCTTGGCAGCCAGCATCCACAGCAGAGACGTAAGGAGCAAATCCCACCAACTCTGTCTACTGTTTGGTTTGCAAAGCTAAGGTAAGGAGTTCTCCAGCAGTTGTGATTAATAAATAAAACAACACTGCAGAAGCTGAGAGTGTAGCTCGAAGGAAAAGCCCTTTCCATCCCCTGCACAGAGGGAAAAGTATATTTTACAGATACATTTTATTTTATAGAATCTTTTAATCTTCAGTGAGCAGTGAGACTCACTTTAGCATCAGACTTATAAAAATAAAGGTTCAAAGAGATTACCTAGGGCTGGCTAGTTCTCCCCGGCAGTGTTTTGCATCCATATGTTACTTTAACATGTGAACACCTTGTAGGGTAGATTAAACCGAACTTTACAAGAGCTCATCAGTGTCCTCACAGTGGGAGGAGTCTGCAGAGCCAATGACAGGCTAACTCACCACGGAAAATCACAGGTCCAGCTTCCACAGGAGGCTCTGTTGTGACATGCACTACACCCACACACACGCCACACACATGCACAAACACATGCAGGCAAACACACCACACACATGCTGCACACACATATGCACTCACCACACATACATGCACTTACACGCCACATGCATACATGCACCTGCATGTGCATGCGCGTGCAGACACACACACACACACACACACGAGCTTATGAATCTGTAACCTGTTCTTCCTGTTTGAGAGGTGACTGTTCCACTGAGGACCATCCTCTTTTGCCTGCTTTTGATGCTCCCACTAAAGATGGACAACTGTAGAACGAGGTAAAGATTGAGCCTGATTATCTAGCACCTTTGATAAATGTACAAAATAACATGGAGAATCTCTAGGCTGAAGAGATTGTGGGTGCCCTTGCTTGAAGGAGTAGACATTTACAGTAGTGACTGTAAGAGATGTCTTGGTCTAAGAGTTAAGAAAGAACTGCCTCTCAAGTCTAAAGTCATCTACGGATTACAGAATCAGAAGACGGACAATATGAAGGAAGTCTGACTAGCTGTTTCCAGTGTAGGACAGCACAGTGCCTTCTCAGCCACATCATCCGTGAGGACGGTCTGAAGTAGAAACAATGCTATCAGGCCAGCCTTTCCCAGCCTTGGCCGCTCTGCTCAAGACAGTGTTTGATCCAGTAACTTCCAGCATTGCTCTCTGAGCACTGAGCTCTAATGAGCACTGCTGAGATGGGAGGTGCTGCCCGGCTGCCTCAAGTGTGATGTAGAACCCAGGAAGCATCCTAGTCTATTTCTGTTTTAACTTTGTGAAGCATGGAGTTGAGGCCCCAACTGAGCAGAGCATGAGCCGTCAGCATATCGAAGGCAGAAGAGCAGTGAGCCTTGAGGGAGACTCATGTCTGCTCACATTTTAATCTTAAAATGTTTGGTAGAGGGAATATAGCTTTTTCTTTCTTCCTTGAGCCTGCAAAAATCTGCATGCTCAGCTAGTGCCTGAGAAGAGATAACTGCCTTGCGTAATTGTAAGACGTTCTGTAGTGTGCTAACCCAAAGGGCAGCGCTCTGATTTTGAACAATTGTGCCTTGTTTTCCAGAGGGGGAATGCCTGTTGAGCATGTGATTGCTCTCTAAACGGAGCATATTTTGTGAGTTGAAAAAGGGAAGTCTGGACTAAGAAATTGTTTTTCTGGTCCCAGGTTGGTGCCTAGAAAAAAAAAGTCAACTTGGGCAGAGAAGTTTGTATTAAGTGAAATAAACCACAACTTACTAAAATTCACCCAAATATAGTGCAGAGACATGGACATTTGGGGTCCTGCTTGTGGGCCTGTCCAGTTACTCTAGTTGCAAAGACAATGCAGTGTGTTCATGGCAGCACATGCCATAGAAGTGTCATTCCCCTCCTGGAGGCAAAAAGAATGTGTCTGTCGGTTGGTCAGTTCCTGCGTATACTCAGCAGCCTCCCTTCCAATGCAGGTGGTGGTGAACGCCTTGGTGGGCGCCATCCCCTCCATCATGAACGTGCTGCTGGTGTGTCTCATCTTCTGGCTGATTTTCAGCATCATGGGAGTTAACCTGTTTGCTGGGAAATACCACTACTGCTTTAATGAGACCTCTGAAGTCCGTTTCGAAATCGATTTTGTCAACAACAAAACCGACTGTGAGAAGCTCATGGAGGGCAACAACACGGAGATCCGCTGGAAGAATGTCAAGATCAACTTTGACAATGTCGGAGCAGGGTACCTGGCCCTTCTTCAAGTGGTGAGCGCTTCTGCTTCAGGCCTGGGGCAGGCAGGCGGCTGGCACAGGCTCTGTCCTCCTCCTTCCAGATCAGGATCACTCTGGGGGATCTTGAGAACGTTATGCTCCCCAAATCAGTCTCGGGGTTTCCCCCAGCTTTCCTAATGCCTCTTGGAAGAATCTGGTGAGAGGCTCAGTTTTGTTCAGCAGCAGACAGAAGCACTGCAGCGGACAAAGGGTGTTAGATCAGTGGTTCTCAGCCTGTGGGTCTCGACCCCACATCACAGATAAGACGTTTACGTCTCATCCATCACAGTAGCAAGATTACAGTTATGAAGTAGCAACGAAATAATTTTATAGTCCGGGATTACCACAACATGAGGAGCTGTAATAAAGGGTCTCGGCGGTAGGAAGGCAGAGAACCACCAGGCTAGAGGGACCAGCTTCTTTCCCTGGGGCAGAGTGTGCAGTTAACTGGGAGAAGAGAAGGGAAGATGAATGGGAAGGCCAGTGTGATAGAGTAGGAAGCAGAGGGACAACTGTGCTGTTGTGTACTAAGAACAGGCCAGTGCCACCATGCTGCCACCCGTGCAGCGAGCTCAGCCCCGGGCATGGGTCCCCAGCGTGTCAGGTCAGGGCTCATTTTGTTCACTAAGCTACTTCTGCCAAAGCTTGTTCCACCACCCCTGGCTTTCTAGTGTCCTCACCAACGTTGGGAACACTTGCTGGGTGACATAGTGTGCTGCATGGGAGCTGGAGGGCCTTGCCTCAGGCCGTCGTGGAGGGGAGGCACCCTGAGAGCTTCCTGGTAGTAACTTGGGACCAATCACTCAGCTCCTCTGATGACCTTTTGATTCTGCTGTTGAATGTAGAATGTAGATAATAACCTGGCCTAGTTGTTAAGAGAATTTGTGATTTAAAAAAACAAAACACCTCAGCACAATGCCTAGCATGAAGTTAATTAAGATAATTGTTATTCTGTGTTTTCGCTCCTATTATTACTATGCCTACATTATTCAGTCTTTGTAAGAATTAAACATAATGGTGCAGGGACTGCTCCCAGCCTAAGCCACCCGTGGTAAGTTCTCACTGCTAGATGCAGCAGGAGGAAAGCTAACGGGATGGCTGCACTCCAGCCCATGACAGTCCCTTTGCTTTCCTGTCAGTTTAAGAAGTTGGAGCTCCTTGGGCTTAAGGCTAGAACAGACGAGTAGGTCCCGTGCCTAATGTGGACAAGGCCCTGGGTTCAATTCCCAGCACCACAAAATAGTTAGCTAACTTGTTAAAACAAAAACTAGGTTGGGCTCGTGACCTGAACCTGAGCAGCTCAAGAAAACAAGTGTGCATTCACCAGCCAGCCTGACAAGTGTTCACTCTCTGAATGTGCACAAGACAGCCCCACAAGTGTGTGTGCACAGGACAGCCCCACAAGTGTCCACTGTCCATGTACATACAGGCTGTTTGGCAGCAGGCCCCCTGATGGATAAAGCAGCCCCCAAAAGTCTAGAATCTAGTTGAGGTTAGCAAAGCTGAGAATGCTAAGTTGACTGTTTATGTTTGCTCTGCCATGCCGGCTCCAGCAGGCTGAAGGAGAGCAGAGAGGAAAAAGTCAGTAAGCCAGTCCCAGGGCCACAGGGGCGTGTTAGTAAGGCCTGTGGGTTTGTCTGTCTAATGCAACTGTGAGCCTCTCGGGCACTTGGTGCTTATGTCACTCCTTCTCATAGAGTGGCTTCTTGATGGAGGTCCAAACGTTCAGGCATGCGACCCACCTGCCCTCGCTGTGGGCTCTGCTCTCAGACCCTGTCAGCGAGTGTCAGGCCAGTCACTGCCATCGTTTCTTTGCCAGACTTCAGTGATACTTTCAGGGACTTTACTCAAAGCCTCTTT
This sequence comes from Grammomys surdaster, assembly GCF_004785775.1. Taxonomy (NCBI): domain Eukaryota; kingdom Metazoa; phylum Chordata; class Mammalia; order Rodentia; family Muridae; genus Grammomys; species Grammomys surdaster. Next base: position 633,868 of record NW_021605143.1, on the reverse strand, counting down.
GGATTCTTTCTTGATAAAAGAAACTCTTATGTCATGTAAGCTGTACATACCTCAATCCTCCCAAGCCCCGCCCCAGATTCCTAACCCTGGCCTTTAGGACTCTGCCTTCACTCCCAACCACTCCCTAACAGGCACAGTCTAATGGCTGACTCTGTTTCCCAGGCAACCTTCAAAGGCTGGATGGACATCATGTATGCAGCTGTGGATTCCCGAAAGGTAAGGACGCGCGTGGTGAAATGGGCCAGCTTAAATGATAGATAGCAAGTTATGTGGTAGATGCATCAGGAACCACACAGAGCGGAAGAATGGAGGACCAGCCGTGTCTCCTTGGACACTAACTACATGCTCTGTTCATTACAGATACATGTCCTCCTCTCAGCAAGTCCTCCCTCTGTCACTGCTTGGTCAGACCCAGCTGGTTACTTGACCCTGGTGGCACTGACTACCCTGCTCCCTGTACCTCGTCCCGCAGGCGACAGTGCCTTTGAAGGACAGATAGACCACAGGAGGGCAGAGAGAGCCCCAAGCTTGTCAGCCACACAAAGGGAGATTAGGGCTGGTGGCCCCAGCATGCTGGAGTCAGCCACCTGACGGCCCAGAAACTGACTTGAGTCCCTCTTCTCTGTCCTTCGACAGCCGGACGAGCAGCCGGACTACGAGGGCAACATCTACATGTACATCTACTTCGTCATCTTCATCATCTTCGGCTCCTTCTTCACCCTCAACCTGTTCATCGGTGTCATCATCGACAACTTCAACCAACAGAAGAAAAAGATAGGTTTCCTCCCCACGCCGCCAGCCAGCAGCCAGCGGCAGAGGCCAGCCCAGATGAGAGGCACTCTGGCCTTGTTTCTAGAGAGAGACTGTCCCCCCACCCCACCCCATACTTAAATTCAAATTGCCACCTATGGTAGCACTGGCCCACTATCCAGACACCAGCCCCAGACAGCCCCTTTTGTTTGAGGCTGAACTTTGCAGTGTGGGTTACAACATTCCCCTGAGGTCTTGAATTCTCAAGGCCACTCCTGTCGGAACTTTGAGAAGGAGGGACAGAGAAAAGAGGCAGACCTGACGTAGCACGGCGGGAGTGCAGAGGTTGCCCTCAAAGGGCTCACTTCCTTGTAGGTGACGGTTCTCGTAGAGCACACTGGAAGACTGACTGAGACTTTACCTTGTTCACGTACAAGTTTAGTCCATGCACTGAGTCACAGGAATCCCAAGCTGCCTTTTTATACCACAAGTTCCAAATTTTGAATTTCATAAAAAGTGAATTTGCTGTTTGTTTCACTGAGAGATCTTTTTTTTTTTTTTTGTAATGTTTGGGGGCCTCAGGGCATGGTGCACACAGGGCACGCCTTTGATACCAGCACTCAGGAGGCAGAGGCAGACGAGTCTCACTCCGTAGTCCCAGGCCATCCAGGATTACACAGTGAGACCCTGACTGGATAAAATTAATTTTTTCCCATTGGTGTGACTGCCCTGTAGGCCCTTGCTCTATCTCTCTACGTCCTGCCCTGAAAGCCTGTGGTCAGACACTACTTGGCCTGGGAGAATCCAGACACACACACACACACACACACACACACTCGCTGAAACTGGCAGCTGTCTCTGACTGGGGTAACTGCCCCAAGAGTGCTCCCTGCGGGAGTCCTCGACACCAAGCTGACCTCTGAAGGGAAAGTAAAGTCTCTTGGTCTCAGTGGTACTCAGCCGCACCTCCAGAGCTGGTTGTAATTGTCCTCTCTCTGCATTCTCTCTCTACTTTGGAGGTCAGGACATCTTCATGACAGAGGAACAGAAGAAGTACTACAACGCTATGAAGAAGCTGGGCTCCAAGAAGCCACAGAAGCCCATTCCCCGGCCCTTGGTAGGTACACTGGGCAGGCACACTCTACATCTGTTTGGAAAGAACACACTAGGGCTGCAGCAAAGGGAGAAGCGGTTGGCTGCCGGTGCTGCCTGCTGCTCCTCTCCTAGATGCTACTCTGGAAGCTGAGTAAGAGCTCAGTGGCCCGGGCTGGCTGGGATGAGGAGTCAAGCGTGTTTGTATTAGTGCTTGGCCTGCTGCGAGACAGCACGCTGCCAGAGATGAGCGCAGGAACGTGATCCCTCCTCTACCTGTTCAAGGCAGGATTCAGTAGTCAAACATGGTGGCACCAAGGCAGGACTGTCGCAGGGTTGGAGGCCAGCCTGAGCTACATAGTGACATCATCACCTTTCCAATAACAAGAGCACTAAGGTTTGTTCGGTATTTCACAGCTGCTGTGTTCTAAAACATGGTGGCAGTAAGAGTGCACAGCAGCAGGGTGCTTGCATCCCATAATCAGGAAGCAGAGGGAGGTAGTGAGCACTGGCTCCTCCTCCTGATTCCTACTGGACCACTTCTGTCCCCACCCCAACGGTGGGACGGTGCTGACTAATCGTCTGGACTTTCTTCAGTCCAGTCAGCCATCATACTGGGACTTTCAGAGAGAACGCTGTTCCCTTCCTGTTCAGGCTTTCACCTTGTGCTAGAAATGAAAAGCCAGCAGGAAAGCCTGTTCCCCGAGCTCCATGCACACCTGCGTTTGGAAGCCGTGCTAAAGTGTAAAGTCATGGGGCCACCAGTCGATGGTGGCGCACGCCTTTAACCCCAGCATTCCAGAGGCAGAGACAGATGGATCTCTGAAGTTCAAGGCCAGCCTGGTCTACCGAGTGAGTTTCAGGACAGCCAGGGCTACACAGAGAAACCCTGTCTCAAACAACAACAACAACAACAACACCATGAAGCCTGCTGAGCTAAGAACATGTACTACTCCTACAGAGGACCCAGGTGTGGGTGCCAGCACCTGGGTGGGTCACCAGCTCACAAACACCTGTAGCTCCAGCTGCAGGGGATCCAGCACCACACCCTCCCCTGCAGGCACCTCATGTGCACATACCCTAACATATACTAAATGTAAATAAACCTTTTGGAATGGGGAGGGTTCAAGACAGGGTTTCTCTGTGTAGCCCTGGCTGTCCTGGAACTCACTCTGTAGACCAGGCTGGCCCTGAACTTAGAGATCTGCCTGCCTCTGCCTCCCAAGTGGTGGGATTAAAGGCGAGAGCCACCACTGTCCAGCCATAAATCTTTAAAACATGCGTTATATATAAATATTACAATTGCATACATACATAACACATAAATGCCAGCATGCCAGCCCTCAGGAGGCTGAAGGAGAAGGACAGCTGTGAGTTCCAGGCCAGTGTGGGTCACACAGTTGAGCTGCAGGCCAGCCTGACCACAGGAAGAGACCCTCCCTCAAACTGACAGACTGTTTGGAAGCTGGCAGAGAGGCAAGGATGACCGTCTGATTTCTGACTTGAGAACAGTGGAGAGGAAGGAGCTGGGCGAGGTCCTCAGGGGGCACATGGAGAATCCAGCGTGAGTGCAGAGCCACAGACCAGTTCCCCTAGTCTCTGGAGTAAAGCAGCCGCCATTGGGCTGGGACAGCATCAGGACAGGGAGAAGGTCCCCGGGTGTGGTGATGTCAGCTCAGGTCAGCCGAATAGTACTTGAGGCCACCGAGGCCAGGGATCCTGGAGTGGGCTCTGTGGGCACTCCAGACAGAGCTGGCAGATACTGTCGCTGAAAAGCGCACCAGGAGCGCACCAGGAGCAGGGCAGTGGCCCGTGGGTCTCAAGGCTTCCGTGAACGTTTCTGTCTTCCCTCCACAGAACAAGATCCAAGGGATTGTCTTTGATTTCGTCACCCAGCAAGCCTTTGACATTGTGATCATGATGCTCATCTGCCTTAACATGGTGACCATGATGGTGGAGACGGACACTCAGAGCAAGCAGATGGAGAACATTCTCTACTGGATCAATCTGGTCTTCGTCATCTTCTTCACCTGCGAGTGTGTGCTCAAAATGTTTGCCTTGAGACACTACTATTTCACCATCGGCTGGAACATCTTTGACTTTGTGGTGGTCATCCTCTCCATTGTGGGTGAGTGAGCGGGGCCAGAGGAAGGACAGGGACCCCAGCTGTGAGGACCAGATGTCTGAGAGCAGTGACTAGCTCAGGGTGGGCTGGTGCCTCTCCTATCCCTCTTCCGTGTGCACCTCGGCCTTCCAGGCAGGTCGCACGCACAGCTAGTCTATTCCTACCGAGTGCTCCCAGCACTCTTGGTTGCGAATGCTGCAGCTCAGAGGCAAGAGATAAACTCTGATTTGCTTTCAAGGGATTTAAAGTCTACCAGGAAAAGTAAAAGAAACATGTTTCTTCCGATGCAACAATAGCCCGGGAGATGGCTCAGCTGGTAACATGCCTTGTTGAGTCTCTTAGTCAGGGTCACTATGGCTGGGATGAAATAGCATGACCAGAAGCAACTTGAGGAGGAAAGGGTTTTTTCATTCATGGTTCATCAAAGGCAGTGAGGACAGGAACTCAAGCAGGGCAGGGACCTGGAGGCAGGAGCCGATGCAGAGGCCATGGAGGGGTGCTGCTTACTGGCTTGCTCATTATGGTTTTCTCAGCCTGTTTTCTTATAGAATCCAGGACCACCAGCCCAGGGATGGCCACTCTCATAAAGGGTTGAGCCTGCCTCCATTCACTAATTAAAAAAATGCTCTACAGGCTTGCCTACAGCCTGTTCCTATGGAGACATACTCTCAGTTGAGGCTCCCTCCTGTCCAGCGTGTATCGAGTTGACATAGCTAGCCAGTACACTGTGCAAGCATGAGGACCTGAGTTTGAGCCCCAGAACCCACAATCTGGGCATGGTGCACACACTTACAATCCCTTCACTGGGGAGGGAGACCGTGAAAAGACCTTGGGTTCACTGGCTAACCGGTGTCGCCTAATTGATGGGTTCCAGGCCAGTGAGAGACCCTACCTCAAAAATCAAAATGAATAATACCTAAGAAATGACACTGAAGGTTGACCTCTGACCTGGACGTGTAAGTACATAAACATATGCGCACACACACACACACACACGTACACACACACGTGATGAGAAGAGACTGGGTAGAGATTATTAAGGTAGACAGTAACTGGGGCAGTGGTCACAGGTGCTGGCTATTGAGACAGCACTGTGGGAAAGTTAACTGGAAGGTTCTTCCCAAGTTGTCTCATCGGGTCATTACACCAGCACCAGAACTGAGCTGTCTTACCACCACTGCATGAGTTGTTTACCTGGGAGGTAAAAGAAGCAGAACTCAGATTAGCCCCAAACAGAGCTCAGGTTAGCCCCAAAGTTGCAGTTTTCTTCGACCTAAAAACACAGCAGGTTTGGGTTCTGGCGGGTGAAGAGAGAAGTGTGAGCCTATTGACCATCCTCAGGGCGTGCCATCGCCTCCTGGAACGGCATCCCAAGTGCCATGTACATGCCCTGGTTCGAGGTCGGTGTGACTGGCTTCTGATACCACAAAAGAGTGGTGTAAAAAAAAAAAACCCACCCAGGGAACTAGTCCAGAACACAGCTGTTGCACCCTGGTTTCTGAGGTTGATGATTATGAACACAAGGCAAACGACCCCCCCCCCCGCCACTTGCCAGTATCACCCTGTAAGGACAAAGTATGCTGGCATGTGGGACTCTGAGTCTTGGGGCATTTTCCCAAGAATCCCTAAGCTACAGTGTCTGAGGTGAGTCTGCACAGGACTGGGTTTTTGAGAGTCACTGCCTACACTCACGTCTGAAATTCGTCTCACATGACTCTGGCTCCCAAACTGTCCGCACCTTCTTTGTCTTTCTTTCTTTTTTTTTTTTTTAGACTTACATCAAAGCATGGAGCTACATACCCTTTAATCCCAGTACTCTGGACACAGAAGCAGGTGGATCTCTGTAAATTCAAGGCTAGCCTGGTCTACATAGCAAGTTTCAGAACAGCCAGGGCTACATAATGAGACCCTGTCTCAAACAAACAAAGATTTATTTATGTATGACTGTTTTACCTGCATATGCAAAGAGAGGTCCTTTCCTGGCTTTTTTTTTTTAGTGTGTTTTGCCTGTGTGTGTGTGTGTGTGTGTGTGTGTGTGTACAACATGTTTGACTGGTATCCATGGAGATCTGAAGAGGATGTTGAATTCTCCAGAATTGGAATCGCAGACAGTTGTGAGCCATCATATGGTTGCTGGGAATTGAACCCAGGTATTCTAGAACAGCAGTTAGTGCTCTTAACCACCGAGCCACCTCTCCAACCCCAATTTTTATTTTATTATTTTGCGTGTGGGTATTTCGTGTGCCAGAAGAAGCTGTTGGAGCCCCTGTAATTGGAGTTATGGGTGGCTGTGCACTACCCTGTGGGTGCAGGGATTGGAACCTGGGTCTTCTCCATGAGCAACAAGGGCTCTTAACCACGGCGCTGCCTCTCTGGCACGTCTCTTCTGGCTTAAAGCCTTCAGAGGAGAGATTCTTGAGTTCTGAAGCTGAAGTCTCAGTACTTGTGAATTCTTGTGGTTAAGAGACACTTCCCTAGTTAAAAGCTTTGTCTGAGTGGGTGTTCATCTTGTCTCCTTGGCCTGTAGAAGGCAGAAAATACTGCTGATGTAGAGAGAGAACAGCTCTAACCCTCACTTCTGGCCTTTCCATCCCCTCTTCCTTCCATGGCCTTCCTTGGACTCTCCTCCCAACCCCCCAGAAACTCCTTAATTTTAAGACAAGTGATCTGTGTACGATGAGTCACAGGGCTGGAAAAAGAAAGGGGAGCCAGCTGCCCTCCACTTCACCTCTACTGTTACCTCCAGCCCCCGCCGGCATGCTCCCCGCTTTGAAACTGCCTTCTGATCTACACCTTTCATCTCAAAATCTTGGGGCACCAAGCAGAAGGCCACCCTAGGCAGCCCACTTTAGTCTCTGAGGCGAGTGAGTGCTCTCCTGAGGGTGGGGGATGAAAAAACAAAGAATAGGGTGCTCTGAGAATTTGGAGCATCCACAGAGTAATTAGGACGTGCAGTCGGAGGGGAGCATCTCACTCCCTGTTTGTAGATTTAGAAATCTGGCGGTATTGTGGAGGACATTTGAAAGCTGTATGTGCACACACTGAGAAAGTGGATACTTGACTAGGAAAGCAAAGATCTGCTTTGTCTTAGCCGTGGGTAGAGGTAATGCGAAAGCCATTTTCATCTGAGGCACCAGTCGTGCAGACAAAACCAATTAACATCTTAAATATAGAGACAGAGAAAGATAGCCCTGTACCATTTCCTAAACATAGAGGAAACCTTGTTGTTAATAAATTCACACATAGTAAAACTATAAAAACACTAGAACCACCGAGGCCTGAGGACGCCTCTCGGGTTGTGTGCTGGCCGCAGATAAGCGCGCTGAGCGCACAGTCTCTGCATTACTGCTTTCTGTACGTTTCTGTGTTTGGACCATGTCGTTGTTTCATTATAAGGCTTATCTCATTCTGTGCGCCCATGAACTTCTGTGCGCCCATGAACTTCTGTGCGCCCATGAACTTCTGTGCGCCCATGAACTTCTGTGCTTCACAGTGCCCGGTAAGCGGAGGGGAAGGTGTCCCTGACCTCAGTAATCATCCTCTGTTCCCCCCTCAGGAATGTTCCTGGCTGATATCATTGAGAAGTACTTCGTCTCCCCGACCCTATTCCGAGTCATCCGATTGGCCCGCATCGGGCGCATCTTGCGTCTGATCAAGGGCGCCAAAGGGATCCGCACCCTGCTCTTCGCCTTAATGATGTCGCTGCCCGCCCTGTTCAACATCGGCCTCCTGCTCTTCCTCGTCATGTTCATCTTCTCCATCTTTGGGATGTCCAACTTCGCCTACGTGAAGCACGAGGCCGGCATCGACGACATGTTCAACTTTGAGACATTTGGCAACAGTATGATCTGCCTGTTCCAGATCACCACCTCAGCAGGCTGGGATGGCCTGCTGCTGCCCATCCTGAACCGGCCCCCTGACTGCAGCTTGGACAAGGAGCACCCAGGGAGCGGCTTCAAAGGGGACTGCGGGAACCCCTCTGTGGGCATCTTCTTCTTCGTCAGCTACATCATCATCTCCTTCCTCATCGTGGTCAACATGTACATTGCCATCATCCTTGAGAACTTCAGCGTGGCTACAGAGGAGAGCGCCGATCCCCTGAGCGAGGATGACTTCGAGACTTTCTATGAGATCTGGGAGAAGTTCGACCCCGACGCCACCCAGTTCATTGAGTACTGTAAGCTGGCAGACTTTGCCGATGCCCTAGAGCATCCGCTCCGAGTACCCAAGCCCAACACCATTGAGCTCATCGCCATGGACCTGCCCATGGTGAGCGGAGACCGCATCCACTGCTTGGACATCCTTTTTGCCTTCACCAAGCGAGTCCTGGGAGACAGTGGGGAGCTGGACATCCTGCGGCAGCAGATGGAGGAGCGGTTCGTGGCGTCCAATCCTTCCAAAGTGTCTTACGAGCCTATCACAACTACTCTGCGGCGCAAGCAGGAAGAGGTGTCCGCCGTGGTCCTGCAGCGTGCCTACAGGGGACACTTGGCTAGGCGGGGCTTCATCTGCAGAAAGGTCACTTCCAACAAGCTGGAGAATGGAGGCACGCACCGGGAGAAGAAGGAGAGCACCCCGTCCACAGCCTCCCTCCCCTCCTATGACAGCGTAACAAAGCCCGACAAGGAAAAGCAGCAGCATGCAGAGGAAGGCAGAAGGGAAAGAGCCAAGAGGCAAAAAGAGGTCAGGGAGTCCAAGTGCTAGAGGAGGGGGAAGGGAAGCTTATGCCGGCTGAACACGGGCAAGTGAAAGCTTGTTTACAAACTTCTGGATCTCACGGATGCAGAGCAGCTGTGGAGACCTATACCAAACATAGCCTGCTTACACATGTGACGTGGTTGCATCCTGAGCGGTGACCTGCTAGGGACAAAGGACCCTACTCCCTGGACTCACAGATTTTTCTATCGCTTGGGCAGATGGTTACTGCATGTTCCACACTCAGTCAATGCAACTTAGAACTAAATTAACAGGATACAAAACAGAGGTGGCTGCCGGGACCAGCAGATTGCCGCTGCAGCCAAATGGATTTTATTTTTTCATTTCGTTGATTCTCAGAAGCAGAAAGCATCACTTTAAAAGTTTGTTTGTTCATGCAAACAATATTTGCATTCTTACATTAGTTAAGCTAAGCAGCAAAAAGAAACACATGCACACAGACACACACAAAGACACACACACATACGCATTCAGCCTACGTCACTAATCGTCTGTTTCTTTAACATGACGGCATCTTCTCCACACGGGCGGCACATGGTTTGGAGACAGGTGGGGGAAAGAATCAGGGTTTCAGGCTGAGGAGGACTTGCTCAGGCCAATTCCAAATATTGTGCTCGTTCAATGCGTAGAAATGACTTGCATGATGGCATGCTGTGTTCAGAAGCCATGCATGAGATCCATACACCACAAGACACTAGTAATCCTGTCCCCCGCATTGGCTCAGCCTTCGGACAGGACCCAGCCCTGCACCGTTCACTGTATTTGGAGAAATGGTAAGAGTTCCATTCCGGCTGCAGTCCTCTCAGTGTAGAAGTCTTTCATACACCTCTGGGTAGGGAGACGTAATTAACCAATTGACCACTACCAACAAAAACAACCCAACCAAACAAGCAGATGGATCCGCTGCGTGTACGCGTCTGACAAGACATCTCTAACATACAGCCATTGTTGCACATTCTGCTGCTCCGTCCAATACACGGGGAGACTTTGGCCCCGAATGGCTTGTACTATTAATGTCACTGTAAAACCAAATCCTAGGGCTAAAAAAAATAATAATAATAATAGAAAAAGAGTTTATTTGTATCTTGCAATATTCTGATGATTGTTTAGCCTTCATACTGGAGAACTGACACCTGGGGTAGAGATAAAAGTGCTATTTATCGTAGCATGTTACCTCTGGGGGGAGGCCTTTGGGGGACTTACAGAAACCTTTTGGGGGGTTTGGGGTGCTTACTGCATTCAGTGTCATGTCTGTCTGTTTTTCTCCAGGCTCAGGTAGATATGGAAAGGGGTTCAGATATTCTGAACTGCCCTGTCCTGCAGAGGGGTTTTCACAAGCTCCTGGCTGCATGGTTCTTCCTGCTTCCGCCATATCCCCCCAGCCAGCAGGGCTTCCCTTCCCAGCTGCTCAGAGCTGGTGAGGACAGCAGTGTTGGCTGGGATATGGCTGTGGGCACTTCCATTTGTGATGAGAATAACAGTCTCTAGCATGAACCTGATGGAAAGATGGAGCGGCCTCTGGACCAAGCCCACTTGGTCTTGTCTCTACGATGGCTTTTGTGAGAAAAGACTCAGTAGTAATTCTTTAGGGTGTCACAGCTTCCCTTGGCCTTTCCTTTCAGCCCACCTCGCTTTCTGCTTAGTGGCCTGCCCGCTGTTGTTGGGGGATGGCTTCTGAAGGGGCACCATATCTTCCATCCCATCCCTGCTTTACAGAAGACAGTCCTTAGTCCAGGGTGTCTCACCTGACCACACGGTCTCAAAGCCGAGATGCTGCACTTGAAAGTCAGATAGTCTCTCTGAACCAAATCAACATAGACCCTTCCTGAGCATAGTGTGGAGGGACGTGAGCAACCAACCCATCAGACCCACCAGTCCGCCTTGCAGTAGAAGCACTTTGGATGCAACCTCACAGTCCACCTGACTGACTAGTTTCGCATAGAACAAACCACAGCCGATCAGTGAGCAGAGCTTTCTATTGTCTTGGATGGGTAGACACTGTCCAACTCTCCCGGCTCAGGGGGTGTGTCCGTCTGTGTCACTGCAGCCAGGACAAGTCTAGAGCACCACCTGCAGGCAATGTCGCAAACAGCACAAAACAGGAGCTGACCTGTGGTTATTCTTTTTAAGAGAATTATAAATACTGTAATATATAATTTTATTTTATTGGCATGCCTTTTTGTAAATACAAATTACTAACTTATTAAATAGGAAATGGCTTCTGGCTTACGCCATTGTCATGGTTATTTTTATTTTTTATACTTTCCTTTCTTCTTAGAATTTAGAAGCTGTCAGCCAATGTATACCCCTAACCAGAAAGACAGACAAAAAATTTTTTATTGCTAATGGTCTTTTCCAAAACGACTATAATCACTGATAAAAATATATAAAGAGATCGGAAAAGCGGCAAGAAAGGCAAAACACTTCT
>NW_021605143.1:619269-622357 GCF_004785775.1 Grammomys surdaster | reverse complement strand
TATTTGTTCCAATGTGCAATAAATTCTAACCACTTCTATGCAAGATTTGGCTAAACTTAATCATTGTTCTTAGATCTTGAGATGGGCAACAGCTATTTGATCCTGCTAGGAACACCAAGCGCCATGCTAGTAGTGTTAAGGTATTAGATCTGACACTCCTCCCCCAGCTCCTGACCCAGCAGGCTGTGCCTCAGTTTCTCACACCTTCCAACAGCCTCGCAGGGAAGGGAGCCACCTCAACTCCACTTGCTCTGAACTTTCACTCCGATTAGACCTCTCCCACCAACGCCCTCTATCTCTCCACCCCGCCACCCCCCCTCCGCCACCCCCACCCCCCACCCCGACCCCTCCACCATCACCCCCCCCCCCCGCTCGCCTCGCTCCCCTCTCTCCATCCTGCTCCACAGTCCTTCCCTGTGAACCTGCCCCATCACCAGCAGTTCACACCCGCGGTTACCAGGCATCGAACCTTAAAGAGTCAGCTATGGTAGTTTTTGGTTGGTTTGGTTTGGTTTTGCGTCCTCATTGCGTGAGCAAATGGCAGCGCTTTGCCAAGCACTCATGAAGCTCATCAAAGAGCAACAGCAGCCAGTACCACTGCACATATATATATAGATAGATCTATAAATATAATATAAATATTTATTTTTTTGTAGCCGGGTCCTTGGTGCAGTATTTATATTCCACGATCCTCCTTTAAAAATAATAATAATAATAATAAAAGGACAAAAAAAAAGCAAAAAGTCACGTGACGCTGTTCATTTAAAAAAAAAACGCAGAGCCAAAGCCCCCTGAGCAGTAGTCGCCATGACTACTGGGTGTGTGAGAACACTCCCCTCTTCCTTAACTTCCCTGTGGCTTAGGGCGAGAGGCTGGGAGTCACAGGGCCGGAGAGTGGCAGCAGAACCTTCCTAAGTCCGAGTGGGCTGCTCTCGCCATCTGGAAATGAGCCGCTTGGGCGTCTGAAGCTTCGGGCAGAGAGACAAGCGCCCCGCCCTGTCAGGGCCCCCAGAGCTACACTGAGCGCCCAAAGGGCTTCTCTCGTTTTATCACCACAACCGATGTAAGCTGTAAAAGACCAGTAGTGTGTTAGCGAGCGCATGGAGCCCGATGCTGCCCTAAACAACACATGACCTTTAGAAAAGTAAATCACTATTAGCCAAAAGGAAGCAAAAATAAAAGCGCCCCCCCCTTTTTTTTTTAAACCACACAAGGGAAGCCTATCTTGCCGGTGTCTGTGTTTGACTTTCCAGTTCTTGAGTTCTGGAAGGGATCTGGGAACTGGGACCCTGGAGCTTTCAGGAAGGAGAAGGAAACCAGAGCCTCCCAATTCTAAGTTAGTACTGCAGAGAAAAGCCAGGTCCTGACCCCCCAGGTCCCTGCTTGCTGATTGCATGTGGCTGGCCCCCTTTAGGCTGGGCCCCTCCCTCACCAGTCCCACCCAGCAGGGCCCCCCCCCCCCAGAGATGACTTCAACCAACCCAGCTGGTCTGGCCTTACTTCTGCCTTGTTCACGGATATGATTTAAGAAAGAGAAAAAAAAAATTTCCCCCATCCCCCAAGGCTGGTGCAAGCACGCTGCCCAGCTTCTGCTCCACTAGCTCGCGGTCGCGCTGGGCCCCGCCTTCCATCCACTCCCATTATCAGACCGGCAGACTGAGGCTGTCCCCTTCACATTTGTGCAGGGGAGGGGGCACCCCTCGGGGACATCCCTCTCCAGGCCGTGTCTCCTGGTCTTAGGAACACTCAGGAGGATCTTGAAGTGCCCGCTCTAGTAGCTGAACTGGAGAGAGTCGGCTGGTAGGTCAGCCCCTGTCCTTGTCCCTCAGCCCCAGCCTCCAAGCCTTCTGTGGAGGTGAAATTGCCATGGGTCAGGACTTGGTGACCTGAGTCCTGGGCATCTTCTGTAACGATGCCTCTTTCTTTTCTCAGATGTTGCCCAAAGTTTTGCAAAAAGCTTCGTTCATTTTCAGGTACTCCCCCACCCCCTAAAGAATTAGCTGCCGTCAGTCAGCCAGGGGGTCAGGAGAAGAGGAAGTCTGGGTTCAGAGGTCAAGACTTGCACCCCGGCCTGTGCTTCTTGCCTCTTCTAGAGACTGCCAAGATTTCCTCCATTCAAACACTCCTGAGACACCCCTGCCCCTGACCCCACTGCTGTTTGCTGTACATAGAGGCTAAGTGGGGTGAAGTGGGCAGGCGTGCACATGTATGTGTGTGTGTGTGTGAAGAATGTACATAGGTTAAGGGGAGCGTGGCCCAGTGGTGACAGAAGCGGGACAGAACTGTGTTCCATCCCCTAGCTTGACCACTGGCTCGCTGTGTGGCCTTGGGCAAGTCACTTAACCTCTCTGTGCCTCAGTTTCCCCATCTGTAAAATGGGGATAATAATACTGACCTACCTCACAGGGGTGTTGTGAGGCTTTAACTAGATGTTTTGTAAAGCGTTCTGAGATACAGAGACAAAGGCGCCAGGGAAGGGCAAAGTATTCTTTGGACTTGAGGAAGAGGAACTAGTACCATAAACGCTGCTATTCTGAGAGCCATTTTAAACTGCACTGCTCCACCCCCCGCTTCTCATCACCAGGACAGCAGGTCGAGAAATGTCTTTCCTTGCACTTGCTTCTGGGGTTTGTGATTCTTCTGATTTCCCCTTGCTGTACCTCCTTCCTCACCCCTCCACTCGTTCCCCCGTTCTGTTTATGCGGAAATGGCAGAAACGCTTGAGAAATGAGAATGTATAAGTGGATTGGAAGTTTATAGTCTGGATTTTCAATTTTACTTTGTACTGTACATCTTTTTACTTTAGAATTTGCAATAAAGGGTTACGTCAATCTTGTTTTCAACTCTCCTCTTGGACTGGACTGTCATTCTGTCATGGCTCACCCCAGGCCCCTAACCCTAGGATTCCCTGGCAATGGGCTCTCCAGGGCTTGGTTTCTGGATGGGGCTGGCTCCTTCCTCAGAGGTGGGTGGGAAAGTGGCAAGGAAGCCTTCCCTGAGGGACTGAGTGGCTGTACACAGTGTCTGGGCTCCGTGTCTGGACTGCACACACACACACACACACACACACACACACACACACACACAC
>NW_021605143.1:614201-619259 GCF_004785775.1 Grammomys surdaster | reverse complement strand
ACACACACACACACACACACACACACACACACACACACACACGGCACACGGCACCCCGGAGCGCAGTCTTGCAAGTCACACAACACAGGTTCCAGACTGTGCCCCTAAGCAGTAGCGAGCAGTTTCCTGGCACGCGGGGCACGTGGGCGCTGGGCAACGCTGGGGACCCTCTGCCAGGCTCCCACGCCCCCACTTCCATCCAAGCAGCCACAGACTGCGCCCTCTGCCGCGTTAGAAACTTTTATAGCGGTGCGCCACCGTCGGGCGGTTCACAGCGACGGGCAGAGGGGCGAGGGCGGCTGCGGCGCCCAGGACCGAGGCAGGAGCGGCTGAGTTTCCCAGCTGCAGGGCGTCCGAGCCGGCCTGGGCCGGAAGGAGGCGGCCGGGCCGCGGGCACGAGGCCACGCGGGGTCGCCGTCGCGGTCGTCGCCGGTGATCCACAGCGTGAGCACAGTGATGAGCGCCCCGGTGCACAGCGCGCCCAGGAAGCCGGCGAGGAGGCCGAGCGCCAGCGGCTCGGCCCAGGCCGAGGGGCTGCGCGTGTACGGGGGCTGCGGCAGGCGCTCCACGATCAGCTCCAGCTGGTCCCAGGCCGGTTCGGGGACGGCGGCGCGGCGGGCGCGCGGAGCTGGGGCAGGGACCGCGGCGGGACCGACGCCGGGGTTGGGGGCGGGGCCAGGGGCGGGGTCAGGGGCGGGGACCGGCACCGGGACCGGCACCGGGGCTGGAGCCCTGAGTTGCTGCAGGTAGCTTGCGCCGGTCCTCCGCAGCCGCAACGTGGCCTGCTGGTGGAGGTTCTTGGCCAGCTCCCGCGCCACATCGGGGCGGCCGCAGCGCCGTAGGGCTCGGGCCACGCGGTCCCACGGCAGGGTCGGGGCTTGGGCGGCCAACCAGGTCGCCAGCGCCTCTCGGCAGCCGTCGGAAACCTCCGCGGACTCGGACGCGCCCTTCCTCCCCTCCGAAAGCTGCGGGGCTGCGGCCCGCCGCCGTTGTCCCACTGAGTCCTGCGCCCTGAACGAGGGTGTGGGTGGCTCGGGCGTCGCCAGCCGGTCCTCAGATAGCCGGGCCAGCTCCACGGCGGCCCGCCGCCGTTGTCCTACCGATTCCTGCGCCCCGAGCGAGAGTATGGATTCCTCCGGCTTCACCAGCTTGTCCTCAGATAGCCGGTCCAGCTCCTTGTCCACGTCGGGCTCGGGCACCTCGAGGAGTGTTCGAAAGAGGCTGCACTCCTCGGGGGTCAGAAGTTCCGACAGGCGGACTGCTGCGTGGGGGCCCATGGCGTCCAGCGCGCTCGTGGGGGCCAGCACCCCGTTGCAGAGAGCCAGGATCAGCGTCCACGCCATGGCTCGGCCTGAGGGAGGGGCTTCGAACGCCGAGTGTTTGTTGCAAGGCTGGGGATTGTGGCGCAGAGGCGAGGAACGTTCGTGGAAAGCTGAACGCTCTCTGGACAAAGAGGACTCAGGATTGGAGGTGGGGCGCAGATCTGACCGCTCAGGGTCCAGATGAAGAGGCTCCCAGCAGCCCCTCTCCCTCCTCCCTATGGAGGGGGCGGAACTGGTGACCCATTCATGACAATGGTTAATGGCTGTGGGATTGGGCAGGAGTCTGAGCCTTATATTTAAGTGCCTACTCTAACCCCATTGATACCCCATCATCTTCTAATTCATTTACCGTCCTTCGGCCTCTAACAGGAGTCCTGGATCCTCTGCTCACTAACAGCTTCCACATCCAGTCAAGGCCCAGATTCTCTCTCAGCATTCCTGGTCGTTAGCATGCTCTCCCGGTTGCTAGCTAGTCTAAACCCTCATCTCAGGACTGAGCAAATTCCCGGTTCCCCCATCCACACACCTAACGTCATTTCCCAAGGTGGCTTTACTGTGGATTGTCTCACAGTCCAGCAGTTTGGCCTCCAAAGTGGATCCTGCTGTCTCATCCCTTCTAAGAGCCACATACAAGCACAGTCAACACACACATATCCCGGGCCCCCTACCACACCTGACACACTGCTGCTAGATCTTTTTACTGCCCTGCCCATGAGACTGAGGTCTCCACATTGGCCTAACAGTGACCAAGTACCTAAGTGTTCAGGAAAGGCCTGTTGACTCCATGTTCGAACTCTTGCGAACCAATCCCCTGTCCTACACACCTGCAAGGTGAGGCTTCATTGTGGTGTACCAGCCCTTAAGGGCAGCTTACAGTCTTCCCTGACTCCTCCAACCTCAGATGTCTACATTCCTGCCTCCATTTTATGCTCTTGTGACAAATATGGACGGTGCCAATAGCACCCTCTCCAGCCTCCACGTTTGGCTGGCCTCCTACCTGGGAAGGTTCCAGACCCGCCATCTGTGACTACTTCCCCCCTCTCCCCCCACCAACTCTGTGTGGTGTGGAGCCCTTGTGTGTGCAGTGCTACGGGCCTGAGGCTAACATGCTCCCTCACTTCCCTCCTTACTAAGAGTCAGAGTCTCTCAGTTGAACCCAGAGTTCACTGATGGGGTTACTCTGGCTAGCCATCTTACTCTGAGGGAGCACCTATTCCTGCCTTCCAAAGGGCTGGAATTAGAGGTGAGCTGTCACACCAAGCCAGCTTTACATGGGTGCTGGGGATCTGAACCCTGGTCTTCACATTTGCATGGTGCTGTACCTGCTGAACCATTTCCCCAGCTCTCTTGGGCATTCTTGAGAGAAGCCGTGTGTCCTTCAGTGTTGTCCTCCGATGAGTGCAGAGATTCTAGGCTCTACTCAAGTCCTCAGTGACTGGGTCACCATCAAACAACTGTACCCGCTGTGAGGAGACTCCTATGACCCTCCCCCGGCACCCCCACCTAGTCTTTATAGTTACATATGATCTGTTTGGGAGTCCATCTCCATTGTGAATTCTCAGGGGTGTCACCTTGGCAGTTTAAGGAGGTGGTTTGATTTGGCATTCCCAAACGCTAGGTATATGGTAAATTGCAGGAGGGCATATCTGGACCTCCAAAGACCAAAAGATATCGAGTGCTCTTTGAATCCTGGAAATATACACGTTTGTCTCTCCGGAGGCTGCTTCTGGCTTTCCCTCCTGGGAGCCTGTAGTGAGCCCTAAAAGGGAGCCCAGCATACTGTTCCCTTGGCCCATGGTACCTAATAGTGGGTCCCAGCCTCTCCATAGAACTTTTAGACAGAGTCCCTAATTTTTCTACTTCGGCTTCTCATGAACTGTCAGTGATGATTGGGACTGAAAGGTAGGAGGGAATGGTCAAAGAATCCCATGTGGCCTGAAACACTGGGCCTCAGATGTCTCCAAACCTTGTGCTCCACCCTGTGGAAGGCAAGTATGACCCTCAGCTTGCTCACCCAGGGCTGCTACCCTGCTCTTGGGGGCCCCTCTTCCTCTTCAGGTCCTCAAACTTTCCGGTGAAGGAACAGAAACACTCAGAGCCACAGCCAGGACACTGACATCCCCTGAGTAGCCAACATTCCCCATCTCCCACTACCCACAAGAAATCCTCCGGATACCACACGTCATAACTTTAATACTGTGTAATATTTTCTTTTAAAATACAGTCTCTTCTGAGGTAGACAGACCACAGCTGCAGGGCATCATCAGACAGGAGATAAATATGTCCATGTACAACACACGGCAAAATGAGGTAGAAACGGGTTACATCTGAGAGAGGATCCCAACCCAACATCAGCAGAGGGAGTGGAGGGCCGGCATGCCCTCCCCTACGCTCCATCCCTGGATTCTTTGGTATGCCCCCCCCCACATTGCTAGGGCTAGACCTGCCCTGCCATCCTGCCCCATGCTCATGAGGTAGGTGCTGCAGCCGGGGGCTGTCTTCTTGTGCAAAGCTTCCAAACCTGGGAAACAGAAAGAGCCCAGCAAAGGAAGTGTGGGGACCCTAGCGATTGGTCCATGAACTCCTACCCAGCCCCCTAGTGGTGCTGCTGCTGGAAGGGGTAGCTGGGTTCCCAACCCCACTTCCCTGCCCCAGTACCCCACCCCCACCCCCAGACCTGAGAGAACTCCCTCACTATGCCCCACGGAGAATCGTCTGCTGCGGCGCTCTGGGCCGCCCGCTTTCCGTCATCAAGTCCTGTACTTGGTCGCTGCCCCCAGAGAGCGGCTTCAAGAGAACAAGGATGAAGGGGACACAGCGGCTCTCCCGTTTGCACTCCTCAGCTCACACCTGCCCTCAGCACCCTGCCCCTGTCATGTCTCTCATGTCATCCTCAGCATCCGGAAAGAGAAGGGATCGAGGAGCTGTAGGGTCAAGCAGGGGGCTAAGGTGGGACAAAGATGAGGGGGTGTCCCTTCTTTGCACCAGAGATTGTGAAATGGCCTGAGGGGCCAAAGAGCTGAAGCCCTATCAAGAAAAGGAGCAGGAGGAATGTGGTTTGCAGAGAAAGGCTCTGGACCAGCGTCACAGGAAAACGCCCAGTTCCCTCCAGGTCTAGACCCAGAGCTCCGTGGGGACAAGTAGACACCCCCACACAGCGACAGAGAACCCTTTCCAGGGCAGTGTTCTGCCTCATCATAGGTGGCCGGGCTCCTAGTAGTCAATAGTGTGCCCAGCCAGACTTGTGGCTGGACCACGTTCATGCCTGAGGAAATCCTCTTAGCTCGTTATGAGCGCCTCTGACAGAACCTGCTTCCAGTCAGATGGCCTGAGAACCTTCTGCCTGGGTCACCTCTAAGGCAGGAAATGGACAAAAGCACCCCAACTCTCTGTAAGGTTCACAGACCACCCGAAGCTGGGGACTGGGACCCGCGAGGGTGGGGAGAGGGGGATGGCAAGAAAGCAGCAGGCCCTGCCCTCTGGAGCCTCTGCCCAGATCCTCACCTCTTGCTTGCAAGCTGGGCCGGGGAGGAAGCCCTTAGATACATTCTGCTTCTGTCCCAGGAACAGCAGTTTGGGGTTCAAGTCTGGTCTTACTCAGTAGCCCCACATCTCTCTGGTCTGGGAGAATCTGTTCCCCAGGGGCGGGGCTCCCCAGGGGCGGGGCTCCCCAGGGGCGGGGCTCCCCTGGGGCGGGGCTCCCCAGGGGCGGGGCTCCCCAGGGGCGGGGCTCCCC
>NW_021605143.1:566559-614191 GCF_004785775.1 Grammomys surdaster | reverse complement strand
CCCCAGGGGCGGGGCTCCCCAGGGGCGGGGCTCCCCAGGGGCGGGGCAGGGCTAACAAGAGAGCAGCCAGACTCTAACATTCTTTCTGAGGTCAGTTTCTTCCTGAGTTGTCAAAAATAAAACGAAAAACAGCAAATCCTACACGTCTTACAAAAATAAGAGGCCTAAAATATTAAGCAACCTACATTTCTGGGACTTCCCCTCAAAAATGAACAAACCAAAAAAGCAAAACAAAAACTTTCTTTGGGTGGTTTTTATCCTTGTCCCACCCCTAAGCCCCCAAGATTTCAGGTGGGTAAGGTACAGAGGGGGCTTGGGGCTCCCTGCTCCCCCCCCACACACCCTTCTCAGCCTCTGGGCCGAAAGAACTTCCGCCAAGAGTCGCTGTAGTGTCAATCAGAACAATGAGGGAGGGTGGGTTAAAGCATAGAGTCCGGGAGACACAGGGCGATCGACAGAGACAGAAGCACAGAGGGAGATAGATGGGGACCGGAAGGAGGAGCTGAAAAGGAACAGAGACAGCTTGGGGAGGGGCCAGTGACAAAACCCTGAGGAGAAAACTAAGCCAATATTGAGAAAGTAGAATAGGAAAGGAAGGTGTCACTCAGAGGACAAGAGACAAAGGTGACGGAGAGAGAGTAGGCGTTCCTTAGGCCCTGGTGCCAACTCATGTCGGGTGTGCCCGGTCTGCCGAGCGAAGATGGCAAACTTCCCGTCCACAATAAATAGAAAAAAACCTGAGTACACCGGTGCGTATGGCATCGATCTGCCTGGCAGAAGCATTTTCCTTCCCATTAAAAAAAAAAAAAAAAAACCACCGGGAGAGCCTTACCTCTCCCGCCCCACATTCATCACTCCTTTGGCCAAAGACATCCTCCTCCTAGCCAGAGTTGGCCTCCTCTGCCACCCTCAGTGTCCGGAGCCATACATTTTGTCCCACTCAACTAACGAGTCCAGCTCCTTTGGGGAAGCCCGAGGGCCCACCTTGGTTAGAGCAGCCTCCAGGTCTTTGTAGGAGAGGGGCCTCTGCAGTCCGGAGAGACCCGCCTCGGCCGCTGCCTGCTGGCACAGCTGCCCCAGCTCGCCCCCAGAGAAGCCCTGGGTGCCCTGCACCAGGGCTGCCAGCTCCCGCTCGCTCAGCGCACAGCCCTGCTGAGCCAGCGCCCTCTGCAGGATCTGCCCGCGCGCCGCGCCGTCGGGCAGCGTTACGTAGAAGCGCAGCGCGAACCGCCGGCGGCTGGCCTCGTCCAGGGCCGCCGGCCGCGAGGTGGTACCCACCACCAGCACGCCGTCGGCGCGCGCGCCGCAGCCGCCATCCAGGCAGGCCAGCAGAGGCGCCCGCAGCGACGCGCCGTCGTCCCGCGCCGGCAGCAGCGCGTCCAGCTCGCTGATGAGCAGCACGGCGGGCGGGCGGCAGCGCGCAGCCGCAAAGGCCGCCTGCAGGAGGCGCGCGCCCTCGACGGCGCCCGAGGCCGCCAGGCCGGCTCCGCGCAGGCGCAGCAGCGTGGCCCCCAGCCGGGTGGCGAGGCAGCGCCCCAACAGCGCCTTGCCGCAGCCGCGGGGCCCGAAGAGCAGCACGGTCCGCGGCGGGCGCGCGCTGCCGGGGCAGGCGGGCGGCCTCAGCAAGGGCCACAGCAGCTCCTCCTCCAGCGCCGCCTTGAGCGCGCCCTGGCCCGCCACGTCTGCCCACTGCACGGGGGGCCCGCAGTCCACCATCTTGCTGCTCACCAGCTCCAGCGCCCCCGGGTCCACGCCCTTGGTGGGCTCCCCAGACGGCTCGGCGAAGCCTCCGTGGGCGGTCGGGACCCGCTCCGGGAACTTGTCAAAGGGATCGAGCTGCGGGGCGTAGGCGGGGGAGCCCAGCACCTTGAGAGGGCCGCCGGCGCCGTACTTGCCGGTCCCATCCTCCGTCGCCCCGGGTGGCTTCGCGCGGAACCCGTTGCCCCGACACTCGTCGTCCGCGGCGGGGTAGGCGGCGCCGTCGGCCGCGGGAGCCTTGGGCTCGTACGCGTACTTGCGGTAGCGAGCCTCCGCGCCCTCGTCCGCCGCTTTGCGCTTCAGCGACACGCCCTCGGCGGCCGCGGGGAAGCCGTAGGGCGCGGGCCGGGGCGGCGCGGGCGCGGGCAGGGGCGTGGGCGCCGCCAGCCCGGAAGGCAGGTAGGGCGCTGGAGGCGCGGCGGGCGGCGGGAGCGCCCCGTAGCCGGGCTGCGCCGCGTAGCCGGCCCCGGGGTAGTTGTAGAGCGGCGCCGAGGGCCCGTAGCCGGGCGGCGGCGCTGGCTGCAGCAGCGCGGCCGGAGGCGGCGGGGCGAGCGCGGCGCTCGTCTGCGCGCAGTAGCCGGGCGCCAGGTACCCGCCTCCGTAGCCCCCTGCGTACTCGGTGGCCGCCGCCGGGCCCCCGCACGCGTTGCCCGTGTAGAGCGGCTCGGTCAAGTTCCCGGCTACCACCGGGGAGCCCCCGAGGCCCGCGGAGCCTCCGGCGCCGGCCGGTTTGGCTCCCGGGAGGCCTTCGTGGAGCGAGGCTAGAGGGTAAGGTGGCTCCGGCCCGGGCCAGGGCTCCGGGTCCCCTTTGGCACCGTTGAGGAAGGCGGCGTCACCGTAGCTGCCCAGACCCGGCCGCTCGTAGGGCGAGTCCAAGACTCCGGAGTACTTCTCGGCGTAGCGCTTGAGGAGGTTGGAGGCTGTGAGGGCGGAAATGTCGTCGTGTGCCCAAGCGTAGTGGCAGCGCTGGCGACCCCCTGGAGGCAGCTCCAACTTGTGGGCGGGCGATGGGGTGGTGGAGGAGACGTCCAGGTGCTGCTCTGGCCACTGGTTGAGGGGCTGGGCGTGTTCCGGTGTCCAGTGCATCTTCAACAGAGCTGCAGGCAAAAGAGCAGCAGCTGGTCAGCTCCTGCAGTGGCTCTAGGGACCCACTGACAGGCTACCCTCCCACTCTTTGGACCTAGAATTAGTTTTTTAAAATAGTTTGCTCTACGCCAAGAGGAACGCAGAAATGCCATGGTCAGCATTCACTCCCGGCAAGTTATCCTGACTATACCAGCTATGCCCCTCCATGGATCTGATGGAGGGAAGTACCAGAGCCATGTTCGCTCACTATGTGCAGGTCACTGCAGGGTGTCAAGGTTTGAAAAGGTTAGTGCGACCTGTCCACAGCTGCTGGGTAGGAGGTCCAACAGGTTGACATTCCTTCTCTGTACACCTTGGCGTTCCCTGAGATCCCAAGTCCACCTCAGGCCCTGGAGTGTGATCTTGCCCATCGACCGTGGAAACCGCAGTGGCTAGCCCAGCAACACGTATTTCCTGGCCGTTGGATTTCTTCCGGCCTCTGGCTAAAGCAATAGTTCTCAACCTGAGGGTCACGACTCCCCCTTACCCCCAAAATTACATTATGATTCATAACAGTAGCAAAGTTAGAATTATGGAGCGGCAATGAAAATAATATTACGGTTGAGAATCACCACAGCATGAGCAACCATATTTAGGGTTGCAGCACTAGGAAGATTGAGAACCGCTGGCCTAAAGAAACTAGAATCCGACCGAATGCTGTTTGTAAAGGCTGTGGCATCTGGACAGGTACTGCTACCTGCCCCATCCAAAATGAGTCCCGTCACCTCACAAACGTTATTTGGGATGGGCAGATAGTATGCTGGGGTACGTGAGACAGTACGACAGCGTGCAGATCATGTCAAGGGCATCACAGGGCTGGTAGAATACCTGCCTCGTCTCATGCTTGGGGACCTAGGCTCTTATCACTGGAGAGGTTAAAAATGAGTGTTAATTTGTTCCAAGCTTCCCGGTCACCAAAGGAAGAGGGAGATATGATCAGACAGACTCACGTTGCAAAACACCCGTTACTCAAAGGGAGCAAAATTGTTTGTAGGTGGGGGATCTAGAGCCAATCTGTGAATGCCACCATGTCTCTGCACCACGAAGAGAGGACATGTCCCCGGAAGGTTCCCTACACCCTCCTCTAGCACCCGCCAGTGCACCAATCCTGAACCAATAAGAGATCCAGGGCCTGAGAAGTAGCACCATGTAGGCACTTGCCTCCAGTAAGCTGGCCTGACCCAAGGACAAAATTCCAAAGACTACGTGAGCCCATGGCATCCTGGGTTTACAATGATTCCTTCTCAAGCCCAAGCTTCCGAGCTCTGTATTGGTGTGTGTCCATATTTGGCTGCACTGGGGATTGAACCTACGACTTCCTGCGTGCCAGGTAAACACAACCAAGATTTACCTCTGGCTTCTTGGCAAAATAACATCGAGCAAATCCTACATGTTCCACTAGGCATGAGGTTAGGTCAAAAAATGTCTCGAATGGTTCAGTCAGCTGAGAAGTCCAGAAAGTAGCATGCTTTGTGAAGAAAGTAGAGGTACAGGCCTCAGGCCTTGTGGCTCTTGAGAGCATGACACTCCTGGCTAAGGACTCACCAAAGGACTGGTGTCTTTACAGCACCTTGAAGGATTACAGGGGGCAGTGCATCCTGGATGACAGGACCAGCACATCCAGAACAACAGGGCTGGTTGGATACAGCCGTGTATGCCTGTATCCCTTGCACTCAGGAGCCTGAGACCCGATGTTTTAACACCAGCATCAACTGCACAGAGCAAAACAAACCACAGCTGGCTTCCTTGGGACACTCTACTGCCACCTGCTGGATACATCACAACCTACAGAGCTAGACGGGCTCTTGTACAGTGCACACCTACAAAACTAACCACAGTGAACCTATGGAGAGGACCAGATGTAGTTTCTAGAGTGACAGGGTGCACGTGTGCAGGCTTGAAGTGTTTCCTCTGGTTCTGCACACACCCAGCCATACTGGCCACGGCCATACGCAGCGATGTGGCTGTGCCGTGATTAATGGCAAAAGACAGCCCTGGAAAGTAAAACCTGCCACATGTTCACCTTCATCTACATCAACCACGTAGCCAAAGGCCTGACAGTCCACAGAGAAGGCGTTAGCGAAGGCACTGACACCTAGAAGGAAGGTACGTTCTGGAGGGCACCAGCAACCAGGCACTTGACGTGAGGGACGTGTTACAGATTCTCAGCTCTCGCCAAGGAGTTTTCAAAGATGAGAGCCATCCCCTGGTGTCAGGAGACAAATGATCCAGTGACAGAGTCACAGGAAGTAGCATCAGTTACATCAATGCAAGTGTGTCACAACATCAAACCCAGGCTCCGCCCCCAGTTACTGTTATTACCTGTGTTCTGGCTCAGAGCAAAGACCTGTGACCTTGAGGACCCTTGCGTCTCCCTTGAGTACACAAACCCTGCAGGGGAAGAAGGGCACAATAAAGGCCCAGGCCTGAGCTTGTTCCCATGAGCTTCGACTCCCTTATGGGTATTGTCTCTTCTCATTGTCAGGCCTTGGCCTGGCAGTCTTCACCTCAGTCCTCCACCAGCACTGGGGATCACTCATCAGACTCTGGACCCCAAGGGCCCATGATCACTTTGACCTGTTCTCCCAGCCTGATTCTCGATTTTCTCTGCAGGAATCAGCCCTCTTTAGAGGACACCCCGTGCTTGACATGGTACCTATTCATTCTACTCATTCACCAGCTGGTCTCCTCAGACATTTTAGGTCGTGTGCGCTCCACTTTAGCCAGGAAAAAAGAAAGGCAAAGCCACTGCCCCTGTTCTCACTTTTATCTGCATCTGTATACACCTTGTAACCAAAAGCCTGCCGGTCTACCCACCTCAGTACATTCCCATCCTGACCAAGCACAGCCGTCCTGAGCAGGCACAGGATCTGGTCCAACCTAACTGCTGTGCACCAGGTCCTTCCCCCTTGTGCGTGAATTCTCTCATGTCTTCAAGACGACTTCTGTTGACCCCGGGTCCCCACTAACTGCCAGCCTGTCTCTGAACCCTTTCTTTTGAAGATTGCTGTCTACGTGTGGTGACTATGATCTGCTGCATGGCCTTTAGACTAGCAGTTAGTCAAGGGCTGTTCTTCCAGCAACTTCCGCTAAGCCGAGTTCTGGAGTGTTACATTTCCCTCAAGCCCTGCAAGGGAAAGGACAAAGATCTGGTCTGAATCCTAGTGTCTAAGGACAAGGTTGGACAAAGAAGGGAGAGGGGCCAGGCTCCAGCACCTGCGTTCAAGTTGAAATTGGTAGCAAAAGGAGACACAGCAGAAAGCAAGAGTGTGCGGCCTTAGGTCCACGTGCACTCGTAAGTGCTGGTGTCCAGCAAGACCACCTGCGAATGCATACAACACACTGAAGCGTGGACCCAGGTTCGTCCACACAGGCCTGGCCTTCAGTATGGGTGGAGATCTGTAACTCCCTGCCCCCCACCAGCCCTTAACACGTCCACACAACCACCTGTCCTCCTGCACCCCTTTCAACTCATACTCTATCCTATAGTCCCTAAGTCAGCAGAGCCAGGGGTGAGGGAAGACACAGGACTTGGGCAAGATAGGAACTTTGAATCAGAAGCATGCTTCAGAGCCAGATTCAGACCCTTACAGGGGACCCTGAGCAGACTACCCAACCTTATGAAACCTGTTTCTCCAGGTTAAACGGCATAATCCACAGCAGGCAGAGGGACTGCGGATTCAAAATGACGTGTGAAAAGCAGTCTAAACTACAAATCCCAGGTAGTGCCCTTTAGCTCAGTGCTGAACAGGTCACTTGATCTGGGAGATGGAGCAAGGAGCGGGCTAGAAGCCTTCCTGCTCTGACAGGACAGGATGGTCCTCATGCCACTTCCGCCTTGCTGGTGCCTTGCACATGCCAAGCACATGCCTTGCTCGGTGCTTTACCCACGTTAGACAGAGGTGCAGGAAGAGCTCACACAGTTGGTCCACAACAGACAGGAGTCAAAACTACGGCTCCTGACAGTGCCCTGCAATGCCTGTCTCCAAGCCCTTTGTCCTTCAGCCTGAGAGAGTCACAGTGCTAAGGTACCAGCACACCTGTCCCTGGCCTAGGGAAATGGCTTCAGTATTTTCCTGAGGGCATAGCTGTCTCCCAGTGCTGTGGCTTTGCTCTTCAAACCTCATGGGGAAATTTGTATCCTCCTGGCCAAACAGCCCCAAAAGGACTGTTCCTTTCCCTGTGGAAATGCTGTCACACAACTGCATGTGGCCCAGGGCTGGAAAACAGTTCCTTTAGTTTTTGTGGTCTGCCCTAGTGGTTGGTAGCTGAGACTCTGGAGAAAGCACCCTCTTTCCACACAGGGGTGGTGCATGTGTATGTCCATCTGTCTGTCTGTGTCGGTATATGTGTGTACATATGTGTGTCTCTCCATGTGTCTTTCTGTGAATGTCTGTATGTGGCTGTGTCTCTGTCTCTCTCTGTTTCTATATGTGTGTGTGTGTTTGTGCATCTTTGTGTGCCTTTCTGTATGTGTGTTTTTGTGTGTCTTTCTATCTGTGTTGCTGTATGTGTTTCTGTGTGTGTATGTGTGTGTGTAGTAGTCCTTAGCTTTGTCCAGAGCATAACAGAGCAAGCAGTGGTTATAGAATTACTAAGTAGAAGAGTAAAGTTTCTCCTACAGTGCAACTTCTCATTGTAAGGAAATCCAAGATTGCAAAACAGTGATTCCACCTTCTGTGGGTGGTCCCCAGTGTACCAACATCCACCGACCTGCCATAGTCCTGCACTGCCTTCCTGAGGTCTTGCTGCCTAAGGGTGCCCCACCCATCTCTGTATGCCAGGCAGGGCTTGAGGTTTGATACTGCTCTTCTTCTAATCCCCAGCACAGTGACAGACCTAACCCTCACCTAAGCTTTACACTCTGTCAATAACTATTGTCTCCATGGGTAGAGCCAAACATTTCACTAAAATCCTACAGGGCTTCTTAAAAATTAAGTCACACAATCTAGACGTGGTGGGATGGGAACAAAGGGGAACCACCGTGTCAGCATCCCTCTGTATTCCCACGAGCCCCTCAGACCTCAGACATTCTAGGATTCCAGATTCCATTACCCTCTGCTGAGGGAAGGTGTGTGTGGCTGGGAGGGGGGAGGTACGTGGTAGAGAAGGGGGCATCTGGACACCACTCAACTGTGGTGGAGGAGGGCTGATGCCCCCTTCTGGGCGAGCCTCCTCCAGCTCCATTATCTTAGCCTGGAACAAAAGGGCTGAGTGGAGAATCCCATTGTGAGGCCTCCGCATGGAGATCTCGTTAATCTATTCACCAAGGCTCCCACAGGCCTTTTGTCATGGGCTTTTGTCTACTGCTTACAACCCTTGGGGTAGGGGTGGGGGCGTTCCCCAGTCCCTGGCAGAGCCTGAACAAGCCTCACTCCTCTGGACCCTGCCCCTCATGCCAATCCCCCAGCTACTGAAAAATGAGAGAGAGACAGTAAGTGTAGACCCGGAGGACTGGGTACCAGCTCCAATCCCTGCAGTTACCACACAGCAACCTCTTTCTCCAGTTCCAGGCGAGAGAACAGGCCCTAGCACAGCAGGATTCTCCTGCTTGGGGGATCTACTGGGGGCCTGGCACGAGACTTAGTATGGATGGGGTTCAATGCCTATCTAGGAAAAGTGACTGTGGCCCTTGTTTGCTAAATATGCTATCTTCTCCCTTCTGACACTTTGGTATGCTTTCAGGGTATCAATCATCACATGGCAGACAATGACAGGTAGGATGGGGTCAGCATGTGGCCCAAGTTCACAGCCTTGAGGAACAGAGTTTGGTCAGGAAGAAAGGAAGGAGGCCATACAGGAGGGAGAAGGAATGGAGCAGTATCAGCCAGAAATGCATTAGAGTCAGGAGGAGCGAGAGGGGCAAGGGCTGTGTAGTATGCGGTCCTCACTGTGGCTAACAGGCTTTGAAAAATAAGCATTCTCCACAAACAACCAGGAGAGGTGATGTGCGAGCAAGCTTGACTTAAGCCTTAGAACAGTATGCTCTTCAAAACATTCAAATTCAAAGTGGAGCTTCAAGGCCAGGTGGTGACACACGCCTTTAATCCCAGCACTCAGGAGGTAGAGGCAGGCCAGCCTGGTCTACAGAGTGAGTTCCAGGCCAGCCAGGACTACACAAACAAACAAAAAACAACAAAGTTTTGTTGTTGTTTTTTAAATCACTACTATTCTTAAAGCTCTGACAACTGTTGGTGTTTTGTGTTTTGCCTACATGTAGGCCTGTGCACTAACTACATGCCTGGTCTCCAAAGAGGCTAGAAGAGGGTGTTGAATCCCTTGAGACTAGAGTTACAAAAGGTTGTGAGCAAACCTAGCTTTGGGCTGGAGAGATGGCTCAGTGGTTAAGAGCACTGACTGCTCTTCCAAATGGTCCTGAGTTCAATTCCCAGCAACCACAGGTTGGCAAACAATCATCTGCAAACGTGATCTGGCGCCCTCTTCTGGTGTGTCTGAAGACAACTACAGTGTACTGTAAAAAAAAGGTGTGTGTGTGTGTGTGTGTGTGTGTGTGTTTGTGTATGGTGTGTCTTTGTAGGGCAATGTGCACATATATGCAAGTACCAGCAGATGCCAAAAGAAGCATGAGTTCCCCTGGAACTAGAATTACAGGTCACATAACATAGATGCTAAGAACCAAATTTAGGTCCTCTGTAAGACTATGTTCTTACTGAAACCTGCCTGGTTGTTGTTGTGGTTGTTTTGTTTGTTTGAAAGCAAACAAAGGGAGGGTTAGGGAGGGAGGAAGAAAAGATTTATACTGGAAGCTCAGACACAGCACAAGTCTATCTGAGGCTGTGAACATCACCCAAGATGGGTCTGCGAAGATTGGAGCCTTGACACAGAATCCAGGCCCAAGATGAGAAAAGAAGGAACAGGTTTGCCGAGCCACAAACAGTATCCATGCCAGTCCTCTCCCCTACTCCCATTCCACAAACGTAAGTAGATATTTTCAGGGGCTAGAACAGTGCCTCAGAGGCATGGCTGGCCCTGGAAAGGGGACTTCTTCCCTCAGGACCAACATGTTCGATCTGTACCCACCAAGGAGTGGTGCTCCGAGGGAGCAGGAGATTCGATACCCTCCCCAGCTGACCCTAACTTCACTTCTAGCTCAGAGCTAGGGTGAAGATCATGGGGCTGCAGAGAAGGTGAGGCAGAGGGGTACAAGAAACACTCACAGGTCTGGCGGACGTGAGCAGAGGCATGAGGATGGTGGGACAGCAAAGCTCCTCGTTGGACTGATCCCCTGCTTGCCTGTATCCAAGATGCTCATCCTCTGTTAATTGTCTGAGAACAACACAGGTCTCTCTGCTGAGGGGTGCCAGCCTAACACAAGGATGTAAGCCACTATCCCTCCCGGAAGAGATCCAGAGAAACCAGCCCTGCTCACTCAGAACCACAGACAGGCTTTTGGTTCGTGCCACATCTCACACCTGCTGTGTGCTCTCTGCTCACTAAATCTGTCAGCCCATCGGGGTCCACAGAGAGTCCTGTTTCTCTCGTGCATTCCTCCCTGGCCCTCTGTTGCTAACCCCTTACCTCTTTGGGGAGGCTGGATAAAGTCTTGGTGGCCGCAACAACAGAGGTGGATGGATGGTGGGCTTTGTGTGGTCTTCCTCTTGGGCCCTGATCCTATTTTCCCAGCTGGCCCCTCTCTCCTGCATGGCCAGTCTCCCCTTCTCCACTCACCACTGTGTCCTCATCAGCCCACAATATGCTGTGATTTTTTTCCTGTTGCAGGGGGTAAAGCCTGGAATAATCTCTGGAATAATCTACATCCTCTGCCTGCTTTTTAAAACCTTCCCAAAGCCAACAGCTTGAAAGTTATCTAAGTTATTATTTCAGATTCCTCTTGTCTCATTTCATCTCTGTGTTCGGGCCCAACACACCACTCACCTGCCTTGACACATCTCCCTCCACTGACTGGACACCAGACCAGCAGGCTTTTTCTGCCCTTACCTCTTCTTTGCCTCTCTAGCTGCACTCCATGCCCCTAGCCAACCTCACAGGCTCACAGACCTGGGCTCTGACTTCTCTCTGTATTCAGGTATTTGGATGATTACAGTCAGGCTCAAATATTCGAGCATCACTTGCATATGGATGCTACCTAGGCAGAGTTCTTCAGCCTTAGTCTCTTAACTGAGCTCCACCATGGCCAACACATGCAGCCTGTAGTCCAACAGTCAACTGCCATAATGCACAAGTCTCACACTCAAAGCTGAGCATGGTAGCACATGCCTGGACCACTTGAGCACTTGGAAGGGGGAGAGAGGGGAGTCAGGAGCTCAAAGTCGCCCTCAGATTAAGTAATGAGCTTGAAGGCAGCCTTCATGAAACTTTGTCTCAAAAGACCAAGACAATACCAAAAGCATGGCCCCAGATCAAATTTCTGGCTACCACCCCACCCTCCACACATCCTTAGCCTTTCCTATGGCAGGAGAGGGCAGCTTCCTCCCTTCTGGTTTCAGGCAGACACTGCCTCTCATCATCCACTCCTTCACACTTTAGCTGTGAGCTGCCCTGACTTCTCACTGTGTACAGAGTGGAACTCTGCACCTCAGGGGCATTTCTCACCCCAAACACTGTGTTGTCCTCTCTGCCCCCCACTAGTCCAGGGGGTGCTCTGAAAGGTCTGATGTGTCACCATTCATTCACCAAAAGCTTTTTTTAACTTCTTCATCCGTGTTTATGTGTGTGTGTGTGTGTGTGTGTGTGTGTGTGTGTGTGTAAGCAGGCCAGAGGTTGATGTTAAAGGTTGCCCTCAGTTGCTCTCCACCTTACTTTTGGGGACAGCATCTCTTGCCGAACATACAACTGACTGATTCAGCTAGCCAGCCACTGAGCCCAGGAATCCATCTGTTTCTGCCTCCCAGCCTGGGATTACTCACTACACCACTGTGCCTGGGTTTTTTTTCTGTGGTGAATAGAACTCAGATCCTCATGATTGCAAGACTGAGCCATCTCACGAATACTTTACCCACTCCTCTCAGGTTAGAAGCTGAAGTTCTTCTCATGGCTGAGCAGCCCTGACAGATCTGTCTACGTAGAGATGGGTGGATGGATCTGTCTGAGTCCTCCACCTCAACCGTCATCCCTGTCACAGTGGTGCTCCTACCCCAGGTCCCTCATCCTCATCCTCATGCTCTTGCCAGCACTTTACCTATAGGCTGCTTTCTCCTCCTTGGAACCACTAAGAAGCCCCACAAGAGCCGGCACTTTGTGTGTTTTGCTGTTTGTCCCAAGCAGCTAAGACAGTGCCTGGTACACAGTAATTCTTTATAGGTTTTAGGATGGATGGATGGATGGATGGATGGATGGATGGATGGATGGATGGGTGAGTGGGTGGATGGATGGATGGATGGATGGATGGGTGGGTGAGTGGATGGGTTGGTGGATGGATGGATGGGTGAGTGAGTGGACGGGTGGGTGGGTGGATATATGGATGGATGGATGGATGGATGGATGGATGGATGGATGGATGGGTGGGTGGGTGGATGGCTGGGTGAGTGAGTGAATGGGTGGGTGGGTGGATGAATAGATGGATGGATAGATGGATGAATGGGTGGGTAGGGTGAGTGGGTGTGTGGATGGATGAGTGGGTGGGTGGATGGGTGCATGGGTACCCAAAGAGGCTCAAAATTGCTTCTTCTGTCTCCATATAAGGAAATTGGGTCTCACTAAGAAGGTAGGATGGCAAGAGAAGACAGCAATAGATGGAGAGTGGACTTCGTCTCTGAGAACACCAGGGGAAAGCACTCAGCACCAACTGGACTGGAGCCTAAAGGCACCCATCCTGGCTCCCCAGGACCCACCCCGCCTCCTCCTCTCCCTTCAGCTTCCTTCCCACAGGCCTCCAACAGAAGACAAAGGGGGCAACGGAATTCCCATCAAAGGCCAAAGACACATGGTAAAGAGATCAGGGCCCTTGGGACCCTGCTTCCTGGAGGTAGTGAGGCCTCCCCGCCAGCCTGGCTCCTCTCCAGGGTGAGGGTGTGGGGGGTACTGCCCCTGGCCTCCTCATATGTCAAATGCCAAACAGCAGGAGGTCAGCCCTGAGCAAAGCTGGCCAAGTGGCCCCCATCTGGGCCATGTGTGCGCACACACGAACTGGGGGAGGGGGGAGCAAAGAAAAATCCCTGTCTTGTGTCCTCAGTCAGGGTCACAGCCAAGCTGTGGCCATCTGTTGTCCTCTTGAGAGGCCAGGCCAGGGGCCAGCACCCTTGAGGAGCAAGCCTTCCACTTTTCCTGGGCTGTAGGATTTGCAAAGACGTCAGTTAGCATCAGTCTTTCTCCTCAGGGAGAACCAACAAAAGAGCACTGCTCTCCCATCTTACAGGAGGGGACATGGAGGCTGGGAAGGAGGCAGGGGTCCTCCCACGCTATAACATTCACTAAGGGTGGCATGGGACTCAATCCATGTGTCCAAATCTACTCTCTGCTCCACTTTTAGTCCAGGTGCCCTTGCTCAGGATCCAAGTCAGCGAGTCACCAGGACTGGGCTCCAAAGCCCAGCCACCAGCCCATTCCCTGGCTGCCACTCTGCTCCAGTCCAGTTGTGCCCCACCTCCTCCAGGAAGCCTTCCCAGGTTGGCAGCCCCACTGAAGTCCCTACAGTCTCTTACATCTAGGGGTCCCTTTCCTACTGTGGCTGTCTGACCCAGGCCAAGGTCACCAGTGGACAGCTCAGCTCCCCACATTCAGGCAATTAGTCTATAGCTACAGGGAACACATACAACATTTCCAGGTGGGGCAACATGACAGACTGCTGAAGGAGCATGATGTGACAGGAAAGCTACAACCACAGTGGGGCAGAGATGCCGCCGGCTCCCAAGCACTTCACTTAAAGCTCCACAGGTTCTAACCCCACACTATCCAAAAGGCAGCCACCAGCCACCAGCCACGAGCCACCAGCCACGAGCCACCAGCCACCAGCCACGAGCCACCAGCCTCCAGCCACCAGCCACGAGCCACCAGCCACGGGGAACTATTCACATCTAAACCCATTAAAACTTAATAAAACTAAAATGTAATCCTGGAATCGCACTGGCTACATTTCAAGCACTCAACCGTCACACGCGGTGGCTCCATATGGGATGTGACCACGGAAAGTTCTGGATGGGGTTGCTCTCATGACCACCCAGGTTCTGCTCTGTAGCCTGCTTTGTGGGAGCCGTGGTGGCAGGCCTCAGAATGCAGGCTGTTCCTTCAGCCTCCCTGGTGGCTTTACAGCCAGTCACTCTGGACTCCAGCTTCCCTGAGATGGCCTCAGCCTCACTGGGGTAACCCCCTCCCCCAGCCCAGCCTGTCTGGTCTGCCCAGAGAGAGGAGGGGCAGGCCCGAGAGCAGGACACAAGGTAGGACAGGGCAGTTTGTCATCTGGGCCTCCCTCGGGCTGGCTGTGCGTCCCTCCCCCATCAGCTCCTAAGTGCCCCTCCCCCACCCCCACCACCCTCATCCTCATCCAATCCCAAGGACAGATGGGGGTTGGCAGAGGGGGAGAAATGTAACCACAGTGAAAGCTCTGTCAAATGATAACACAGTCCGGGGGTCACAGCTGTGTCCCCTGAGGCCTGGACAGTCCATGTCCAGTCTTGATGTCTGACCAGGCCTGAGCTGAAGTGGATCTCTGCAAGGGGAGTGAGGGGGTAGGGAGAGGCAATGGAGAATCCTGGGGGAGATAATCTCAGCTGGATTATTCCAACAGATGCAACCCAGGCCCACCACTTAACATGGTCGTGCACCCACACAGCCGTTCACTAGCCTGACCGGACAGAGATGGAAAGAAAAGACAGGTGAGCTCTCTCATCAGGCAGACCAGGTAAGGGAACAGCTTGTCCTGAGCTTAATCCTTGTTCCAGGCTAGATGAAGATCCTTTGTCTCTGTCCAGTGGTCTGAGCAGGGTGGACATCCCCCCCAACTCCCTCCCCTCAAACAGGCACGCGAGCGCGTACACACACACACACACACACACACACACACACACACACACAGCTGCTTTCACAAACCCCCTCTCAGGGTCTCTGGCCAATCACAGCACTGACGAATAAGTCCCACTGTCCAACAGCCCCCAGGGAGTGTATTAGCACATTTGAGCCGCTCAACCCTCCACTGACAAAGCCTGGGGCCTGGGGAAGAGCCACAGCAGGAGGGTGGGGCCTTTGGGGAGCTGGCCTTTCCCCCTTCCCCTCCTCCCCCCAGGAAGAAGCTTCACCTTCTGGGGCTCAGAGAAATTTGGGGGCCTCAGCTCCAGCAGTGAATAAGCAATCCATAAAATCTCAATTTACACACTTACTGATCAAACAGCCTGTCCACAACCCGGGGAGGCCAGGGTGACCCCCAAGGCCCCTCCCCACAACCCTCAGCATTGATGAGGAGCCTGAAGCTGGACACAAGGCTGCCCGCCAACATACACCAGCTTAGTCCTACCACAAAGGCTCAAAGGTCTGCCAGTGCCTCCAACGACCTGGCTGCCTTTGGGGGTACCACAACTAGGCCCCAGCAACCTTTGTCTACTCGAAGTCTTTCCTCTGGTACCACTGGCCTGACTTCCAGCCCAGAAGCCCTCTTTCTCCCCACTCCTTTCTCAGCTGCTCCACCCAGCTCTCCCAGGACCATCTCCAGGTGCTGTCCCTGCTGAGGAAGACCCTAAGGCCTGTCCTTCCACCACTCCATCTTGCCCCCAGGACAGGGCAATATCCAGAAACACTGGGCTGTCAGGGCTATATCCTTCCATAAACTGTCACCCTGTGGAAGCCAAGGAGAGAGAACTAGACTAGTTAGCATGGCTTGTCTCCCCTAAAGAAAGCACAAATTCTTCTACCACGTGTCTATGTTTGAGTAAGAGAAATCATCTGGTAAAAGATAATTGAATGAGAGATAATTAAAGCTTTTAAACAGCTTCCCCATTTCAGACTCCAGGTGATTAGCCAGGGAGCTCAGAGGGGGTTCACCAGACTGACCTGTGTGTACCTCTTGCCTGCTGGAGATGGGATAAAGGAATGGCTGAATGTGTTTCCTGGATTTAAAAAAAAAAAAAATGTGAGTCCAGGGTCTGAGAACAGCTTGAAGGGCAGCATAGCCCAGCCCACACTGTCCTGGAGCAACAATTGCAATCAGTCAGGGACAGAGTTACCCCTGGGCCTCAGGAAGCTGCTGGAAGGACCGAAGATACCCCAGGGTGCTTCCCAAATGCTAAAAGGAACACACACACACACACACACACACACACACACACACACAGAGAGAGAGAGAGAGAGAGAGAGAGAGAGAGAGAAAGAGAGAGAGAGAGAGAGAGAGATCTCAAGGACAGAAGGAGCTGGCAGAAGTCATTGCACACTCTGTCAGAGCCACCACAGGAGGAGGGATGTGGTATAAGCCCATTCTACAACAGGACGCTCTCCTCTTTTCCCCTCCTTATTGTTAGCGGCTGACTCTCAGAGTCCCGACCCTGTACAGTTTAGACCCACTATGGAACCGAGAGAGGCAGGTAGGTATTAAACAGCCAAGCAGAAGAGTAGCCATGGTGGGGGTTCTCTCAGGCCATTCTAGCAAGCCCAGAGAACAACTGTGGGCAGGCTGTGGGAGAGGGATCACAGACCATGGCGTTGGCCTATGAGATGAATGACAAATCTGGATCTCTGGTCTCTCCTCCAGTGTGAACTGGTAGGGAGGGCAGAGGGCCTGAGGGCCCCAGGCCCTTTCAAAGCATGCTGGTGGGAGCTAGGGCTGAGCAGGCAGGGGCAGGGCAGGGCAGGGACCAGGTTTGAACCAGCTACTCCAGAGTCTGTTCTGTGCTCCAGCTTGGGAGAGCCCTAGAATAAAAGTACTTTCTCAGCCAGAAAACAAAACAAAACTAAAACTAAAAAACCAAAACTCAGCAGATCTGGAGGGCAACTGTGGAGAAAGGACCAACTTAAGAGCGGTATGCTGGCCTTGGTAGAGCACAGTAAGGTCTCATTGATCTGTGGACCTGGTCAGCCCCTGAGAACACAGGACTTCCCAGGCTATCCCAGCCAGCCCCTGGTCCCTCCAGTCTATATCCTGGGACATCTTTCACCAACTCCTCTGTCCATATGGAACCCCAGGTCCCTCATAATGCCTCCTCTGTCACCTTGAAACTGCTTAAGCAAGAGCCCCTGTTTGTGTTTCAGGTTCCCGCTGAGAGTCCACTGACCAGATCTAACCCATCCCTGTTAGGAGCCGCGTCCGCCATCGCAAGATGGCGCCGGTTTCCTGCTTCCTGGTTCTTCTTGCGAGCCTTGCTTGAATGTGCGCCTGCGCAAGGCGCGAAAACCAGTATGCTAATTTGGCGACATCATAAGAGCCAATGAGTGTGCGGCACATCTCCTAAAGCGCTATATAAGCCACTAGCTTTTGGGGCTTGGGGTCCCTCGCCTCACTACCATCTAAGAGAGCTGTAACACTACCATCTAAGAGAGCTGTAACACTAAAAGAGCTGTAATAAAAATGCTGCCAGAAGAATCCTGAAGCGTGGCGTTCTCCTTTTCGGCGAGGCGGCGCCCCGCACATCCCAACATTCACTTTCACTATCCATGGGACCTGAAGAATCAAGAACCCAAGTGAGAATCTATAGGGCCCGCCAGGGTGTCCAGAGACCTTGGATTATACATGACCCACATTCCACCATCTCTCTCCAGAGTCACCTAAGACTGTCACTACGCAGGAGCCACAGTCCATACCATAAGGCACCTAGTTCCACCAACATTCTCTGAAACTGTCCCCTACAGCTGGTCCCACATTGAACCCTCTGCCTCTGCTCTCCGGCCCTTCTGTCTGGCTACTGGAGAGGTCCCCCAGCACAGAGTACAAAGCCAGTCCAGACAAGGAACAGACAGAATCCCCTAAAGTGGCTCCAGGTAGGAAATCAATGCCTGCTTCTGACCTGTCTCAGGCCTGCCATCTCACCTCTGCAGCCAAAGAAGTCTACCCTCTGAGCCATCTGTGTGCAACTCTGCCAGGCTTCTGTCTGTCCACCCCCTTTGCCCTGGACACCTTCTACGGTCTGTACCAAAGAACTCCCAGGTTGTTATTCCACTTTGACTCTGAGGCCATCCCTGGCTCCCTGCTCCACTGCCCCACCATTTAGATGCTTACTGACAGCTGCTGTCAATCATTAAACCAAGCTCGGATCCCTACTCAACACCCTTGTGCATGAATCTCCCTAGGCCATGCTGTCTGACCAAGCACCCCTTGCCACTTCCCCCATGCCTGTTCCTTGTCCTTTCCCTCCCCCTCCCCCCATTAACTTCCCAGATATAGATGGCATGTGTGAGGGGAACTGAGGCCTTAGGGCTAGGGGCTGGTCCATACTGCTTTTTAATAATAATTTAAGGACAGCAGCCTTCTGCACCTGCAGGTTCTACATCCTCAGGTTCAAACAACTGCCCAGCAAAAGCATTTCAGGGAAAAAAAAAAAAGGCTCACAGCCTGCGCTAAGCCTATCTCTGTAATTACTTTTTGGAGAGATGCTTTGGGTTTTCCTCTGAATACTCAAGGACCTGTAGTTGAACCCTGTGCTAGCCCACCTCAAATCAACTGCCCTCTGGGGTTCAGCTTCTCTTCATTTCTGCAGAGAGAGAAATACAGGCCTGCACCAAGGGCTGTTAGGGACCGGTGGGAAAGACACAGGCACTAAGGAAGGAAGCTGTCAGCTGCTGTTCTGCTGAGCTGGGGTCACTGCTTTCCAGCAGTCCATCTTTTTGTGGGTCTGCACAGAAAGTTCTCTGACCTTTGGGGCTTGGTGGTGGATGGGCAGGAGAGAAGGAACCGTTAGGGTGCTTGACCCTTTTGGCAGCTGGGAAGTCTGAGATCTGTTCTCAAAAATACTTTTCGTTGTACAAATAAGATTGTGCTTGTCTACAAAGGAAAAGAGTAGCATTTGAAAACTGTCCTAGGGCTGGAGAGATGGCTCAGTGGTTAAGAGCACTGACTGCACTTCCAGAGGTCCTAAGTTCAAATCCCAGCAACCACATGGTGGCTCACAACCATCTGTAATGAGATCTGATGCCCTCTTCTGGTGTGTCTGAAGACAGCTACAGTGTATTCATATATAATAAATAAATAAATCTTTAAAAAAAAAAAAAAAAAGAAAACTGTCCTAATCTGCAAACTTCTTAGAGGTCCTGGAATACAAGACTCAGGCCAGGAGCCCAGAGTCTCCTTCCAAACTCTTGTGTTCTGCCTCCACTCAGCCAGACCTAAGATTTAGTTGCCTTGAGTTGGTGTAGGAGGCCTCCGAAGGTCTTAAAGTCTGGTTGGTCCTTTTTCCCTGGCCAAAAAACAACAAAAAACAGACAAACAAAAAAAAAAAAACGCGCCCCCATTCCTGCACGTGGTGCTGTATGAGAGATGAGAGACACACCCTCACAGTGCCTGCCTGACCAAAGGTGAGAAAACAGGCCCAGGCAGCCCACCTCCAAATCTCCAGGCAGGCAGCCCTCACAGCCTCTCCTCAGCCCTGGGGTGCTGAGCTGAATCACTCAGCTATGCAGCCAGGCAGGTCCACCTGGGTGTTGAGTGGGAAGGGCTGTCCCCAAGGAGATGGCTTCCACAGCTGCAGGGCCACCTGGACAGAGAAAGCAGGAGAAACTGGGGGAGGATGCTAAGCAAAGAATGAGCAGCCACGGACACCCCTCTGCTTGCTCTGGTGGGTTCTCAGCACATGACCACCCATTCCTATATACCCGGTTTTCACAAGAATCCGAGAGTGCCGTTCCCTTGTAACAGATAAGGAAACCATTGTACAGTTCCCTTGTCTAAGTCAACAGGCTGGAACAGGGGGCCAAAGGGATACCATTCGATTTAACAGCAAACAAGATGGAGATATCACTTGACTCCTCCATCCGAACTGGCCTCCCTCACCATTTGTAAGGCTCCCTAAAACCTCCTTCCATCTAGTGAAGCCCAGAGCTCAGGCCCTCTAAAGCTCTTCCTGTGGCCCGGCTCTGAGGACCAGTGTTAACGCCAGACAGTGGTTTGAATCACTGTCACACCCAGAGAAAGCGATTACCGCTTATCACCCCTTGACAAATAGCCAAAGTTCCATGAAAGGTTTCTGGCTTCATGGAAGACGAGCCTGAGGGAAAGTTCTAGAAATCTGGAGTGCTGTGTTCCCCACCCACAGGGACACTGGACACCCAACACTGCCTTTCCACTTGAGCTATCCTTTCCTCTGGGAAGCTCTCTTGCTGTTCCCACATGAGTGGGCACCTAATGGATCCCAAGCTGGACTCCTAGACTCCCTCACCTCCAATAACCCAGCTCCTCAGTGTTAACTCAGGTTTCTCAGTGAGGGGCTAGGGATCGAAACCTCAGGCCTGAAGAGGGTGAGACAGTAGGAAAGCAAGAGTCAGAAGAGGCCATCCCCACAGGATGTGGTCTGCCTGCAAAGGAAGCTCTTCTAGAGAAAGGGCCTGGAGCTTTAAGCCTGAGGTTCCTTGCTAAAACTCATGCTGAAGCTGGGAGTGGTAGCCCGTGTTTCACTTGGTAGGAGAGTTTCACAGGTAGAAGAACTGCTGGAAGTCTGAGGCCAGTCAGTGTGAACTCTAGGCCAGCCTATGCTACACAGTAAGACCCTGTCTATAAAAATACATACATACATACATACATACATACATACATACATACATACATACATACAATTAGTTAAAAACCAGAAATCAAGAGACAAAGACAAAGAAACAGACAGAGACCCCACCCCTTAAAGGAGTGGTTGAACCATAAAGGTTCTGCTGTCACGAATGGATTCCTGTCCTGCCAAGACATGAATCAGCAAGTATTAGGTCTGAGGTTCAAGGCCCAGCATTACTTCCCAAAAGAGGAGTGGGGTCTAAGCTGGTGTCTCACACCTTTAATCTCAGCATTTTAAGGCAAGAGCAGGCAGATCTCTGTAAGTTCAAGACAGCCAGGACTACATAGTAAAACACTGTCTCCCAATAGCGTACCAGAATGGACAGTTATCCCTAGCAGGTTCCCTCTGTCTCAGCCTAATGGCCATGTGCCCTTCCGCCACGCTATGACCAGTATAAATACCCTTGCCAGGGACCTAGTGTGCTTGGACTTCTTAGCCATAAGACGTTCAAATAAAACTTCCACTCACGGAAAGTCCCTAGCTTCTGGTAATTCCGAGAAGCGAAGCCATCTATGATCTGCTATATCTCTGTGGAGCAAGGCAGAAGAGGTAATTTCTCCTGGTGGTCAGGATCCCTAGAGAGCTTGTCTGTCCCCAACAGGTGGGGATGGAGTCATAGCGTTCAGGGGTGTTGGGGGGGAGCATTGGGAAGTGTATAGTAACCACTAGGGTTTTTTTCCCCTGTGACCTCAGGGAACAAACACCTCCCCAGACTCTTAAGCATCCAAGGGTCAAAACAGACTCTGAGCTTCAGGAAGACCAAGCGCTAAGTGACCCTTGTCCCAGTTGCCTGCTGATTCCCACCGACACAGACTCCCAAGGACAAGCCCCTTCCCAGGATTCCTGTTCTGGCAGTTGGCCTTCCTCCCAGTCTCTTCCCAAACCACCCTGTACAGTTCTGAATGGCCACACCCTCAGAGGTTCCCTACTACTCAAAGAATCTTGGGGCCAAAGCCTGTCTTTGCCTCTTTGCTGGTGACCAGCATCTTGTAAGTTCCTTGAAGGTGACGACACCACATAAAAACAGTGGTCAGGCATTTGATGAACGGCCACCTTGAGCATGACTTCTCACCACAGAGCAACCACTGTTCACGTTAGAGGCCTGTGGCAGGCCTCACGGGCTGGCACCCCTCCCATGCCGGTGAGACAGTACAGTGGGTAAGGGTGCTTGCTGCCATGCCTGACAAACCAAGTTCCATCCTGGAACCCACATGGTGGAAAGAGAACCAATTCCTCCAAGTTGTCTCCTGACCTCCTCACATGTGACACATACGCACAACCATCAATTAGTGTGAAAAGGTTTTCGAGAGAGATTAACTCTGGCTCCAAGTATGAAAACCTTGTTGATGTGGGAGAAATCTCGGGGAGCACAGCTGCCCCTCTCGGGAGCACGACTGAGATCCGTACAGGACGGTGATGTGTTGCTGGGTCACCACAGGAGGTAGGCATCCACCCAGGGGTCAAACAGTGAAGGGTGGTCTCTTTCTTGTGTCAATAACTAATCTTGTCACTGGTCTAGGTGTGCCAGGCACTGAATGGGACAGAGGAAGGCAGGCCTCTGTCCCCCAATTCCTGCAGGGAGCCATACTTGCCCTCCCGCCTTTGTGATTCCTGAGCCCTGTTCTTCATCTTGATGCTGCCTGGGAGTCCAGGACTAGACAATATAAACTAGGCTTGGGGGTGTGGAGATAAAACCCAGTGATGGAGTGCCCACCCAGCATGTACAAGGTCCTGACTTCAAGCTACAGGAAAGGAAACAGGGTGCGTGCGGGCTCAACTCTCCACTGCAAGTCCTGCCCACCTCCAGCTCACTGGTGAATTCTAAAGCTGTCTACGGCCGGACTGCACCGCTTCAGTGTTTTCTTGATGTGATAAGCCAGGGGAACATCCCCTTCACAGAAATCGCAGCCCTACGAATTGGGTCATTCAAGAACAGCAGCCTCTCCATCCCTGCTCATTCACTTCTCACTGAGACACTTAACACCTTTCTCAGCCTACTTCCCAAGGGGAACTTAATGCTTTCAAGCCTCACATCAGAAGGGGAGGCAGCCCAACCTTCACCTGGGCACTGTGATTCCTCCCAGCTGGAAGCTGCGCCAGCAGCTGCCCATGCTTGGCAGGCGGCTCATGCAGTCTCCTGCCAGTGACACCCTGCAGCTCGTACAGTCCCCCTGACGAGATGAACACCCAGTGAGGTCAGAAGACCTTGGCTGTCCTCAGAGCCTCAGAGGGGCTGAACCAGGGGAGGGCTTCCGGATATATTCCTTACGGGCTTCAGGTGTCAGCCCGTGACAGTGCACTTTTCTGAGGACACTTTCATTTCTATGGGCTCTGTAAGAGACACGCAGTTTGTTGTTTTGCCCTAGTGGCTCAGAATCCAACCCAGAGGCCAGCAGTAGTGGGGCCGGCCTTTAATCTCAACGCTCAGAAGGCAGAGGCAGGTGGATCTCTCGCAGGCAAATCTCTTGAAAGGCTAACCTGAACTACAGAATGAGTTCCAAGACAGCCAGGCTCTACACAGAAATCCTGTCCGGGGGGGGGGGGGCGGCGCTCTAACCCAGGACCTTGTACATTCTAGCCAAATACACTACTACTGAGCAAGCTTCCAGCCCTCACGTTAGACTCCGGTTATATGTACTTAAACATAAGCCCTACTCACCCACTCTGAAACTCAAGCTAACCCTGCCGTGGCTCCAGGAAACACCAGATTTCTTGTTTTACTCCTAGGTATGTTGGGGTCACATATACTGTAGCACTGAGCTACACCTCGGCCCTTTTTATTGTTGGTGATAATGGTTGGTTTTGAGACAAGGATATCACTCTGTGACCCAGGCTGATACGTAACTCACTGTGTGACCCAGGCTAGCTTCGAACTCGAGGTAATTCTGTCTCAGCCTGTTTAGTGCCAGGATTACAGGGGTGAGTCCTCACATCCAGTTTTACAGTGGCTGTCTTTCTTCCTTGCAGGGAAAGCCTTGGAATTCAATGTTACACAGCTTGGAGAATCTCTCTACCTTACTAGCCCTCTAGATCCCAGGAGACAGCAGGGTCAACCAGGACTAAGACTGCAGGTGACTATGGCTCACCCTTTCCTCTCTGACTTCTGGCCACTGGTGGCAAGAGCTATCAAGGTAACAGACCAAAGGTATGCCAGGCCTTGGTCACATTTCAGTATGTAGCCCTGGGACCTTCCTGAGCCATCCTCCCATGGAGCCTGGTTTTCATTAATTAAAGTCATTAAGTGCCAAGGCAAGAAGGGACAAAATTCTGCTAGAGGGGTCAGGGAAGGAGAGGGCAACCAACCAACCTGTCCCCTGACCTCCTCCATGACCAGTAGTGGGGGGAGGGGAGGCAAGGCTCCTCAGCATCTAGAGCTGCTGCAGTAAGAACTGGTGGTGGGGAGTTGTGGGGGGGATGTCTCAGCCAGATAGTAAGCAATTGTTAATGTGATTCATATGAAACCTGACTGGCCTCTCTGTTTAACAGGATGATAATGGCGGGGGGGGGGGGGGAAGGAGTTGAAGAATGCTGGTCTGTGGAGACGGAAAGGAGCAAAGTCCTCCCTGGACTTGGGGGGTGGGGTGGGGAGGGTCACCAAGGAGGAGAGGAGAAAGAAAGGAGGAGCTGAGCCACTCAGGGGTCTCCACCACCGCCCAGGAGGGCAGAGCTTCTTGCCCAAAGTGACCGGATTCCAGGT
Source organism: Grammomys surdaster (assembly GCF_004785775.1). NCBI lineage: Eukaryota > Metazoa > Chordata > Mammalia > Rodentia > Muridae > Grammomys > Grammomys surdaster. The sequence goes on along the minus strand of NW_021605143.1, from coordinate 589,960 downwards.
TTTGCGGACCACCCGGTCAAAGTCTTCACAAAGCTTCTTTTCCTCACCCAACCAACATTTATGGGTACCCAAACGGTACAAAGTACACTGTGAGGCAGGCACAAGTGTATCTACGCTGGCCTCCCGGAGGCAGAGCCTAGTTTGGACTCAGCCACAATGAGAAAGATACAGGTGCAGCGCTAGGAGACCATGGAGGGAGGGGCAAGTGACAAAGCTGGGGACTCTGGGGAGGCTACACAGGGGGATGTGTGGCATCCTAGCTGGGCCTTGAAGAATGAGGAGGTTGTGGCAAGACAGGGACAATGGAGAAGGCATTTGGCTGAAGGAACAGCAGGAGCAAAGGCAGAGAGGCGTGAAATTGCGTGGAGAGCCTGAGATTCAGCAATAAAGCTGCAGCCAGGCAGGGGAGGGGAGGGACTCTTGGTCCATAAAAAGCTGTGGCCATGGATGACCAGGAGGGAGGCAGGAATGGACTCTGGAACAATACTCTGGGGCCTGGGTTCTTCTCTCTTGCCTTCCCTTTCCCTGCCTTGATCTGGCTGTGTACTGGAATTGTCTGACTAGGTGACCATCATTCTGGCCTACGGCCTCCCCAGAGCCAAAGAATATGCAGGGCCCTAGAGGCCCACAGTATCCCTGGTCATCCAGCCCCCCTCCTACTCCTAGGGATCTTGAGAAGGAGCAACTGCAATCCTGCCTTTCAGCTAAACTCCCGTTGGCCCAAGAGGACTTCCCTCAGAAGACCGTACAGCAAGGGCGTGAGGGTCGCTTCTGGATGCTGCGGGCACCAATGGAATCAAGTAGAAATAAATGAAACGGTGCTAACTGTGGGTAAGGACGATTTACGAGGCCTGTCACACAGCCCTCCCGGGCCATCCAAGCAAGACCCTCCCCTTTTTTCGGGCGACTGGAGAAAGTCCCGCCCCGCCCCCCTGCCCACAGCTCAGGGTGGTCGAAAACGCGCTCACGGATCCTGGAGCACTGCAGAGCACCCCCTTGCACCCCGTTACGGCTGTCCCTAGGGGCGGCACTAAAACCCGGAGAAGAACGTTCGCACCCTGCCTAGGGGTACTGGGGGGACGGGAGGTTCCGGAAGGATGCTCAGGGGTTTCAGATGGGATTCTGGGAAGGTCCAAAACTACCCCCCTGCAGTCAGAGGTCTTTGGACTGCAGCTTCTCCAAGTCCACTCCAAATACTGAATGGCTCCATGGGAGATGTCAAACCCCGGGAACCGAGAAGCTCCTGGACTGTAAACCTCAAGTCGGAAGGGGAACAGATCCCCACTCTTAGCTACTGGGCTGAAAGCAGGAGCCCGCTCAGCCCCTACTGCCCGTGCGGACAACACAAACATTCTTCCGTCCTCTATTCTCCTCCAAATTAGGTATCCATGGAGACAGGGCCGGCAGCCTGACAGCCCCACGGCCTAATCCTGATTTAGTGACCGTCCCTTTAACAGCCCACCCACCCGCCCACCCACCCCTGCACTCCGGGCCGCAGCGGGGCGCAGGCTCCAAGCTTGCTCTCGCTCTCCCCGGCGTTGAACGCTCACAGGCCCTACGCCAGCGGGAACCACTGGACCAGTGAGGTCCAGGAGGAAGCCAACGTCTATTAAACTCTTACTGTGTGCCCAATAATCTACAGGGGACCCTCTACCAAAGGTCTGGAAGTAGGAATCTCTGCATAGACCAGAAGGCTCTAAGAGTGAGGAAGTTTAAGGAGCTCTCGCAAGAACTGGGAACTCCGGTGGGGGGTGGGGGGGCAGCTCCGGGTAACCAGTGGCCCACGGGTGAAAGTAACGTAGTTTCGTGCAACACCCCAACTCTGAGCTGGGACTGCTGTCCCAGGCTGAGGAGAAACGAAGGGCGTGTGCGTTAGGGGCGCAGGAACCGAAATGGCCTCAGTCTCCTGTCACTGCCCCGTCACGATGCTGGGGAATCTCCAGGCCAGTAACCCAGCCCCCACCCCCTCCCGCACACACAGGGGCCGCTGGACAAAGACCTGACGGAGTGGGAGGGGCCTGCGGGCCGGCCCTCGGGCTCAGGCCGCCGGATCCTTCTGGGACCCGAACCCGCAAATCCTGGCTCCCTCACCCCAAGCCCGCAGACTCCCCAGAGCCCGCCGCTCGCTAACACCACCTCCGCGAATCCAGACTGGGCGGTCAAGCGGGTGCCCGTGGGCGGCCGAGGGGCGATCTCATCGCTGGTCACCCCCTTCCCCCGGGGAAATGACCCTGGGCTCCCACGCACCCTCTCGGGTCTCTCCCTCCCTTGCCCTCCGACCTCCGCCTAGTTGGACCCCCTGCCCCTCAGCCCCCTCCCTCCCTGGGCCTCTCACGGCCCGCGCCCGCGGACAAAGCTCTGGACATCGGACCGCACAGTCGCCACCCCCTGACCCCCGGCCGGCCCGCGCGCTCCCGCGCCTGCCCCCTCCCTGGCCTGCGACGCGTACCTCGGCATCCCGGCCGGGTCCTAGGTGAGTGTGCGCGGCCTGGGGGGGCGTCCGGCCCAGGGACCGGGGCGGGAGCGCGGGCCGGGGGCGACGGGCCAGGGCTGGGGGTCAGCGGCGCTCACCATCCTGGGGCCGCTGCTGCTGCGGCTGCTGCGGCCGCCGCGGCCGGGAGCGGGACTGGGCAGTGGGGGTGGCCGGACAAGGGGCGGCCCAGGCTCCCCCCGCAGGCAGGACCCCCACCCCGCCTCCCCTCGCCCGCCCCCAGCGCCCTCCCTCCGGGCCCGCGCCCCGCCCCTCCCAGCGCCCCGCCCCCGCCCCGCTTGCCCGGCCCCTCTCAGCAGCCTCGCCGCCCCGCCTCTCCCTCCCCGGGCTCGAAAATAAATTAGCCACCCGGGGGAAAAAGAGCAAATGACCCTCGGTGCGAGCGTGTCCTTGCGCCACTCTCAGGCTGCTCGCCCGCTCCCGCCTCCCCTCCCGTCGGAGCGGGAAGTTGCGCTGGGGGTGGAGGCTGGCCTGGAGGCGGGGAGACCGGGGAGGCCGGACGGGCGCAGAGGCCAGGACTGAGCTCCTGGCTGCCCTGAGTGGCCGCTGGCTGTGAGCCGCTTCCTGGGTCGAAGGGCAAAGGGGAAGGCGGCTGGCCGGACCCGCCCCGTCCGCTGCCTGGCCAAGACCACCTCTCCTAGGACGCCTGTGGACTATGGCCTACGTCCCTGCCCTGGGCGTGCAGAGCTACAGCGTGCAGGATGCCCCTGGCAGAGCTCATAACCAGGCGAGGGCACTGTCTCTGCACAGGTGCCACAGAACAGTGTGTGTGTGTGTGTGTGTGTGTGTGTGTGTGTGTGTGTGTGTGTACACTACTGAAGCAGTGGACTCGGTGGTGCTACAATCACACTGGAGAGCTTGCCCAAAGAGACTACGGTCATCCTGGGCCCACCAGGACCTACGGATAAGGAGCCCCAGCCACCTAGTGGGCTTACAGGTGACAGCGGAATTTGCTTTGAGGCTCTCCCAATGTAGAGTAGGCTCCGTTTTAAGCAAGCATCTCAGAGCTTCTGTGGTGATAAAGGCCAAGACTCCCTCGGCCTTAGGAGGCCATGGCACAGGCGCGACGCTTGGAGATTCTGGAGTAGCCCAGAGCGTCCAGACGTTCTGTGACCAGCATTTCCCACCCGTAGGTAGTGCTTGGGGGCTCTGAGGCCACCCTTTCTGGGACTTCCTTTCCTTCCGGGTGGCAGTTCAGCAAGAGCATCCGTAGGACAGGACTCACGCTGGAGGGGCTTCCTCTAACCTGCAGAACAGGCCTCTGACCTCCAAGTCTGGCAGAATTCTAAGACTATCTCTTCACTTGTGATCACGTTTCCGGAGACTCGAGGATCCCACAGACCCAGGCAGCTCGGCAGATGCCAGGGAAAGGAAAGACACAGGTCGCCAATCATACTCCCCCCACCCCCAGCCCATAGTCTAAATATGGAAATAAGACGAGTATCCAATAAAGTTCTGAAATTCATCAAGACGGGGGGGGGGAGGGCTTTTCTGGCCCCAGAATTTTCCCGTTTGTATCCCACCTTCCCGTTCTTACCCACCCACACACCCTGACACAAATCAGGGATTCGCCAAAACTCAGGAGTGCTGGGCCAGGCCCTCAGCATCATAATTAGAAACGCAGGGTGCAAACAGCTACAGTCCCCATCTTAGCAGGGCAAGGGCTTTGACAAACAAGAAACTACTTAAATTCGATCTTTCTTCACTGTTAGGACATCCGAGGCCAGAGAGAAGAGCCTTGGTTAGGAGCACTCAGAAAAGCCTGATCTAGAGCCCCTGCACCCCTATTCTCTGTACCCCCAGCCCTTGCAGGCTCCCTTGAGGGCCAGTGTCCACTGGAGCTAAGCAGAGATACCTCCGTAATCCAGAATTGTGACAGGATGCCAAGGCTGACTGGCCTTGCTGATGGGTGTCCCTGGGACCAGACTACACCGGGCTCTAAGATGAGGTGGTGCGTTCTGAGGCACCCAGCTTGAAGGAAATGTTCATGTCTGCCTAGAGACAAAAGCCTTTCAGTGCCAGGATCTCAGGAGGGCTTGCTCACACCTCATCGGGGATGCCTGGCGTGCCACAGAAGCCTCTGTGAGGCTCCACAGGCCAGCCCAGCAACTTGGCAGTATCAGGTGGTTCTGATTCTCAGGTGGCCATGGGTCACAGTGAGGGCTTTAGTTAGCAGGTGAGGGGAGCCTGGTCACTTTCCTCCTTCACTTACATCCTGTCCAGTGCCCAGGCAATGAAGTATTGCTTTCCTTCTCTGAGCTCATTAAGGCTCTGTTAATACATCACCTCGAAACTGACACACACTCAGTCCTGGCAAATGGCCTTTCATCATATCTCCATTCTTGGCCTTTCTGGGGGGGGGGGGCTAATCTCTGAGGGCTCCTGCTTGACCCCTCTCCTATCTGCCCTCAGGCAAGGGATCTGTGCCCTGCAAGCCCCCTGCTGAGGTCACTGGGAGCCTCCCAGGGCAGGTCAAGTGCCCACAATGGATTGGATAATAATAGTGGTAACGATAGCTAATACATCGCTCTTCCAGACTCGCCACCCTCTGCAGCCATTTGGTTTCTATCACTTCCAGCATGAAGTATCCACTGCCACCCACCCGTGAGCAGGGGCTACGCTTGGTGTGTGGCTAGATGCTAGCAACTGCATGTGTGTGTGCGTGGTGGGAGAGCATGTGTAGATAGGAACGGGTGGGTACATCTTGATCCAGAGATGGGCAACAAGTGCTTTCAAAAACAACGCAGAATGCCTCTCGCCCACTGGAAGGGCTTTAGAGGGAGGGAGCAGGTGGGGTGAAGAAAGAAAGAAAAGGGCCCCAGGGAAGGATGGGTGGACAGAGGAAGCAGAAAGAAGTGGAAGGGAGGAAGAGGAAAGGGCGGGAACTCTCTTTCTATGTGGTCTTCTGCTGGCCCCTCAGGAGTCACTATGGGCAGGAAAGGAAGGAAGCATGTCCTGGAGAGGACAGGGAGTGTGCCCAGAGGACACCACACCCCACCAGCTGCTGCCCAAACTTGCCTCTGGTTGGGCTCAGGCTGCTCTGGCTACAAATGTAAGTGGGTTTTGGGTTTGGGGTTCAGCCTTTTGGGTTTGGGGTTCAGCCATCAAGGCCCCGCTGCCAAAGTCACCTCCACTGCCAAAGCCCTCCTACACATGCCCACCCCCAAGATCTTCCCAGCTGTGCCTTACCCCACTGCTGTTTTTAAACTTATACCAGTGCCCCCTACCCCCCTGCTTCAGGCTGGGCCTGGGCCAGCACCCCACAGCCAGCCTGAGAGTCTCTAGAACCTCTGGGAAATAGAAAATGCCCTCTTTACTTTCTGATAACCTCTGTCGGTCCATCGGAGAGGAGTCCCTATTTCACCTCCACATGCCTAACTCAGGGGGACCCTAGCACCCCACACTCAGAATTCTCAACTTACCACTGTTGCTATGTAAACAGAGGTCCCCCACCCCTCCTACGGCACAGCTCTTTTTGCACCAGGGGCTTGAATTGACCCCACTTTGTATCTCTAGTCCCACAGAACTCAGTAACATCCCCAATGTTTGAACGTCTCCAAACCGGGGCCTCGAATCTTATTTCCCTATTCAACCTTCAGAACCCAACTCAGTTGAGCTTGTGAAACCTTGCGATCGGTTGGTAACTACAAACCAGCCGTCCTCTAAGGTCTTTTCTCAGAAGGTTCTACACATTGAGTCAGATCTCTGCTTCACGAGCGTCCCTCTCGCTCCCCCACCCCATCCACTCCTACCTCCCATCCCCCATGCCTTCTACCCCACCCCTGTGCATTCTAAGGCAGGACCCACCCCTGCAAGACCCACACCCTCTTAACACACCAGTCCCTGGAGACTCACAGGAAGTCTCTCCTCTTTTACAAAGTTTACAAACCCAGGACAGGGTGGGGAATTAGAAAACCAGTTTGCATAGAAGGTCCCTTGCCCCTGCTTTGCCCTCTGGGGCTGGGCCTGATCGGAAAGTCTCAGTACATCTGGTTGTACTTAATGTAGTGGACTGTGCCTCCTGCTCAACCTCTGCCCTTCTAACTCGGTCCTCTACTCCCTCCTTCAGCCTCAGAGGGGAGGGGCTTAGCAAAGCCAACCCGACCAGAGCTATGGTGCCTTGGTGCTGTGGTACTGAAGTGCCATGGGCCCGTGGGCCCGTGGGACCCTGGGGCCGAAAGACCATGGTACTGTGGTGCTGTGGTACTGTGCTCCCTGGGTCACAAAGGAGCTACCTCCAGGCCCTGCATATGTTCCTGCTTGGACCAGCTCTAGCCCCGTTCTCTTCTGGGATAGTTACAACTCCAAGAAAACAGCTGGTCCTGAGGCGACTTCAGCCGTCAGTCATTTTCCAGAAGCCTTTGCAAAATACTGAAGGGTAACAGAGAAGAGCCTAAATAGATGGTGTATGTCTGTGATCCTAAATACTCCAGAGACAGAGGCAGGAGGATTGCCTAAGTCCTAGAGCTTGAGACCAGCCTGAGCAGCAGAGTGAGTGAGACCCTGTTGGAAAAAATAAAAGAGGGTCTTGGGGGAAATAAATAAAGAACAGAGTGGACCCACCAAGATAGGCCTTGAAAGACTCCAGCTTCTAGTAGACAGCACCTACCAATGCGCCCAGAGAAGTAGGTACAGCAAGGGAGCAGAACAGGCAGTACAAGAAGCCAGATAGATCCGTGCATGACTATAACACTCATACACACACACTCACACACATACACACTCACTCACATATACACACTCATATACATACACACTCTCACACACACACACTCATGTACACACACACATACATACACACTCTCACACATACACACACACATACACACACACAGTTTGGTTGCACAAGTAATTGTAAAAATCTCATAAAAATCAGGAGATGTTAATAAACACAAAAGTTAAAAAATTAAAATTCAGACACTTTAATCCTATTACCCAAGAGTAAATAATGGTAATTTTTGAAGCGGCCAAACATTTGAGTGGGTGTGTGCCCACGTATGTACAGTTCTGCAACCTGCTTTTCTCAGTGTCAAATATTTTGAGCACCGTTTCTTGTCTAATGCTGTTGACGGCAGTGTAATGAAGCAGGTGACACTTGCAAGAGTTAACTTTCTTTTGCTGTTGATATTTTTTTTTCCTCAGAAACAAAATATTTTTAATGGAATTCTTTTTAAAGCTTTAAAAACATGTATTATGGATGCGTGCACATGTGTGAGCACGCACGCGTGAGTGTGCATGTATGTGTGCACCTGAGTGCCACGGTACACGTGTAAGAGGACCCTTCTAGGAAGGGTCGACTCGGTCAAGCTTGGCAGCAAATGTGGTTACCTGCTAAACCTTCGTACTGTCTCAGAAACAAAATCTTGATGAGGAAGAATTTGTAGTCCACCTTTGGGGGAGGCTTATCTCTTAGCTTGAGGAGTCACCTAGCCCAGGCCTCTGTCCACTGCCCTGCCAGTTCCTTCAAGCAGCCTCCCAGTCCGGCCTTGGAATGTTGCATGTCCCCCAAGGCCTATGCCACTCAGAGACCGCGAGAACTGCCCAAGAGGACCGATGATGGTCCAGCAGGGATTCTGAGCGTGAAGGTGGTTTCAGGAATACACTTTCACTGAGCCCTGGGCCAAATTGCACCAGGTCTCAAAACAGGAAGTGGGGTGCTCAGCGCTGGGTGTGGGGTGGCAGCTGAGCGACCCACACCAATTCGCCACACGGGCAGCCCTGCCCCCTCAGAAGGCCACTGCTAACTGACTGACTGTACAAGCGAGACTCAGATTGCCAAATCGACCCGCTTTGGAAAAGGACCAATTGCCCAAATACTGGTCTGCTGAACCTGTGAACTTAATACCCTGTGCCTTCACAGACACCTGTCCTGCCTTCTCATTGGCTGACTAAAGGCCGTGCCTACTGATCCACCCTTGACTGCACCCAAAGTAGTTCCACCCCACTCCTCCCTCTCAGAGGAACGTTTACCTCCCCACCACGGGGCCGGGTGCTAACAGGCACCTGATGGGCATGGTAAAGGTCTCCTCTGCAGGTTTCTATATCCCCTTCTGTCTGCTGGAAAGCCGCCGTTCCTCTGCAAACCCAAAAAAGGTTTGGGGACAAATAAAAGTTGAAATAGGAAAATTGCCATGTCTTATTTTTGTTTAAGAAATGCAGGCATTTCCAAGGCAGCCAGGCCTAGGAATAGGGCCTTTTCCCTAACATGGGAGAATTCCCAACCTCAATTCCCAGGATCTGTTCTTCTACACACACACACACACACACACACACACACACACACACACACACAGAATAATAAATACTCTTCTGGAAAATTCAGATAGTGGTCAATGTGGATGTTTAAATATTTTTGAGCTGTTCGCCACCAACCCTATGTGCCCCTCACACATGTCTATCTTCCTGTCTCAGTTCTCCCTCCACCACCCAATTCCTATAAGGCTCTGGCTTAAAACCCTCTACGCCAAGTTCCAGCAACCTCCCTCAGTGGCCTAGCCCATAATACAAACACATGACCAGAATTCATTCTATTAGGCGACACTGTTGTTTAAAAAGCATGACTACTTTATTTTTTTTAAAAAACAATTTTTTAAAAAAGATACATTTATTTATTTTATGAGTACACTGAAGCTGCCTGCCTCCAGACACACCAGAAGAGGGCATCGGATCCCATGACAGATGGTTGTGAGCCACCATGTGGTTGCTGGGAATTGAACTCAGGACCTCTGGAAGAGCAGTCAGTGCTCTTAACCGCTGAGCAATCTCTCCAGCCCCGTGTGGCTACTTTATATTTATTGGAAAGGAAAGCCAATTAAACTGAGTAGGATTCTGCATCACTTATTGAAAAGACTTTTAAAAATAAATGCAACTATCCATTGCTGGACCCTGTGTGCTGCCTTCCCAGACAGAGAGCTCTATCTCTAGCCCAGCCCCGTCCAGCTCCATCCGTGAGTGCATTTGAAAACAGGTTCTTCATTTTTTAAAGTATTTATTGATATATTCATTTATTTATTTGAGTGAGTCCATGTTCATGGCATTGTTTGGAGGGTAAATTTTGAGAGTCTGTTCTTTCCTGCTGAGTGAGCCCTGGGAATCCAACTCAAGTTACCAGACTTAGCAGCAATCACCTTTACCCACTGAGACAGTTCAGCTGCCCTTGTGTGTGTGTGCGTGCGCGCATGCACTCACGCCTAGGTGTTTTGCCTTCTTGGAATCTGTATACCACATGTACAATGTGCCTGGGCAGGCCAGAAGAGGCCCTCTAATCCCTTGGAATTGGGATTGCAGACAGCTGTGATCCACCATGTAGGTGCTGGTAATCGAACTCAGAGCCTCATAAAAACTGAACCATCCCTCCAGCCTTCCACCTCCCCTTTTTCCCCTTTGAGGCAGGGTGTTACTATGCTGTGCAGAACCTGAGCTCAATCTCACCTGGGAAGAACTTGTGACTGTCTTGCTCCAACGCCCCACACAGCAGGGATTGCAGGCCTGTGCCACCAGGTCAGGCTCACAGATACATCTCTGACATCAATCACTTTTGCTCATCTACAATACAGAAGATGTGGATAAAATAAAAGTTCTTTTAAAACTGTATCCCATTTGGGACAGGAGCTCTTCGCCCGATTGGTGAGTGCTGCTCTGCTCTGAGCTTTGTCTCCCCCAAAACAAAAAGAATTAAGTAATAGAAAAAGCTTTCTCGTGTTCAGAGTCTCGTCCTTGGAATCATTTTAAAGCTCTGTACTGCTGGTGCCTGCCTTTCATGCAGATCTCCCTGAACCCTCGAGAAGACTGATGAAATTGGTGATCGGACATTTCTGAAGTGCACTGTACGATATAACTATCCATTGCTGGATAAAAAGTTGTCCCAAACTTAACAGCTTTAGACAGCAAACACTTTATTCTCTAAGGGTCAGGAGCACAGGAGTCTTAGTTCCTGGTTCTGGCTCATCATGGCTTCTTGTGAAACTGCACACAAGCTGTCCTGCCAGGAGCCAGAGAATCTATTTCCAAGGTCATTCCCGAGGCTGGTGGCAGGCCTCAGTTCCCGGTTGGCATTGGCTTGGTGCCTGAGGCTCTCACAGTTTCTACAGACCTGTTTCCTTATGACAGAAATGCTGGCCCCATTCAAAATTTTGGATGATGCTGAGTCAGGACTAAGACATCACAGTAACTTTCCTTTGAGACACCAGGAAAGCCAGGAAAGTCTTAGGGTTTCTATTGCTGCAACAAATCACCATAACCAAAAATCAAGCTGGGAAGGAAAGGGTTTATTTGGCTTATACTTCTACAGCACTGGTCATCATCAAAGGAGATCAGGACAGGAACACAAACAGGGCAGGAACCTGGAGGCAGGAGCAGATGCAGAGGCCGTGGAGGGGTGCTGTTTACTGGGTTGCTCATCATGGCTTGTTCAGCATGTCTTCTTTTTATTTTATGTGTTTAGTTGTTTGTTTGTTTGTTTGTTTGTAGAACCCAGAAACCAGGGATGGCACCACCCACAAAGGCTGGGCTCACCTCCATAGATCACTAAGAAAATGCCTTACAGTTGAATCCTATGGAGACGGATTCTCAATTGGCATTCCCTCCTCTCTGATAATTCTAGTCAAGTTAACATAAGACTACAGCACAGCCACCAAGTTCACACATGCAGGAGGGGGAGCCGACTCACATGGGGCGCCTAGGTGACATATTAAGATGCCACTGAGCAGAAGATGTGTACCGATTTTTAAAGTGCTAAAAGGAAACCAGGTGTAGTCACCCACACCACTAATTTTAGTACACAGGCGGCTGATGCAGGAGGATTGCCACAAGTTTGTTGACAGGCTAGGCAACAAAGGAGTTCCAAGCTAGCTCTGGGTGTAGAATAAGACCTTGACTTAGAACAAATAAAGAAAAAATGTTCTGGAATGTACAGCTAAGAGTTGAGGAAATGTCATGTCCCAGGAGTCTAGAGTATTGGGGGCACCTGGGTCCTTCTATCTTTGCGTTCTGACGCCGCCTCTGGGTGGTTCCCCTGAGGGTCACTGTGTTAGCCAATTTTTACCACCATGACAAAATCTCGGAGACAAATGATTTAGCGAGTAAAGATTTATTTGAGTTCCTAATTTCAGAGTCTCTGCGGTAACTGGGCTGGACCGTATCTAGGTAAGTTACAGTGAAGGAAACATGCTGGAACTTACTTCACAGGAAGTGAGAGAGTCAGGAGGAGGCCAGGGACAGGCACACCCCCAGTGACCTGTTTCCTCTACTTCCTAAAACCTCTTCAGTTCTGGCCAAGGTTTCATGATTCAGTCACCTCTCAGAACTGCCACTAGCTAGGACCAGGCCTTCAACACATGAGCCTTTGGGGCATATTTCACATTCAAACTGTGACCGTCACAATGAGGCTGGTGTAGTTCTGCTGTGTGTATCCACAATTCTTTCCAATAAAATCCCAGTGTCTCCTTGAGCTAGGCTGACTTGGATGTGTTAGCTGAACTTGAGGTGATGCTTTAAATTCTTTCTCACACAAAGGAAATCTGGAGGTAAAAATGTCGATGTGGGAATCCCACCAGTACCCATGAGCTGCCCATCACATGATTCAACTCTCAGATTTACATTCCAAAGTACCTGGTGGAGTTCCAGGTCCATGTTGTAACCCAAAGTGGGCAAAACGGAAGGACCAAAGGCTGCCCCTCCCCAGGGGCCACTCTCCTAACACTCTGCTGTCCTGAGGCATGGCTCCTCCATGCTCTCCTTCCCGGCATTTAGTGTGCCTGCCTCAGGGGGTGAGGGTGCTTGTGTCTGTGGAAGTGAGCATGCCTCTAGTGTGTTTTGTGTGTGTGTGTTTGCGTGTGCTTTTTCCTATGGAAGTGTGTATACCTCTGTGTGGGGGGGTGCTTCTGCCTATGGACGTGTACATGCCTCTGTGTATAGGGAAGGTACTCATATCTGTAGAAGTGTGCATGCCTCTGTGTGTGTGTGTGTGTGTGTGTGTGTGTGTGTGTGTGTTGGGGTGTTTCTGCCTGTGGAAGTGTGGGAAGTGTGCATGCCTGTGTGTGTGTGTGTGTGTGTGTAAAGGTGGTGATTCTGCCTGTGGAAGTGTGCATGTCTGTGTTTGTGTGTCTATGGGCTCTCCTGCCTATGGAATTGTGCATGCCTGTGTGTGTGTGCATGTGTGTGTGTGTGTGTGTGTCTATGGGCTCTCCTGCCTATGGAAATGTGCATGTCTGTGTGTGTGTGTGTTGGGGTGTTCCTGCCTGTGGAAGTGTGTATGCCTGTGGAAGTGTGCATGCCTGTGTGTGTGTGTGTGTGTGTGTGTGTGTAAAGGTGGTGATTCTGCCTATGGAAGTGTGCATGTCTCTGTGTGTGAGGAGCTCATGCCTGTGGAGAATTTGAAGTTATCTTTCCCCTTCCTCCACATGGACTGTGGAGTCAGAACTCAGGTCACCAGGCCTGACAGCAAGTGTTGAGCCATCTTACACACTGGGCCATCTCAACAACACACATTTTTATTTTTTAAGGCACAAGAGAGGAAAATGTATGTTGGGGTCCACAGTATCCTTTACTGTCCTCTCTGGAGGTCTAGGATGACCAATGGTAATAGTGACGTGTGGCCATTGCTCCTGGAAAGAAAACACGGACTCCATTCCTCAAGGTGGACCCTCCATGATGAGATGAAGTCACTGAGCAGTTACCCTGGGTCAGCCTCCTCTCTCCAGATCTCCTTCAAACCCTGGCTACCATGTTCTTTAGTGGAAGCTGGGTCCACGCTATTCTACCTCAGATAAATATTCATCTCTCTGAGGCACCTCCATGAAATTCAATCTCTGCCAGTATTTGGCCCACAGGGGCACACAAGGCATGCTTTGGGCCTGAGAGACACAGAGGAAGTGCTTTGGAAAACTTTTAGAGAGCTTCTCAGAAGCCAGAGGGAACTTCTGCTTCTCCTGCCCTCTGAACACTGCTATCTTTCTGAGGTGTCTGAAACTGCAGTGTCTACCACATGACTTTCAGAGATGTCAGTCAGAGACACAAACAAAAACCAACATGGAAAGGGTGGTAGAGAATTTGGCAGAATATTCCTGGGGTGGAATCCTTCTTGGATCAAAATGGACTCTACAAAGCAGAGGAACCTTCAACCTGTGTCTGGACCCAGAGAGACAGACACAAAAGATGGCATCCAATACCATCCTGTAACAGAAGGAACATGCCAAGGCTCCTAGAGGAGCGGATGTGAGGCCAGAAGTCACCTGTGATGAGAGTAAGGGAGAGACCAAGCGCTTGTGGAGACAGGAGGCTTTCTGAGGTCAACTCTATTTCTTGATGGTAACAGTTGGCTTGCCAGGCACAAGTACACCATGTAAATTATTTTTATAAAATCGGTGATGAGGGCTGAAGAGAGAGAGAGAGAGAGAGAGAGAGAGAGAAAGAGAGAGAGAGGTCAGGAAGGCCTTGCCTTGTAAGCATAGAGTGCCATCATTAACCCATCAGAACACACCCAAACGTCAAGAATGGCTGCACACTTGTGATCATAAAGCTGTAGAGGAGGGGACCAGAGCATCCTTGGGGGCTCAATGGCCATCAGCCTAGACTACTTGCTGAGTTCTAGACCAATGAGCTGCTCTTTCTCAAAAGGGGGGGGGGAGGTTGGAGAGATTGCTCTCTCGTCAAAAACACTCACTGAAGGTCCTGAGTTCAGTTCCCAGCACCTACATGGCAGCTCACACCTGTCTGATGCAGATATACATGCAAACAAAATACCCATAGACATAAAATTTGTAAATAAATATATCTTTAAAAACCTAAAATAAGGTGTATGTCAGTTGAGAAACAACTCAAGGTTGTACCCTGTACACACACACTCTCACACACACACTTATTATATACACACTCATGCACACTTATACTCTCACACACATACACACACACACACACTCACAACATGCATTTATATACAAAACAAAAAATGACATTAAAAAAAAAACCAGTGATGGGGCAGGGAGAGTGCTAATGTGAGTCCTCCCCTCTCAGCTTCCCGAGTAGCTGGGACTACAGGTGTGTGTCACCTTGCACAAGAACACAAGAAACAAAGACTCTAGGCAGGTTCGTGGCAACACTGCTAAGTCCCTGAGTTAAGCAGCAGCCTTTGTCCAGGACTTCTTGTTTGGTGACAAATTCACTGAATAAACCATTTTTAAGAAGTTAGGTCTTGGTGGCTCGAACCTTTAATGCTAGCACTTGAGATGTCTTGCAAGGCAAAGGCAGGTAAATCTCTGTGAGTTCCAAGCCGTGGGAGATGCTGCAGGGTAGGCAAGGATTCGATCCTGGGGCCGAGGCTTTACAGAGCCAGAGGAAGCCAGACCTTGTCAAAAGAGGGTGCTGCACAGCAGAGTTAGGACAACTCTGGTACCTGGGTCTCTGTCATCACTTCATCTGGAAGCTTCTCTGAGAGCTAAAGAAACATTTCAGCTACCCTGATCAGAGGCTTGCCATGCTGTAGCCACCAGACCCAACCTGAAGGAAGGCAAACTGAGTTGTGAAGCCTCCACTGGCGAGGGCAGGAACAGAAGCTCATCAGCTCTGGTGCCCACAGACCAACTTGATTCAATTCAGCCTTGCATCCCACCGAAGCCCTCTTCCACAGTCACCAGAGGTAAGGGTGGACAGCCAGGCACTTGTACGTCAGCCCTGACGAGTCTCAGAATCACAGATACAGACCAGAGGGCAGAGCCAGGTATGGTCTCTCCAACCCGTGGCTGCCCTTGTCTTCCCTGGGCACCTTTTGAGGTTGCAAGGTGATAGCGCCCTCTACAAATGTGTGGGGCCACATTCAAATCTATCCTAAGACTCAGGTAGCCGGTGGGACATGGGTTGGATGTGTTTGCATGAAATATCTAGTGTCACACCTGGCACACAGCAGGTGCTCACCAATCAGGAATAACATCCTCCTCGGCCTTTCCGGCAGCCTCATGCTGGTCTGCTGCGGCTGGAGTGCCAACTACGCTTGGCACGTGAGGTTTTCTGAGCGCCTCTTTGCTGTATCCTGTTTGTAGCGGTGTAGCGGCTACAGAGGATTTCCTCTCCTTGTTCCTCCCTTCCTTCCAGTTCCTACTCTGCCCTACTTCTTCCAGGAAGCTCTCCCTGACTGCCAAGCTCTCGGGTGACCACTCAACTCAGGGCCCACATTCCCTTCACAGTAGGATTCCAGGCTCTCCCAACCCAGTTCAGATGAGACCTACACCATAAGGCCACTGGCCTCAGAAAGGGGAGGCTACCCTCTCTCACCACATGCCCACTGCAGAAGGCCTTGATGGGGGTTGGGGGAGTGAGGAGGAGGCCACCTGCCAGAGTGGCAGCAGACAGGCCAGCTAAATCCTTGACCTAGGATTTAAGAGGTCGGGCATAGTTCAATAGACCACTCCAGGCTGAATCTCAGCTCATTCACCCAGGTCAGGGGGATGAGGGATAGAGGAGGAGGGTACGAAAAGGGAGGAGGCCCTTCTCTTCCAAGAGGCCAGTGCCTTCATCCCTGGCTTTCTGAGCACTGCGGAGCACCCTGAAACCACACTCCCATCCCCCAGCAATGCAGAAGCGGAGGGTGGGCGGGACAGAAAGGAGGGAAGCCGGTGCCTGGGATGGAATGAGAGTTCAACGCAGAGCCTTTTACGAGCAGAGTCCTTTTCCTTTGTTGAACCTGCCCAGTTCCTGGCTGACCCTAGACCAGCTTCATATTTGTAATTCTTTCCTACTTAGGTCCAACTAGGGTAGAGAGGAGATCCCCGGAACCGCGGGACGGTCGGATGGAGTCCCATGTGTAATATAGTGTTTTGTGTTTGTTTCAGTTTTGTTTTTCCAGAGTGACCACCGTCGTTCGATGAGAGAACGACCGAGATTGGGTCTAGCCCCAGCCATCAGCCGCCTCCCCCACAGGATGCCAGTGAGGTCTACCCTCCGGTGATGCTATGCAGATGAGATGCAAAGCAGGACGAGATGTCTGTGGGGATTGGCTAGTACCGAAGACCTTGTGGCCCAATCCTGGGCTGCTGGAGGTCTGAGCTTCCCCCCGCCCCCTCAGCCCGGGTCTTGTCTGGCCGATAAATCAGCACAGTCATCGTTAATGGCTCCTGACTAATTGCCTGGACTTGGGCTCCAGGGCTCGGGTCGCCCACATTAAAATTCAATCAGGCCCAGCACTAGCTATTAAATATTCATTGGGAGAGCTTCCCGAAACCGGGCTGGCGGGGGGGGGGGGGGGGGGGGATGGGTTGGGTTAAGAGGGACTACCTGGAGTTGCAGCCTACTTCTAGGACTGCTGCTCACACTCTGGTTTACTCTCCTGCAACTGCAGCCTGGTTTCCAGTCTGTTCCAGCGGGCAGATTTCTCTCCGGAAGCCTCGGAGTCATCTCTAAAGGACTTTGAGACCAAGACGCCTTACGGGAGTGTAGAAATAAGTCAGGCCAAGGCTATCCCGGACCTGCTCTGCGCTCTGAGAGTGCTTGGTCACCTTTCCTCAGGGGACCCCTCTGCAAACAATGATGAATACTGGAACCTTGGGTTCCTTCAGTTCCATCTAGTAATGGAGTAGCTCCAGGTACAGAGGCTTGTCCATGGGCTAGAGAGATAGCTGGGTGGTTAAGATAAAGTCCTGACCACTCTTGCAGAAGACCCGAGTTTAAGTTTGGTTCCCAACACCCTAGTGGGTTGGGTCTCACAGCTACCTGTAACTCCAGTTCCAAGTGACAGATGATTTCCTGTGAGCGCGGGAGCTTGCACACGGGAGAGAGAAGACAGAGAGGGAGAGAAAGAAAGAAATTAAAAGTAAAATAAATCCTTAAAAAGAAATGAACAGCAACAACAAAAAAACCCAGAGGCTTGTCCAGCTTGGAGCCTTAATGAACAATATCTGGATCCCAGAGCTCCAGGCCAGCCTAGGCTTTAAGACCCTATCTCAAAAGCCAACAGGCAAAACCCCAGAGCTTTCCTCCTGAGCAGAGCCTCTAGGTCCCACGCACTCTCCAGGCACTGGCTGACGTCAAGACCCAGAGGCAGAGCATCTGTACAGCAGGATGAGTGTGTGCTGGAAGGAAGAAAGGGGTCTAGCCAGTCCTCCTTCTCCTCTTAGTGCAGGAATGCAGTCCTCCAGCTTCTGAGACTGAGCAGGATGCCGAGAAGTTCTAAAGCAGGGTACCAAGGGGTGAAGTGGGATGGGAGTGGGAGCTGGAGGGAGGGGGGGTTGCTGGAGAGCAAAGCATAGTTACACACATCCACACTGTGGCCACAGGGCTATAGAGAAGGTCCAGCAGAAGCAATGTTAGCAGATCTGCCCAGGAACAGGAGTGTCCTAGGCCTCTGTGCTTTACTGAGATTCTCACTGCTAACACCAAAGGGTGTTAGGAGAGAAAAAGTACCGGAGTATCTGCTAGAAGGGACCCATGTCCTCTCCTTTCTTCAAAATTCTTTGGAAGCAAATCACCTGCTCACAGACCTCTTCCCCTCTATTTTGGCTCTCCCTGTTCCTGGTATTTGAGACTGGTCACAGCGGGAAGGGTAAGCCTGCCAGAATGACGGTGGAGAGTCCCTCAGACACTACAGAGAAGCTTCTGCAAAGTTCCAGGGTTGGTGTAAGGTTCAAGGACCACAGTTCTTGAAGAACACAGAAAGATGCCTTTTTAAAGATAGAATCTCACTATGTAACTCTATCTGGACTGGAACTCACCGTGTAGACCAGACTGGCCTCGGACTCAATAGAGAGCTCCCTGCCTCTGCCTTTTTGTTCCATCCATAACTAATTCCACCCAATATTTGCAGGAAACCTAAAATCTTCATCTGAGAACTTCTACTCCTCAGGGCTTCGATGCTCTGCAACAGGAAATGGTACCCAAGAACCATCCCCTATCCCGGAAGCAGGCAGGCCCCAGGGCTGGGTGCAGAATTCAGTGTCTGGCAGCCATTAGCCACGAGGAAGGGAGCTAGGGCTGGGAGGCCTCAGACCTCAGCAGGTCAGGAGTGACCTCAACCAAGTGTCCGATTCCAAAGCCAAACGTCACAGGCAACCCGGGATTCCAAGCTTGTCCCACGTGTGGTTCCCATTACGGCTGGCTGGGGTCTTCCTAAAGGCCAGGCCAGATTTCTAAGCACCTCCCCCACCTACCACAGGCCCTTTGGAATGTCTTACCCTGCTCCAAAATGTGGCCTGCTAAGCACAATCTTTGGATTTTCAGAGGGACACCCCTCCCCCTGAAATAGGTTTTCCCCCACTAGATGGTTATGAGGGGTATGGTGTGTGTGTGTGTATGTGTGTGTGTGTGTGTTCAAACTATTTAAGAGGTCAAAGGGATAGCCCGTAGAGAGCTAATTTCCAAAGACCCCCTACTCTGAGACCAGGGGGTCTTCTCTCCCCTCCAGGTCAGCTGCTTTTATTCCCACTGCAACTCCGCAGCCCAGATAATTCCGACTGGCCCCATGACCTTTGACTCTCAGGCCTTTGCTCCACACTGCTCAGAAGGCACGCACCCTGAAGCCTGGCTTGCTACTCAGACCGTCTTCTCCTTCAGCACTTGCGGTAAATTCCCTATGGTTCTGTGGCCGTGGGTACAAGCTGGTCCCTGCACAGGTTTGTCCCATGGTATTTTTAGACTCATAATGAGGCTGCAAAATATTTTAAAGTGTTGCTATCAGTTAAAAAACATGAGCCAACAGATACAAACATACTTCCTTGTAAATAGTGAGGGACATGATGGTGCACACCTACAATCCCTGCCTCTGGGAACTCAGGGAAAAGAATCAGAAGTTCAAGGTCATCTTCCCTTACGTAGTGAGTTCAAGACTATGGGCTACATGAAACCTTGTTAAAGAGGTGGGGGGAGGGAGAGAAGGGGAGGAAGAGGAGGAGGAGAAGTGGGAGGAGGAAGAGAAAAATGAACCTGGCAGTCCTAAGTTTGGTCATGCCAACGACTGGCTGGAGTTTCCTAACAGCAGTGGGATCTTACCTGCACATGCACTGTAGACCCCACTGGGCCCTACTGTCTCCCAAGTTTAAAGCTCAAGACTAAGCCGGGCAGTGGTGGCATACGCCTGTAAACCCATCACTGGGGAGGCAGAGGCAGACAGACTTCTGTGAGCTGGAGGCCAGCCTGGTCTACAGAGAGTTTCTGGACAGGCAGGATTGCACAAAGAAACTCTGTCTCAAAAAAGTAGAGACAGAGACATAGAGAGAGAGAGAGAGACAGAGACAAAGAGATATAGAGAGATGCAGAGAGAAACTAAATAGTCAAAAAATATATTTTAAAAAAGTTTTAAAGGGAGATGAAGCCCAGGAACTCCGTACATGCTCATTCTAGGCAAGGGTTCCAACTCTGAGTCACATCGCAGGCCCTGGACCGCCCATCTTCCAGCCAGTGACCTTTTTCTCTCCCTTCCTCACCTTGGGAATTCCTACCTGTCTCCTCCTGAAAAAATACTTCAAGGTGCTATAGCAAATTCAGGTCTAACTGGCTTGGCCCGAGAGGCACATCTGTTGAGCCTCTTACTCTAGCTGACTCCTCCCCTCCAATACAGGCCCCATGCCCACCAGGGGACTCCCTCACCCAGTCTTGGGGAGTACTCTTTCTTCTGACTAGAGTACTTCTGCCCTGGGGAAGCTACTTTCAGATTGGCCAGTGGGCCCTCTGGTTCCAGAAAACTTCCCAAAGCATGATCCCTCTTGGAGAAAGACCACCTCTAGGACCGACAGGCTTGCCAGGTATCCCAGGCCACCAGCCTGATGCTAGGAACTCACTGTGGAAATTCTGGGAGCAGGAAGAGAGACAGATAACATGTTCTGCATCTTAGGTTGGAAACACATTTGCATCTCCATGTGACGTGGCCTCCAGTGAGCAGAATTTGTAAAGGAAACAAGGAGCACCGGCTGGGGCTATAGCTCAGTGCTGGCTCAGCACCTGCAAGGTCACAGGGACAAGGGCTTTAAAAAAAAAAGCATGTTTTTGACAGGCTAAATAAATAAATAAATAAATAGCCCAGGCTAGCCTCTAACCTGCCGTCCTGCCAACAACCACTCTGCTAGTTCTGGGTTCACATGCATGAGCATGGGACACCCCAGTGGGGGAAAAAAAAAACCAAAAACCTTTCAGTGGGAAAAAGGGGCCAGAACAGGAGAAAACTTAATGTCTCCAGGGGCGATCTCAGATATCTGTGACCTTCTCTGTCCAGATCTCACCTTCACTGATGCAGCTGTTGAAGAATGGGCGTGGTGTTGGCCTAGCCAGATCCTTAGCTCAGGCACTGTTTTCTCAAGGCTCCCAGATGTCACAGCCGCCTACCTCAATGGTGTATTTTGTTTGTTTGAGTTTCGAGACAGGATCATGTCCAGTAGCCTGAGTTTGCAGTGCTTTCTCCACTTGCTGAATGCTGGGATTATAAACGTGCACCTTATGCCTGGCTATCAGCAGACTCAAGTGCCCTACCCCAGCCTTCCCAAGGGTATTACAGACCAGATTCCCCCAAATCAACAGAACTAACTACTTTCCCCAGCATGTTTTCCATCTCTTTGCTAACTCCAGAATCAGTCTTCAGGACACACCCATGAAGCAGGTCCTAGGGAGAGCCAACTCTGATCCCCAGGTCCCGGAAAGCCAGCCTCCTGGTTCCCAGATCTAAGTTGTGTCTTCTCCTGCCCACTCAAGTCTGAGCCTTGGCTTCTCCACTCCAATCATCCCCACACTGACACGTCTGTGGGTTCCAGATCGCAAGTGTCACATCTCAAAGCCAGTTGGTGAGGGAGCCTGGGAGGGATAACCTCATCCGCTCCAGATCTGACTCTATGAGGCAGAGCCTGAGAGACCCGGTGCCCGCGAGGGTGGGAGAGAAGACTGGTCTCCCACCAAGCAGCGGAAGAAGACCGTGGCTCGCCCAGGCCCGGCCGTGGGGGGAAGGGAGGAGCTGAGAGCAGATGGCAGCAATTACAGCTCGGACCCTCCCCCGCCTGCAGCCCCAGGCCAGAAGATCGGCTTCGCCGGCTCTGCTGACTCTGAGGACCTGAGGGGCGGGAAGCACAGGGGCACCGGCGTTCCAGCTTAGAAGCAAGGGTATGAGTGTCAGGTTGGAACAACTCTTTCTCCAGGGACAGCGCCGGGAGATCCCCTGTGGACCCGGGAGGACCCATCCTCGCAGAGCTCCCAGCACCCGCAGTGCCTCAAAGGTCCGAAGATTTATTTGCAGGCTGGAGAGAAGGAAGCTACATGACTGTGCGGGTTGTGAGCTAATCAAGGAGGCAGAGGGTGAATGGTGTCCAAAATTTAATCCTTGGGACTTGGCAGGCAACTCGTCCTGGAGGAGAAAGACAAAGGGCACCTTCCTCACAAAAGCAAGGCTGCTTTTAACCTGCTGATTAGAAAAGAGAGTAGATGGTTGGACCCTGTGTTAGGGGCAGACTTAAAGAGAGCAGGATTCCAGAAGCTCAGAACAGAAAACGCTGAATCACTTGGCTCCTTGGTCCTTATTGAATTTCCGTCGCTTCTTGGCCTGAGCCTTGTCCCTGTGACTTGAAGACGTAGATCAGCGCCTGATCCCAGATTTGTTGTACAACTGAAAAAGCTCTCAGTTCTCCAGGATCAGTTCGCATAGCAACAAAGAGACGTTTAAAAACACTAATCCAGAAAAAACGAGGCCACATGCCTTGTTCTCTCTGCTTGCCACCAACATGCTCCCCTCAGAAGAAAGCCCAGGTGTTTTCCTCAGCACCCCACATTTCCCCCCCCCCCCCCCCCGCCCCGGCCTCCACACTCACTGCTTACTGCTGAATTTGACAGACTTGAGCTGACTGGCTCCTTCCGCTGGTCCCCTCTGCTGTGCAGAGGCAACCCATCCACTGGCTCTGCCGCGGTTATAATTGCCACTTAACCTCGCATATCTGTTCCACAGGATACACCAGTTCTGTAACTATACTCCTCAGTCACTTGCTTGGCAGTCACAGACTCAGCTCCATGACCTTGTCTGGCTCGTTATCTGCTAGGGCAACAGAGTAAACCTTGGAGACACTCCACACATAGTCTGAACATTTAACAAATGGAGACATCCCTGAATACCAAACTGGATGCTGCTCCATTCGGTCACCTCCACCCAAAAAGGCTTCTCCCTGAGAGGAATTAGTTGCAAGCACCTGTATACACCATGTTCCCAGAGACACCTTACCTGAGTCGTCTGCTCTAATTGAGTCCAGACTCAGTGCAAGGCATTATTCAGCACCTAGGGTGACTTAGCTAATTAACTTCACAAACCATCCTATAAAGTAGACAGTAATATGTCATCATCTTCCAGGCTGACATACCCTGTACATCCAGACCCATCAAAGAACAAAGTTACTCAACTAATGCAAGCATGTTGCAAGCCCTGGATTCAGATCACTACCACACAACAAGTGTGGGGTGGGCTACTAAAGACTGAGCCTGGGATAGTTCATAACTATTGCAGGGAGCTGAAACAGAACAGGATATCAGGGAAGAGCCTGGACAGTGAGGCGGGGTGCAGGATAATCTTGTCAGGAGTAAAGGAAAGCACAGTGATGGTGGTGCACACCTTTCATCTCAGCACTCTGTATTAGGGTTCTGTAGAGCAGTGGTCCTCAACCTTCCTAACGCTGTGACCCTTTAATACAGTTCCTCATGTTGTGGTGACCCCGAACCATTTTCATTGCTGCTTCGTAACTATAATTTTGCTACTGTTATGTATCGCAATGTGAATATCTGTGTTTTCCAATAGTCTGAGGTGACTCCTGTAAAATGGTCATTTGATCCCCAAAGGGGATGTGACCCACAGGTTGAGAACTGCTGTTCTAGAGGAACAGAACTTGTAAAATGACATATATATATATATATATATATATATATTCATATGAATATATATATTCATATGAATATATATATTCATATGAA
>NW_021605143.1:548864-566459 GCF_004785775.1 Grammomys surdaster | reverse complement strand
TATATATTCATATGAATATATATATTCATATGAATATATATATATATTCATGCAGTGGTTCGACTAGTCCAGCAATGGCTGTCTACCATCAGAAGGTACAAGAATCCTGAAGTTTGTTTGTTTGTTTTTTCTTTTTCTTTTTTTTTGGGGGGGGGGGTTCAAGACAGGGTTTCTCTGTATAGTCCTGGCTGTCCTGGAACTCACTCTGTAGACCAGGCTGGCCTCGAACTCACAAATCTGCCTGCCTCTGCTTCCCAAATGCTGGGATTAAAGGCGTGCGCCACCACTGCCCGGCAAGAATCCTGAAGTTAAAGCCATGAGGCTGGATGTCTCAGCTGATCTTTAATAGATACCAGAAGCCCAGAGATGTACTCTCTAATTCCAGTGAAAAAATGGACTTGTCAGCAAGAGCAAGCAGACAAAGATAAAGCAAGCTTTCTTCTTCCAGGTCCTCTATGGGAGGCAGAGGAAGGCAGATTTCTGTGTTTGAGGCCTGCCTGGTCTACAGAGTAAGTTCCAGGACAGCCAAGGCCACACAGAGAAGCTACATTAGGGGAAAAAGAAAAAAGAAAAAAGAAAAAAAGAAACAGAGAGAGAGAGAGAGAGAGAGAGAGAGAGAGAGAGAGAGAGAGAGAGAGAATAATCAGGGAAGGGTACAATGACTTACAATGACTCCATGGGAGTAGTAGCAACATACTTGGGAGTAACCAATAGCTCTCTAATTTGACCCAAGGCCTACTGGTCAAGAGGGAAATCAAATGTGGTGCAGGAAAACTAGTCAACTACCTAGGACTAGTTAACTAACTCCCTAGGACTAGTTAACTAACTCCCTAGAACTATTGATATCACAGGTTTTGGAGGAGAATCTGTAGTTACTTCATTCATTCATTCATTCATTCATTCATTCATTTTTGGCTTTTTTGAGACAAGGAAGCACTTCACCTGTCACTGGGGCTAGTGTGTGAATTAGAGCAAGGGTACCTACCCATCACCCTTTCGTCCTCTTCATCAAGGCCGCTACTTGGAGCCCTTCTAGGCTGAGGGCCTGAGCTCCCAATCATGGCCTCCTCTGCACTTGGCCTTATGTGTAGCTAGACCTCCAGGGAAGTTCAGTGAGAAAATAATGAGGTAAAGGAGTGACTGGAGAGCAGCAGGAGAGAGGTGAAGGAAGAGCTGGATACAGGGAGTTAACCTTCCTTCCTTGTAACCCAGTCTGACCTCAGACTCATAACCCTGCCTCAGTCAGGCTGGTCAGCACACTCAGTCTCTTGTCACCTTAAGTTTTTTCTTTTTCTTTTCTTTTCTTTTTCTTTTTTTTTTTTTTTTTTTACATAGTATCTCTCATTGAACCCAGAGCTCACTGACAGGCTGGCCTTCAGGAATCTGCCAGTCTCCATGTCTGTCCCCTCACCCCCACCCCTGCACCCCGCTCCCCTATGTTAGGATTACAATGTTGCAGAAATACCAGGACTTCTTTCTTCACATGTATTCATTTGATTCTTTGTTGTGGACATGCCTCAGTGTGTATGTGGAGATTAGAAGTTCTCTCCTTCCATCTGTATGTGGATTCTGGAGATCCAGCCCAGTTCACCAGACTTTTGCAAGCACCTTTACCCATGGAGCCATCTTGCAGGCACCACTCTGGCTTTGAGGAAGATAGACTCAGGCCCTCACACCTTTATGGCAGACATTTTGGTGACTGAGCCATCTTTTCAGCCCAGGAACTCATCTTCTTCATCTGTAAAAGATGACGAGAGATCTGGCCCACATGTCTGAGCAGGTTCCTGTGTAGGTTGTGAAGGGCAAGTCCATGAAAGGCCTGCCTGCCCCTTTCTGTCTTTGCAGGGACCTGAGCGGGTAGGAGGTACTGAAGTAACTAGCTCCCTTCCCCCACAGCCCTGTCCCCCAGAATTTATAGATTCTTTATTGTCTTGCACAATGGCCTTCCTGGGGAGGGGGTGTAGTGGGAGAGGGGCCTAGGGAACAGAGAAGTCAAAGGCTAATTAAAAGCCAGCCACACCCATAGCCCTTGTAGGACAGGGTGTAAGTGAGTGGCCATGCCTCTTAGCAGTTCCAGTGGCCTGGCCTCTATGGCTCTTTCTGCTGGAAGCAGCAGCCAGGTGAATCCTTTGCTAATCTTTCCACTTGCCATTCGGCTGCCCGCCCCCCCCCCCATCCCAACCCGCAGTTCCTGTAACTTTAACTCACCTTGTAGTCCTGCTCTTTCTGTGAGTGTTCTGAGGCCTTTGAGTGGAAGGGTCTCCAAGACTCTGGGAGATGGCCTCCTCCCCCAATCTGGCCTCTGGGAGAGGGTGGGAGGCTGAGAGTCGGTAGACCTGACAGATGGTGCGCCATGTTAACAGATGACATGGAAAACAGAATTACTCGGCTGCTGGTCTGTGCTCTTTCCCCCACCAGAAGGGGTGGCCTTCACAATGAACTCAAAGTAGAGGGCTGCTGAGGAGAGGGAAAGAGAAGTCATAGGCCTCAGAGAATAGGGAAAGATGTGGCTCGGATGCCCGTCACTCATCTGCCAGGTGAGGTCGTCCAGATCCTTCTATCGAACAGGTCCGGGAAAACTTCTGTCTTGCCTTTCTCCCTGGCTTTTCTGAAGACAAATAAGTGTTTGTGTCTGTCAAATGAGCATTAAACAGGGCATGGTGGCACATGCCCAGCTTCCCAAGGCTCTGGAGTCCTTGTGAGGTCCATGCCAGCTACATAGTAAGACCTTATCTTGCCAGAAAAAATAAGGTGTCTGAAAGAGGATGAGCCAACACTCAGCAGATATGAGAACACTGGAAGGATGGCTTACTTTGTGAGATAGTTTTAAAAAAATAGAAATTTCATAGCAGTTTGCTCTTCAGTTGTGGGCTGAAGAAATAGGTCAGCGGTTAAGAGCAAATATTGTTTTTCCTGAGAACCTGATTCTTCTATCTGATAATCCTCTGACGCTCCAGGGAATCCAGCTCCCTAGTCTGATCTCCAAGAGCACAAACCTACATGTGCAATTGAAAGAAACCTTTAATAACGCACTTTTTACAGTTAGTGTGTGTGTGTGTGTGTGTGTGTGTCTGGGCCCGTGACACAGATCACCTGTGGAAGTCGAACCAATGGAAGAACAACTTGCAAGAGTTGGTTCTCTCCGCCCACCATGTAGATCCCAAGAATTGAACTCAGGTCATCAGACTTGGAGGCAGACACCCTTAACCACTGAGTCATCTCACTGACCCTTGGAATTTGCTTTTAGTGTCATGTGTGTTCATGTGTCCTGAGTCGAGCTGAAATGAGAAGGAGAATGAGGCTGGGCTGAAACACCCAGGGCAGAAGACATTCTTTACCGACATCTGTGGAGAACATTGACTGGATACAAAGTATCATGTGAAATGTGCTAATGGGAAAGGGCTGTGACATGTGCTAAAAGGAAAGGGCTATACAGCCTCTGGCATGCAGGCTGGGGACCAAGCTGCTCAGCCTAAGTGAGGCTGGTGGCTGTGAAGGGGCTATCACAGAGTCTGTTGACTGTCCTCTTTGGTGGGCGATGATGCTTTCTGTTTCCTAAGATTCTTAGTACCTGAGTCCTGAAGATGCTGTCCCTGGTGAGCCTGGACTTGAGCTAAGCAGAGAGAGGGAGGGTCATGAGAGCCTGGAAAGTGTCCGAGAGACCCCCTCCCCTTTCCCTATGGAGAGTACTGAAGGGTTTGTCACAGGTGCACTGCAATGATGCTTAGGACCTTCCTGCCTGAACTTCACCCATGACCCTTGCTCCTGCCCACGCCCCGGGGCCATCATCCATAGAGGGTGGGCTGATCAGAGCCAACCCTAAATCAATCCCAGACTTCCCTGGCCAGCCCTGAGTTATGAGCTGTCGGCATTGTGATGTAGATCATGGTTGGGGAGTAGGGGACATGACCTATGGCAGATCACACTGGACCCCCAGAAGGGGCCAGAGTTGGGGTCAGAGGTCATCTCCTCCATTCTCTGTCCCACCCTGCTGGGTCCCATCCCTAGCCTAATATTTAAACTGGACAAGGCCATTTTTGTACTGACCTGTGGCCCCAGCAGAATCTGCCATAATGTCTACCTAGAGCCCACTCCAGGGAAAACCCTTCAGAAGAGAGAAAACGGATGAGGTAAACACGAATTTGGTTGCTTGATGGAGCCCGTGTTCTAAACCACACTCAGCTCCTCCCTCGGTGTCTTGTCCATAGAATTGCTTCTACAGCCCCCAAGTGTCCACTTGCCTGTCTGATCGAATCCCATAAGCATCCCAGGCCAGGCAGAGGAAGGGTGCAGCCAGACGAGCACCAAATCTTGTTCAGACGGAGTTCTCAGGCTTAGCAATGGGTGGGTAGACAACTAGAGAGGTGGAGAGAGCCAGCCAGTGAGAGGCATCAGAGAAATAGGATAAACTGAAAGAGAAGACGTTGAGCTCTCTCTCTCTCTCTCTCTCATTTTTTTACAGGGTGGGGGAATCAGGGGATCAAACCCAAGTTGTTACACATATTGAGAAAGTACTGTACCATGAAGTCACCATCCCAGCCTGGCTTTGGAAAGCATGGGAATTGAGACAGTGTTACCGACTTAGCAGTTAAGAACACTCGCTGCCCTCTCAGAGAATCCAAGTTCTAATCTTACTGCCCATACCGGCCTCTGTGGGTACCTAAACATATGTGTGGAATATAGACACACACACACACACACACACACACACACACACACATTTTAAGAGATAGGATCTTGGGGTCCTGGGGCTGGAGATGATGGCTCAGTGCTTAGAGGCACTTGGTGCCTTTTCAGAGGATCAGTGTTTAGTTCCCAGAACCCACATAGTGGTTCACAGACACCCAGTTCTACGGGATCCAGTGCTCTCTTCTGATTTCTACAGGAACAGACACACATGAGGTGCACATACAGACAGTCAGAACACTCATGCACATTAAATAAATCTGAACGTTTTAAATTAAAATGAAAGGACGGACAGAGACAGAGAGAGAAGGGGGGGAGAGGGAGAGGGAGGAGGGGGGGGGGAGAGGGAGAGGGAGAGGGAGAGGGAGAGGGAGAGGGAGAGGGAGAGAGAGAGAGAGAAAGAGAGAGAGAGAGAGAGAGAGAGAGAGAGAGAATATCTTACTCTGTAACACAGGCTGGCCTTGAACTCACAGCATCCCTCCTGTCTCAGCCTTCAGAGTTCTGAGATCTCAGCTATGACCTGTCATTAGCCTTTAACTGTGATCTCCCTACCCCCATATATGTTATCAGCAAAAATGAAGCTGAAGAAAAATTGGTATGGAAAGTAAGGCGAACTGTCAGAACCAACAATGAAAAGACAAAGAATAGTTTGTAACACTTTTGAACCTCCAGGCCACTATACAGAAACTCTATAACTGTTGGTTGAAATGAACACGTATCACCTGGGGTTATTCATTATCCACTGACGAGCACCTTCCTCCCACCGTCTTTGTCAATGGAGACATACACAAGCAAGGCGAAGACCCATCCTGGGAACCAAGAAAGGGCAGAGAGCTGAGAAGGGCATGGAGCCGGACAGCATGCTTCTTTCCTCGGGGAGGAAACCTGGACAGGACACAGGACATGGGTATACAGCCAGGTTTGCTAAATCTGATCAATGGAAATAACTCACCTGATCATCGTGCTTTAGGGCAAGAATGGGCCGCAACCTCCCTCCTCTGTGACCTGCCCATTAACTTCAGGGCTATCTGCTACAGACCTGGACCATGGGTAGCCTCTGAGGCTCAGGGGCGCTGACTGTTCCTGCTCATGGTTTCCCCCTAGTGGCTGAACATGACCTGACAGAAACCGGTTGCTTGCTGGAGGCAGCCGTGGTCTGCTCTGATCCACTGAAGAGAATTACAAAGCAAACGCCCTTCCACTAGGTTAGTGTCTTCGAACCTTTTCCACACAGACTGAAGTTTCCTTGTCTTTCAGCGGCCACTTGCATGCGCTCATTTCTCTTCCGACCTAGGAGAAATGGGCAGGGGGTTCCTGTCTGCTGAACGGTTAGTTAACCCTGTTAGATGCCGGTGGCAGATGCCCAAGATGAGGAAAAAGAGCCAAGGGCACGATTAACGAAGAGAGAAAAGCAATGTATTGTGGGTTTTTTGTTTTGTTTTTGTTGTTTGAGATTGTTTTCTTTGTGTAACCCTGGAACTCGCTCGTCAGACCAGGCTGCCCCCAAACAGCCTGTTTCTGGAGTGCTGGAATGAAAGGCGTGCACCACCACTGTCCAGCTTAATATTCTCATTCTCTCTCTCTCTCTCTCTCTCTCTCTCTCTCTCTCTCTCTCTCTCTCTCTCTCTCTCTCTCTCTCTCTCTCTCTCTCTCTCTCTCTCTCTCTCTCTCGTTTTTCGAGACAGGGTTTCCCTGTGTAGCCCGGAACTCACTCTGTAGACCAGGCTGGCCTCGAACTCAGAAATCCACCTGCCTCTGCCTCCCAAGTGCTGGGATTAAAGGCGTGTGCCACTCCAGGAGAGCTTGGAATTCTCTTGTTTGGGCTGCTCCCCAGGGCAGTGCCTCAGAATTCCTGGACAGGGTTCTCTGTTTCTAAAGTGATTACCTTGTACGACCAGTGATGAGAACTGCTATATCCCCTTCTATTCATTCGCAAAAGAAGTAACCGGCTTCACACTTACACACGTGTGCTCCCGCTTCACACTTACACACACATGCTCCTGATAGACTGTGTGTGTTTGCGGGTGGGTGTCCTTACATTTACTTCTTTCAATAAAGTAACAACATAGCTTAGCTCACAGACATTTCCAGGACAAGACGTTCTTTATGGATCTCAATTTCTTTTTGTGTGTGTACATTTTTGGAAGTGGAACTCAGGGATAGTGCATGCTAGGCTCAACCACTGAGCCACATTCCCAGCCCTTATTGTAAAAAAATAAAAAAATAAAAAAAAATAAAAACTTTTAAAAATATACTTTATGTGTGTGTTTTGCCTGCATGTATGTACATATGTGCACCTACCTGTGTGCCTGATGCCCAGAGTTTGGAAGCAGCCACTGGATCCTCTGAAAATGGAGTTATAGACGGTTGTGAGCCACCATAGGGTAGGAGTCAAACCCAGATTCTCTGCAAGAGCAACCAGGATTCTTAGCCTCTCTCTTAACCATCTCTCTAGCTCCTGTTCCAGCCCTTAATCCCACCCCTCTCTGTGTGTGTGTGACGGGGGGGGGGGGAGAGAGAGAGAGAGAGAGAGCACATGAGGAGGCCAAAGTATAACTTAGATGTCATTCCTCAAATTGTTTGAGACAGGGTATCTCTTTGACCTGGAGCTTGTCAAGTAATCTAGGCTGGCTTGCCAAGGAGCCCCAGGAATCCACAGATTTCCACTTCTTTGATGCTGGGATCACAAAGAGACCATCTTTTTTGTGTGAGGAATTCTGGGTATCGAACCCAAGTCCTTGTTTTTGCGAGAGCGTTTTGCTGAAGTCATCGTCCTGGCCTCCTTTATTCTTTTGTAGTAGAGACCTAGTCTTCATACTGCCCCAATCCTTCTGTTAAGGGTCCCCCCCCCAGTGAAGCCAACAGAGCCCTTCACACTGCTAGGCCAGCACCACACCACTGCTGAGTCACAGTGTCCTCCAAACAGTGCTATGAGCTCTGTACCATACACATCTGCTCATATATGCACGTGCTTCGAGGAAACGGTTCCCAGAGGCAGGATTTCTAGGTAAATGTGTAGGTACTTTTGTTAGTGCATGCTTGGGGGTTGTTTTATTGGGTTCTTATATCTACCACTCTTCCAACCCTTATTTCACCCTGATCCCTTCCAACCCTCCAACACTAGGTAGGAGAAAAAGAATTTTAGAGGGGAAAAGGAGTGTAGACCTCTTTAGTCTACTTCCTGTTGTTTAGAGGTATGGGGTTCCTTGGGGCAAGTCCAATCTCCATCATCAGGCTATCTCCAACCAGCAACCCAGCAATAGCAAGCCAGCAAGCCAGCAATAACAAACACAGCAGCAGGGGGTCAGCAGCCACCACAGGCCCTCTCAGGGATCTGGAATTTATATCCTCTCCAGAGTCCCCAGAATTAAACTATCTGAAACTGGCAAAAAAAAAAAATCACACTCCCCTAGAATATTATTAATGACTGTGGGCAAACTGAATCAGCCCATATCACACATCCGGCATTAAAACAAAAACATTTTCACATAACATAACTGGGATTTTCAAGAAATCAAAACTCTCAGGACTGGTGAGATGGCTCAAAGGTTAAAAGCACTGGCTACTTTTCCAGAGGTTCTAAGTTCGACTCCCAGCAACCACATGATGGCTCATAACCACCTACAGTGAGATCTGGTGCCCTTCTCTGGCCTGCAGACTGGCTGTGGCTCTGTGATCCTCCTGCCTCAGCTTCCCAGCAAGCCCGGCCACAGTTGTTATTTTGGTAGACACTGTCAACTGCTCTCCAAAATTTCCTCACTGAATTGCTCTGCAGGGTGGATGCTTAATATTCCATTTAATTGTTGCTAAGCTGACAACCCAAAAAGATTGTATCATTATTGTTCTCTGTTATGTTTATGAGACAAGGTATCCTTGTGTAGCCCAGGTTGGCCTTGCATTCTTCACCATCCTGCCTCTGTCTCCCAACTGCTGGCATTACAGGCCTATACCACTCTCCCTTTATTCTTGCTTTTGTTTGTTTGTTTGTTTGTTTGTTTGTTTGTTTGTTTTGAGGCAGGGTCTCTTTATGTAGTCCTGGCTGTCCTAGAACTTTCTGTATGGACCAGACTAGCCTTGAATTCATATAGATCCTTTCCTTTGCCCTTTGAATATTGGGATTAAAGGCATGTGCCACTATGCCTACATTTATTTATTTATTTAGCTATTTATTCAGCTATTTAGTTACTAATTATTTATCTATCTCGTGTATAAGAATACAGACACACCAGAAGAGGGCATCAGATCCCATTACAAATGGTTGTGAGCCATCATGTAGTTCAATTCATGCTGGGAATTGAACTCAGGACCTCTGGAAGATCAGCCGATGCTCTTAACTGCTGAGCCATCTCTCCAGCTTCCCCCGGACTCCCATTTTGTTTTGTTTTGTTTTTTTTAAGACAGGGTTGCTCTCTGTGGCCCTAGATGTAGAACTGAGAAATCCGCCTGTCTCTGCCTCTCCAGTATTGGGATTAAAAGCATACACCTGACATGCCTGGCTTTCAGTTTTTGCTTTTCATTTGCCTTCTACTACTTACTTGTAGGGCTAAAGATTTTTTCATTTATTTATTGATCATTTGTATTTCTTGTATGAATTAATTGTCTTTTTTGCAATTTTTATGGTTTTATTAGGGGAGGTTGCTGTTGTTTGTTTTAGAATATCTTTTATGAATTCTTTGACAAGTTCACACATGTAAATAACATATCTTAATAGTGGTATCCACTCTCAGCTCTCCCTCAACCCCCCCCCCAGTAGGCACCCCAAACTTGACCTCCTTGTCTATTTTTATCTTTTATTCATTTGGGTTTTTGTAGCCCACTGAGTCAAGTTAGTCCTGTCTTTCGGAGTACCGATACCCTGATTGATTGGCTTCATCTTGGGCAGGCAATCATAGCGGTGAGTTCTTTCAGGCTTCTCTTTCGAAAGGTTCTCTGAGCCTTGTGGGGCAGCAGTTACAATAAATGATCCACTTAGGGCTGAGCTCAGTGGTCACAAGTTCCCAACATTCTGACCAGTCATGAGTCTGCATTCACTGCTGTCCACTGAAGAGAGAGACTTCTCTGGCCAAGGTTGAGAATCTATGTACAAACAGGAGTACTTAGAAGGAAGCTTGAAAACATGTTCATTTAGCAAGACGACAGTGGTAGGTTCCACTCAGGGTCTGTGATCTCCCTAGTTGTGGGCTTTTGCTCAGGTTTAGAGTACCAAGCATGAGTTCCTGATGTAAGCAGGCCTCAAATCTAATCCCAAAGCAGATGAGAATATGTCAGACACTAAGGATTCTAACTAATCTAACTCAGCATAAGACGAGCAAAGGCACCCGATGCTTTTGCGGCAACAGTGTTCTTTGAGGCGTTTGGATCACAATACTGATAAAAGCTGGAAATCAGTGGTGGATATGTAAGACCATCCCAGACAAAAAGCTAATCCCAGTGAAGGACATAATTGGTAGACCTAGGAAAGGGCCAAACAGGATGCTCTGGTTCCCACGCTGTTGGGGGGCTGGGAGAGGGCTTAGTCAATAAAGGCTTTCTGGGCAAGCATGAAGTCCCTAGTTTAGTCTCCAGAGCCTAAGTTAAAAAGTCTAAGACCAGCGTTCCAATATCTACTAAGGGTCTGTTTCCTGGCTCTCAGACATCTGCTGTGTCCCTAATAAAGGAAAAACAAAGCATTCTCTGGCTACATTCACCTAGCACTGGTCCCTTCCCCAAAACTACACTTTTAATACCATGGGGGACAGGGACATACTGGATGTGAAAGCAGCATATGTGTGGTTTAGGAATGTATACCAGGGGGCTGGAGAGACAGTTCAGTGGTTAAGAGCACTGACTGCTCTTCCAGAGGTCCTGAATTCAATTCCCAGCAGCCACATGGTGGCTCACAATCATCTGCAATGGGATCCGATGCCCTCTTCTGGTGTGTATGAAGACAGCTGCAGTGTACTCATATGCATTAAATAAATAAGAAAGAAAGGAAGGAAGGAAGGAAGGAAGGAAGAAAGAAAGAAAGAAAGAAAGAAAGAAAGAAAGAAAGAAAGAGAGCTCAGAATATTTTGCCAGGCAGTGGTGGTGGCGCACTTTAATCCCGTCACTTGGGAGGCAGAGGCAGGTGGATTTCTGAGTTTGAGGCCAGCCTGGTCTACAGAGTGAGTTCCAGCACAGCCAGAGCTATGCTGAAAAACAGAAAAACAAAAACAAAACAACAAAAAAAGAGTGTATATCAGGTTCATGGTGAGCCCACAATAGGAGGTAGTCTCTGTTCTCCAGTTAATCTGTAAAAATCAATGCAACTCCTATCAAAAAGTTTATTAAAATGTTTTAAAATTTTCAACAATTGGGTTAGGGAGATGCCTCTTCAGGTAAAGGAGCTTGCTGCCAAGTCCTGCAACCTGAATTTGATCCCAGGCCCCAACTGGAAGGAGAAATGACTCCTGTAGATCCTTCCGCGGGTGCCCTGTCATATGCATGACCACTCAAAGACACAGACACATACATAACTAGCTAACTAAATACATAATTTTTAAAGTTTCAAGAGACTTCAACAATCTTGCTTGCAATTTTATGTAAGAGAATAAGATTTCGTTTTAGTCAAACACCCTAACATGTGGAGGGCTCACCCCATTATCCAGCCAGTGTAGCATTGCCACTCCAAGGGTCTGGCAACATAGCACAAAATGTTAAAGAGAATTCCAAGTTCGTGCATGGTTAAATGGCACCAGAAATCAGGAGAGAGAACGGCTTAGTCTGTGCAGTTGACTCAGTTAGTGGGGAAAAGCAAGGTTAAATCTCGGCGGCGGCGGCGGCGGCGGCTTGGGGAGCATGATGAAATGTTGAAGCTACTGTTCTAGAGGCTGAAAGTCCAGGGTCAGGACACTGCAGCCTTGGTTTCTGGTGAGAGTCCAGAGTTAAGACCGACGCAGCCTCGGTTGCTGCTAGGGGTCCAGAGTCAGGACACTGCAGCCTCGGTTTCTGGTGAAAGTCCAGGGTCAGGACCTCACAGCCTTGATTTCTGTGAGATTCCAGGATTAGGACCCCGCACCCTCGGTTGCTGCTGGTAGTGCTTGCCCTGGGTTAGATTCCCTCACTGCGTCTTCGTGATGTTTTCTCCTACAGGCACAGAGCTTTACAGTGTCTTCTCCCTTCCAAGGACAGTAATCCTTTTAGGTGTGTGTGTGTGGGGGGTGTTCCACCTGCCACTAAGCCACACCCACCCGACTAAGCCACACCCACCCGTGCCAACCGTCTGGTTTTTATAATGTTTCATGGTGACATTTTTCTCTGCATCCTTGCCCTTTGCTTCTGTTACCGCCATCTCTCTCTGCTCTGCTCTCTGCTGCTTCCAGCTTCTCTGTAAGTGGTTCCCCTTCAGTTAGATCTAAATCTAGCTCCACATATGAAAGAAAGCACCCACACAGTGCCTGAGCTCCCCCTTTTAGTTACCACCTCCTCCTCCTCCCCAATTGACCCTTCCGTGTTCATTATAAATATGTATATGTATGTATATACATATATAGAGAGATTGATAGATAGTATTTGAATATAGATTCCACATTTGAGAAAAAAAACACTCGATATTTTCTAATTCTGGGTTATTTCACTTAATATGATTGTCTTGTTTACATCTATTTTCCCAAAAATGACATGCTTTTATTCTAAGTGGCCGAGTTAAGCTCCATTGTGTGCGTCGACCACACTTTCTTCATCCACTTGACTGTTGATGAGCGTCTGGGCTGGCTCCATATCTAGGCTGTTGTGAAGAGTTTTCCAGGAAGTATGGGTCTCTAGCATGCTGACTCCAGTGTGTGCCCAGGAGTGGCTTGTGTGCGAGCTTCTCTTTTCCTTTTGAGGCGCTCAGGTAATCCTTACCATAACGAATGCTAATTTTGCATTCCCACCAGCAGGGAAGAAGAGCTCCTCTTCCCACATCCTGATCAGCATGCGTCCTTGCTCACTTTCTTCCTTTCTTTCTCTTCCTTTTTGGTTTTCTTGAGACACTAGTTCTCTATGTAGCCCAGGCTGTCCCAGAACTTTCTCTGTAGACCAGGCTGGCCTCACCCTCCTGCTTCCACTATTTCTCTGTTGTGGTGGATTGTGGCCTAGAGCTGTGAGCCAAAATAAACTGTTCCTTAAGGTGCATCCATCTCTGGAAGAATGGGAAAGTTAAATGTGGTGCTTGCACACACCTGTGTGCATCCGCCGGCGTGCACACGTCTATGCTCATCCACCTGCAAGTACACACCTGTG
This sequence comes from Grammomys surdaster, assembly GCF_004785775.1. Lineage (NCBI taxonomy): Eukaryota > Metazoa > Chordata > Mammalia > Rodentia > Muridae > Grammomys > Grammomys surdaster. The sequence continues at coordinate 553,532 of NW_021605143.1, read as the reverse complement.
CGCATCCACCTGCGTGCACACACCTGTGATCATCCACCTCTGGAAGAATGGGAAAGTTAAATGTGGTGGATGCACACACCTGTGTGTATCTACCTGTTGTTTCAGTTAATATTTAATAAATGGGGCTGCGTGGGCCGACCATCTATGTGGCAGTGGCTCTGCTTAGCTCAGGCGCCATGCGCTACGGCCTGAAGCCAAGCGCTCCACAGCTGGAAGCGGCCAAAGGCCACGCGCGTGAGCCACAGCTCGAAACGCCACAGCTCGAAACGACCAGCCGGAATCACTGGCCCTGGCACCCACGAGATGCCAGTGTGGGAGAAGGTTCTGCCAGTCTACCACGCTGTCTCCACAAAGCTTGGCTGAACCCCAGACAATACCCGCCATCCACGCAGTACCCGGTAGAAGTGAGACTCTAATGCTTAATGATTAACCAAAGTCTTTATATGTTTGATAATGCTCAATAAACAAGATGCTCACACAATTAGAGGTGTTAACCAATTAACTAACCTAGATATAAGTTGTTACCCAGGACTGCTCTCAGTCCATGCGTGGTCATCCATGGCGCCTACATCTCTGTCTCTCCTGGCTCCTCCTCTTCCTCTCCTTACTCCTCCCACCTTAGCTCCTCCCAGCTTGCAGGAAAATATGCCGCCACAACCTGTGTGCACACATCTGCGTGCACGCACCTGCGCTCATCCACTCAGATTTTATATGGCAAGAAGGAACAGAGAGAAAGTGAAGGAAGCATGAGGATGCCCCAACGTCTTTTATCAAGACAGCAAAGAGTTCCCATCCATCTCACTTCTGCTACAGTTCACCAGCTGAACTTGTATTATGCAATTGAATGCTCAAAGGTGACTAGAAAAAAAAAGGAAACTATGGTTAGGGCCTCTATAAATGATCAGAGATGTCTGGCCTACCATGTCATAGATATTTTCTAAGTACTGCATAGAATTCTACAGTGCACACTCACCACATCCGGCTCTGATGTCTTGGGGTAGAGCAGCCATCTTGTGACCGAGAGGAAAAATAAGAGAACTCCAGTCAAGGTGCTGGGACCGTAAGATCAGATCCCTTAACCAAGACTGTCAGCTTGCTGAAACTGTTTGTGTGTGCAAAGTAAAACTCTATTTTCTAAACCGTGTGCATCCGTTAGAGTGCAGTGACAGCAGAAACACCATTGGCTAGTTCAGACAGAAAGGGCTGGAAAAGCAGGCTCTAGGTCCCAAGCTACTGCCAGCTTTGGCAGTCACGTGACCCCTGCCTGTGATTGAGAAATCACAGTCAGTAGCACAGGAAGCTGATAAATCAGGAAGCTGTTCACAGAGCCTGCCTGTGCTCCCACGGTCTGTCTCAGACAAGCGGGTGTACCACAATACAAAGCTCTGCTCCAAATTTACTTACACAACATAAAGCCCAGACCCGCAGCGAGGCTGGGAAATGCTCAGTTAGCCTCCCAGCTTTGGCAGTTCCAGAGAAAGTTCACCAGCAGCTTTGGATGAAGGCTGAGCCCAGCTCAGACAGAAACCCCTACTCTCCAGGTCAGCCCTACCCCATCAAGATACTAACTCCCAAATTGCATGTGACATCATTAGAACAGGTCTTTAAAACAAAGGTGGGGTGAAAAAAACAAATTAAAAAAAAAGTTCTGTAGCATAATTAGAAACTTATTAAAGTTTCTGGGCAGTGGTGGCACTCGGGAGGCAGAGGCAGGTAGATCTCTGTGAGTTCAAGACATGTCTGGTCTACATAGTGAGACCCTGTCTCAAAAAGAAAGAAAGAAAGAAAGAAAGAAAGAAAGAAAGAAAGAAAGAAAGAAAGAAAGAAAGAGGGGCTGGTTAGATGGCTCAGAGGTTAAGAGTACTTCCAGAAGTCCTGAGTTCAATTCCCAGCAACCACATGGTTTATAAGGAGATCTGATGCCCTCTTCTGGCATGTGAAGGTATACGCAGCAGAACACTCCTACCTTAAATAAAATTTTAAAGAAAGAATAAAGGAAAAAGGAAGGAAGGAAGGAAGGAAGGAAGGAAGGAAGGAAGGAAGGAAGGAAGGAAGGAAAGAAGGAGGAATGAAAAGAAAAACAAAAATACACACACAGGCCAGGTCGAATGTGATCCCAGCACTTGGGAGGTTGGGGCATGAGAATCGTGAGTTCAAGGCCATCCTGGGCTACATAGTAAGTTCCAGGACATCCTGGGCTACATAAGAGACTTTCTCAAAACAAAAGACAAACATAAGAAACAATAAAAGAAACAAACACAAGAAACCAGACAATAACAATACACAAATACAAATCAACATTTTACTTTTAATGAAATGTACATGTTCAATGATTATTATATTAGTACCAAACTGTCAAAGCAAAACAAAACGGTTCTGGAAAGCAGAGGCCGGCAGTGTGGAGGGCACTACACTCTGAGCTCCAAGTCACTCAACTTATTAATCTTAAAAATGACAGTACAAAAGTATTATTACTTTAATACATCATTTAGATATGCCATATTTTACTTAACACTTCAGATCTGATCCATTAAACTTAATACATCATAATTTTCTCCTTTTTAATTTTTTTAATTTTTTTAATAATTTATGTTTACAGGCATTTTGCCAGTGCCCATGTCTGGACACCAAGGGAATGCAGTACCGGCAGAGACCAGAAGAGGGCAACAGATCCTCTGGCATTGGAGTTACAGTCAGATGTGAGCTGCCCAGTGGGTGCTGGTAACTGAACCACAGTCCTTTGGAAGAGCGAGCCAGCGCTCTTAACTGCTGGGTCATCTCTCCAGCCTCCTGAAAACTCTTCGTGTTTTCATTTCTTTGGGTAAACTCTGGAGCCCACCCTTCCATTCATCCTTATTTAATGCTCATACCCTCCCCACACCACAGCCATAGTCCCTTCCCCAAATCGGCTCCTTTGAAGTGGAAGGGATCTCAGGCTCCTCAGCTGGGTGCCAAGACCCCCATATTGCTTCTCATGCAAGGCCACATCTAAGTGCAACTGACTCCTCACGATGCAGGGGAGAAAGATCAGCCCGGGTGGACCCACTCCGCTCTGGGCCTGGAGAACCTGCCACCAGCCGAGTCGAGCAGGATCTCAGGGCATGGATCGGGCAATGGCAGGTAGTACAGCCACCTCTCCAGACCCTCAATCCCTTACTAACCCGCTTGACCCGGCTCAGCTCTGAGGTGTTTATGGCAGCTTTCTGCAGGCACGGCCATCTGTCACCTTCCTTGTTTCCCAGTGACAGACAGTCCATCATCTACCCCACAGAAGGGCTAGCGTGCTTTTGAGGTGTGGGGGTGCGCTGAACCACAGACTGACCCCCTGCTGTGATGGTCTTTTTTTTGAAGTCCCTAGAGCCCCAGGTAAGGTTGGGGGAGGAGGAATGGTAACCCCTGTCAGTGAGCTTCCTTGGGGACCTGACCTACATAGAATAAGATGTCTTGGCTGCCTGTCATGGGTCTAGGCAGAGGCGAGACACCCACCAGGATAAAGGTTTTCCCTGGGGAGACGGTGCAGCTACAGGGACACATCCACTCGGGGTTGCAGGAGGAACTGTTTCTTGGCGTTCTATCATAGCTGCTTGCTGAATAAAGAGGGACTCAGGCTGGAGGCAGAGGAGCCACTATTGCCCTGGAGAGGACTGGACATGTCCGAGGCACCGCCCAGCCCCAGCAACGAGACCCCAACCCCTGTATGCAGTTTGAAGACAGTGTACTGGGCATGTGTCCACAATGACCTCACTGAGCTCCAAGCCAGGCTGGATGTTGGCGTGTCCCCAGAGGAGGCCTCCCAAGTGGACAGCAACGGGAGGGTGAGATACCCCAGGGCTCACCAGAGCAGTTGAGACCAGTTCAGGATTCACAATAGCATTCTGGTCTGGTTCCCCAGAGAGTCCCAGAGTTGTCCCCCAACTCTTTAGATGGGTAAAAACCATCTTCATAAGGTTTATGAGAAGTACAGATTTGGGGGGGAGGTGGAAGGGGGTCCTAAGGAGAACTTAATGGAAAGTGGGGGTCCAAGCTGCTCTGTCCCCAGACAGGCCTCATGGTCGCATGTTACCATGGCTTTGGTTCCATTGTGGCTCTGCTCAGCTGCTGCCCTTTCCTGGATGTGAACCAGCAGGACAAAGAAGGGAACACGGCCCTCATGCTGGCCGCTCAAGCAGGTGTGAGACACAGCACCCCACCCCCACCCCACACCAACCCCACTCTCACCCCCAACTCCCCCCATGTCCCTGCTCCCAGCATTTAGGACAGCAGCCCCAAACCTTGCTCAAGAGTCTCCCAGGCCAGGCTTCAGCATTCCCGTGCCTTGAAAGACTAGCTTTGTGGTCCTGTCTCTGCAGGTCACATATCTCTGGTGACTCTCCTGCTCAACTATTTTGCTGGCCTGGACCTGGAACGCAGGGACCAGCGGGGACTCACAGCTCTGATGAAAGCTGCCATTCAAGACCGCTCCGAGTGTGTGGTTGTCCTCCTTATGGCAGGTGTGCTACGGCAGGTGGGCTATGGTAGGTGTGCTGTGGCAGGTGTGCTATGGCAGGTGTGTTATGGCAGGTGTACTATAGCAGGTGTGCTATGGCAGGTGTGTTATGGAAGATGTGTTATGGCAGGTGTGCTATGGCAGGTGTTCTATGGCAGGTGTGCTGTGGCAGGTGTGCTGTG
>NW_021605143.1:519970-548854 GCF_004785775.1 Grammomys surdaster | reverse complement strand
GGCAGGTGTTCTATGGCAGGTGTGCTGTGGCAGGTGTGCTGTGGCAGATGTGCTGTGGCAGGTGTACTATGGCAGGTGTTCTATGGCAGGTGTGCTGTGGCAGGTGTGCTGTGGCAGGTGTGCTGTGACAGGTGTGCTGTGGCAGGTGTGCTATGGCAGGTGTTCTATGGCAGATGTGCTGTGGCAGGTGTGCTGTGGCAGGTGTGCTGTGGCAGGTGTGCAGCTGCACTTTCTCCACTACCACCCCACCAGATACCATTTAGCTGCAGTTAATTTAACAGTTATTGGAGGAGGGTCCTGCTACCACCCTCTCACAGTCTGCTAGTACAGCTAGCTAGCTACAGCTGTTTATGGAGGTCTCAGCAAAGAGTGCAGACGTGAGGTGGGGAAACGTGTGTGGGTGAGGTGGTACCTAAAACCAGATACTTGAGTTCTAGTCTGAGCCATGCCTCTGCTGGAGACCCAGGTGGAGGAAGACAGCCACAGCACTGTCAAGGCTGATGAGTGGGGCATCCGTGAGGACTGACTTTAACTCTTAGGCAGTGTTCAGCTGCAGCTGGAGCCTTTTGTGGAGGATCACTCTGTGTGTGGAGGACCCCTCTGTGTGTGGAGGACCACTCTGTGTGTGGAGGACCACTCTGTGTGTGGAGGACCCCTCTGTGTGTGGAGGACCCCTCTGTGTGTGGTCTTGTGAAGCCCTCCTTACTCCCTGAGGTGGCTGATGATGCCCTCTGCTGGTCTCTCTGAGGGATCTCTGCCTCCAGCTTTTCCCTTCCCAACCTCAGTGGGTATAGCAGGAAAGTAAATGTGCTCATGTCTTTATCCTTTCAGAGTGACTGTGTCTCTCTGGCCCCAGAGACAAGGGCATGAGAAAGAAGAAATAAACTGGGGGTGGGGGGCAGCAACAAGACACCTGCCCCCAAGCAGCTGTGGCTTGAGCATCCCACACTCCTCCTGCTCAGGTGGTTCTACGAGCCTGTCGGAGACCCCATGGGGTCACATGAGCTCACTGTCAGTTTCCCCTAGTCCTGACTTTGGTAGCTTCCTGTCTCTTATACAGAAGGCTACAGCCCTGGCCTTCCAGTCTGGGAGGTGTTTTGAATCTGGCTTAAATCAGCCCTGCTGCTGAAGACTGTATCCTGTACAGCCCATGGCTCACTAACCAATCTATCACACTGGGCCACTTGCAGGTGCCGACCTGAGCTCTGTGGATCCTGTCAGGGGCAAGACAGCCTTGGAATGGGCCGCTCTGACTGACAGCTTTGACACTGTTCGGAAGATCCGACAGCTGCTGAAGAGGCCCCAGGCAGAGCAGCTCAGCCTGCACTACCAGCCAGAGTGGCCAGCCTTGGCCCAACTTGTGGCCCAGGCTCAGACTCAGGCTTCCCCATCCCTCCTAGAAAGGCTGCAGGCTACTCTGAGCCTCTCCTTTGCTCAGTCTCCACAGGAAGGGGGTGTCCTGGACCACTTAGTGACTGTCACCACCAGCTTGGCCAGTCCCTTCCTGACCACTGCCTGCCACACACTGTGCCCTGACCATCCACCTACGCTGGGCACTCGAGGCCAGTCAGTGCCAGAGCTGTTGGGTACTGCCCCTCCTCCTCCCCCAGTACCCCATCCTCCTCAGGAAGTTCCTGTCCCCCAGGCCTTTTCCCCATACCAGAGCCCTCAGAGTATGCTCTCCCAGTGGCTACAGTCCAGGGACAGTACTAGTACCAGGTCCCAAGTCCCTAAGATCCTTCTCTCTAAAGCACCTTCACCCCCTATGCAGTATGAGTTGATACTCAGGCCTCCAGGGCAGCAAAATCTGGCCCTTCCTGTCTGGAGGTTCAAGGAGAGGAAGAAGAAGGACGAAGAAGCTGCACAGAACCACAAGGAGGTGGGCTAGGCCAACCTAGAGGAAAGTAAGACACATTCCTGTCTGGAGCCTCTTCCTGTTTCCCAACTATCTCTGCCAGTGGGAACCTACTCCCACCAAGTGTACAAGGTTGTCCACAGCACTGTCTGTAGGACAGAAGTGACTAACCCCATGTCTGCCGGCAGGTGACTGACTGGCTACAGTGGTTATGGTGGTAATACCCACATACTGTATTCTGTGTAGGACATCATAAAGCAAGAGAAAGGGCTGGTGAGATGGCTCAGTGGTTAAGAGCACTGATTGCTCTTCCAGAGGACATGAGTTTAAATCCCAGCAACTACATGGTGGCTCACAACCACCCGTAATGAGATCTGATGCCCTCTTATGAGGTGTCTGAAGACCGCTAAAGTGTACTTACATATAATAAATAAATAAAAACAAACAAACAAACAAAAAATTTTGGGCTGGAGCAAGCAGGGCTGGAATGAGCGGGGCTGGAGCAAGAGGGAGAAGGGAAGGGAAAAAAAATAAAGCAAGAGAAAGCAAACTGCTCTCACAAGAAATCTACATGTTGTATCTGTTAGCATTCTGTCTAAACTCCACCTCCACAGTAACCTGGCCATAGCTCCTCCCCACAGTTACCTGGCAACAGCCAGGTAGGCCTGGCCTATTATAAAAGGGGCTGTTTGCCCCCTCCTCTCTCTCTCTCTCTTGATCTCTTGCCTCTAGCTTCTCTCTGTCCCCTCACCCCTCTCCCCTTCCCTTCCCCCTCTCTCCATGTGGTCATGGCCAGCCTCTACTACTTCTCTACTTCTCTCTCTTCTCTCTCTCTCTCTCTCTTTCTCTCTCTCTCTCTCTCTCTCTCTCTCTCTCTCTCTCTCTCTCCCTCTCTCTCTCTGCCTCTACTACCCTCCTGGCTCCCCTCCCCATGCCCTAAATAAACTCTATTCTATGCCATAGAATAGAATAGAGTGGCTTGTCCCTTATTGGGAAAAGATGCCTCTGCATGGGCCCACTGAGACATCCCCTTCCCCCATACCTCTCCACACACCCACGGAACATATTCTCTTTATCTCTCTATCTTTTTATAAACACATCAGTATCAAGTAAATAGCCATGCGTGCCGTTCATGTCAAAGTGAAAATCTCCCTCATGTCATCATGCTTGTCGGCTCATCTTCATCCTCAACTTCTCGTGAACTGGAAACACATAAGAGACATGCCTCTGGGCTTAACTGAGAAAAGGTGAGCCACCTGGAAGTGAGAAGCGTCATCAGCTAATGGGGACCCCAAACAATGGAAAGAAGGAGGTGGCACAGACCCTAGCCAGGCATGTCCTGTCACCCAACTATAGGTGTGACTTGGTCTGCTGCCTCAAGCTGCTGCTGGCAAGCCTCCCCCGACATCCTGGAAGGAGCGAGATAAGTAAGGCCTAAGATCACTGCAGCCATATCGTGGGTACCAAAAGTTATCTGACTAATAAGTGGCTCAGCGGGATGGATCAAAGACAGAAATGAGAGACCTGCTGACAGAGAACAGGGTTTTAGGAAGAAGGCTGGAAACTTGGAAGAAAATAAATTACCAACTGGCAGTAAAAACCTGAACTGTTTTTACTTTTTTGCCAAACAAGAATGATTTGGGGGCTGGAGAGATGGCTCAGAGGTTAAGAACACTGGCTGTTCTTGGACCCAAGTTTGGTTCCCAGCACCCATGTGGAGGCTCACAACCATCCATAACTCCAGTTGTAGGGGATCAGATGCCCTGTTTTGATCTTCCTGGGTACTAGGCACGTACTTGGTGCTTAGAGCTACATCCAGACAAAACACATACACACATAAAGTAAAATTAAGTGAAAGGGCTGGGTGGTGGTGGCGCACGCCTTTAATCCCAGCACTTGGGAGGCAGAGGCAGGCGGATTTCTGAGTTTGAGGCCAGCCTGGTCTACGGGGTGAGTTCCAGGACAGCCAGGGCTATACAGAGAAACCCTGTCTCGAAAAAAAAAAAAAATTAAGTGAAAGGGCTGGAGAGATGGCTCAGCAGTTAAGAGCACTGACTGCTCTTCCAGAGGTCCTGAGTTCAATTCCCAACAACCACATGATGGCTCACAACCATCTGTAATGGGATCAGATGTCCTCTTCTGGTGTGTCTGACAGATATAGTGTACTTATATACATAAAATAAACAAATCTATAAAAGATTAAATTTAAAAAGTGATATAATAGTTAATAATAGTATGCTGTCTGACAATTATCTACCACTTGACTTTATAAAGGAAGCTTTCTAAAGCCTGGGCTCTAATGAATAGAAAATGCCATGTTTACTGGACATAGGACGTACATCTGTAGCTCCAGCTACCCAGGAGGCTGAGGCAGGAGGATCACTTGAGCCTGTACACTTGAGACCAGCCTGGGTAACACAGAGACCCCGTCTGAAGAAAAAGGGAGGAAGGGAGAGAGAGAAAAATTAAAACCCCTTGACAATAAATAGGATGTCAAGAGAAATTATCTCCCCTAGGTGACCCATAGGTGGGGTTATTAGCCAATGAGCTGAAATATTTTTGAAGGGGCGCTTGATAACTTTGAAAGGCTTTATTTGAAAGTTTGGTATTTTTTCAGTATTTTTACTGTAGAAATGTGCTCATGTGCTCCTCCTAATAAGTATAGAGCCTTCACATACGGTAACTACTGTATACATGTATACATTTGATGCTCTCAATGACCTTGCAAACTCTGGCTTCTGAGGAGGCCCGGCACAGAAGGTATAGGGATGCCCATGTTCCATAGTTAGAAACTGACAGAGACCAGGAATGGGACTTGGCCGCTGGCCATGGCCGCCTCAGCACAGTGCTAGCCCATGCTGTCCGCTCTGTAACATCCTAGCAAGGGAACAGATGTTTTCTCCAAAAAAGGGTTGACATTTTTGGCCAGAAGTGGCAAGGGAAACCTTTCACTTTTATACACACACACACACACACACACACACACGCACGCACGCACGCGCACGCACGCACGCACATGCACACGCACACGCACACATATATATTGGCTTAAGAAACAAAACAGAGGGCTGGAGAGATGGCTCAGTGGTTAAGAGCACTGTCTGCTCTTCCAGAGGTCCTGAGTTCAATTCCCAGCAACCACATGATGGTTCACGACCATCTGTAATGGGATCCGATGCCCTCTTCTGGTGTGTCTGAAAATAGCTACAATGTACTTATGAACATAAAATAAATAAATCTTTAAAAAAAAGAAAAAAAGAAACAAAACAGAACAAGAAAGGCTCTACAGTATGCCTGGATGTGGTGGCACATGCCTAACTACAGCAGAGGCAGGCAAAGTCTGAGTTTGGAGCCTGCCTGGTCTACTAAGTGAGTTCCAGGCCCACTAGAGCTACATAGAGAGACTCTGCCTCATCAAAAACAAAAGCAACTCTGCACTTTCAGTACAGCTTCAGGTTTACAGAAAAGGTACGGAAGTGTACAGATAGCTCACTTTTGCCTTTATTGCTGCGTTTATCACAGTGGATGAGCTGCTCGTTACTGTGAGTAACTCAGGTCCACAACTGGTTCACACTTCCCGAGCTTTCCCATCTCCCGTCTCAGTCACAACCGGATACTACACCACATTCCTTGTTGCCGAACCAGACAGCTTAGAATATTTGAATCCCCCTCCTCCCCCTCCTCCCCCTCCTCCTCTTCTCCTCCTCCTCCTCCTCCCCATCCTCCTTTTCTCTCCTGTCCCCAGCTAGGTCCTGTTCTGTAGCCCAAGGCTGATAGACTCTTCTCTATAGCTCAAGGCTGGTGTTTTTCTTAGGTTTAGCCTGGGGCTCTGGGTTTGGGGTTTTCAGGGGTAAGGTCATATAGAGAGGTCAAGTTTCCCATCAGGTGGCATTGGGGTGCTTCCCTGTGTTGATCAGCTGGGTGAGGTATTGTCCGGTTCCTTTTAAATTTAACTCTTTCCTCACTTTTTACACTCTCTGAAGGGAGGCTACTGTAGGAAGCTCACACCCAGCAGGCGGGAGTCATACTCCAGCTCCTGGGAGGTCCAGTGTCAACCTGAACACCAATTTTTTGAGTTTCTGCACAGAAAATTTTGTCATTTTAGTCATTAATATATTTTTTATTATGAAAATTATTCTGTTCTTTGAATAAGGGGCTGGAGTTCAGAGTCTACATGACCATTTAAAGCCAGAGTTGGATCACTCAGAGGAAACCCAGAGCTTGTCCTCAAATCTTCCTGCAGACCCCAGTGACTTCCTTGACTGTTCAGAGCTATGGCTCTGCTAAGGAGAGGGGAGCGGTGAGCAGGCTTGTGCTCAACTCTTTCCAGCCTGTTTACTCCAGACCTATACAGGGGGCAGGAGGTGGGGTGCAGGATGGAGGCCTATGGCTTGGGGGTCCTGGAGACAAGGGCTTTCCTAAGGCCCTCCAGTCCTGGGAAGGGCAGAGGCTGGGCAAAGATGCTGGAGGGGCAGGAGAAGGGAAGGATTTGTGGCATTTCCCCTACTGCTAGAAACAAAGGCAGATTCCTGTGTCCTGCATGAGCAATCCGGTCCCACCCTCCTGAGTGACTGGAACTGAAGGAAATCCCGCTGGCCTCTGGCCTCACCCAGTCACTTGGCCCCTCTTTCAAACAATCTCTCCTCTAGCCTGAGCCATTCCTAGTCTCAAATCCCAAAGACCCTCTCCTTCCCACTAGTGATGGCTACCTTAAGCCCCCAGTCTCTTCCCCAGGAAGCAAGATTCCTTCACACCACCTCCCAGCCCTTCCTAGTTAGCCTGGCCCTTCCTCTACAAGCTCAGGCCCAGGTTCTCACTGTGGGAGGAAAAGTCCTGATGTCCTTGGAAGGCTCTGTGCTGTACAAAATGCTCAGTAAGACCACGGACACACCCACCGTAAGGATGGGAATTAGAAAGAAGAGAAAAGACAGCACACTGGCTCATCCAGTGACTTGACATGTCTTCCATTGCTAATAGCAAGTTGCAGTTCTAGGGAAGGTGGTGGCATGCCACTGCTGTCAATAAGTGCAGCATCGAAAGATCCAATAGGAACTGCAGATTTGACTATGTTATTTAAATTTACAAAGCGAGAGTATGCTCGCGAGTCCAGGGAGAAGGCTACATAGGTAAAGTGCTAACTTCGACAGCATGAGGACCTGGGTTCGGATCCCCAGAATTCATGTGAAAAGCAAGGCATGGTGCTTTGTGCCTATAGTCTCAGCACCAGACACAGCCAGGTCCTGGGGCCTCTCTGGCTGGTCAGCCTAGCCACTTTGTGAGCTCCAAGTTCAGTGACAGACCTTGCCTCAAATAAAAGAATAAACAAACAAAATAGTAATAATAATGTAAAGAAGAGATTGAAGAATACGCCTCATACCAACCTCTGACTTCTACATGCATAGGCCCACACATGTGTACATACACATGAGCATGTATACACACATACACACACACGTGCACATACACATGAGCATGCATGCACACACACACACATGTGCACAGACACATGGACATGCATACACACACATGTGCACAGACACATGAACACATACACACATGTGCACATACACATGAACATGCACACACATACACACATGTGTACATACACATGAACATGTACACACACATACACACATGTGCACATACACATGAACATACACACTCATGCACATACACATGAACATGTACACACACATACACACATGTGCACATACACATGAACATACACATACACACTCATGCACATACACATGAACATGCACACACACATACACACATGTGCACATACACATGAACATACACACTCATGCACATACACACATGTGCACATACACATGAACATGCACACACACATGTGCACATACACGTGAACATACACATCACACACAGACACACACACACATATATCGATCAATAGTTAGACATAGCAATAAGCAAGGGCCTGGTGCGTGCTTGCAAACCAGGCTTCAGGCAGCTCCTCTACCACCGAGCTATATCCCTGGGCCTTGAAAAAGATTTTTGTTTGTTTATCTTTAAATTTCTACTACATTTTTATTTACTTTGTGTGCATGAGTATGTGTGAGGGCATTCATGTGGCAGTCAGGGAACAATTTGTGGGAGGTGGTTCTTTCCTTCCACCATGTGGATCGTACACAGGACCACTGTGGGTCCCAGGGATCAGACTCAGGCTTGGTGGTAGGCTCGACTCCATGTGCTTGCTTTTTGCACACAGGATCTTAAGTAGCCCAGGCTGGTCTCAAACTTGCTACGTAAGCAAGGATAACTTTGAACTTGTTATACTCCTGACTCTACCTCCCAAGTGTTGGGATTATAAGCATGTGCCGCCATACCTGGCTGTTTTCTAGGTTTTGAGATAAGAGTCTTGGTTTGGAGAGATGGCTTACCAAGTAAAGATACCTGCATGTAGACCTGATGATCTGAGTTTAACCCCCAGGAACCAGGAAGGAGAGAACCAACTCCTACAAGTTGTCCTCTGATCTCCACATGCATAGCATGGTATGCTGTCCCCTCAGACACACACACAAAATGAATAAATATAATAAAAATAATATCTGAAACAGGGTTACACAGGCTGGTCTTCAACTCAGTCTGCAATTCAGGCAAGCCTTGAGATGTATGACCTTCCTATCTTAGTCTCCCAAGTAGCTGGGATCGCCTGTGCCACCATTTTCAGCTTCTTATTATAAATTCTTATGGTGGTTTGAGTGAGAACAGTCCCCATATGTTTGAATGTCTGGTCCCCAGCTGGTGGAACTGTTTGGGAAGGATTGAGAGGCATGGCCTTGCTGGAGGAGGTGTGTCACTGGGGGTGGGCTCTGTGGTTTCAATAGCCTAAGCCGTTCCTAGTTAGCTTTTCTCTGCCTCGTGTTTGTGGGTCAATACGTAAGCTCTCAGTTACCGCTCCAGTGCCATGCTTGCCTGCGCTCTGCCGTGACCCTCAGCACAAGGGCCATGAACTCACAATCTGAAACCATAAACTCTAGGGTATCCCTTCACAGCAATAGAAAAATAACTAAGATGATTCTTATGCAGAAAAAGTTGCATTTTGTACTGACTTGGGTCGCTCTGCTAATATACAGTCACCCCTGGAATCTACGGTGCCCTCTCTCAGCAATCCGCCTCTATCCTTAACAAACAGAACACCTGTGTGCAGATAACTTCTGCTGGATGACTTTCCCACGTGCTGATGTGTTTGAGAAGGCATTATCAACCCATTCTACTGGGGGGTGGGGGGACTGAGGGCCACATTCTGCTGTCCCAACTCCCAGCCTGGGCTCTTTCCTCTCCTGTGGTCAGGTCAGCTGGTAAGATTTCATGGTTCTGGAAGCATATGGGGAAGGATAACCCAGAGCTCAATGCCCTGCCTGGGAGCAGGCAAGGTTAGACCAGTTTTCCAAGAGATGACAAGCTTCATGTTCACTCACCCCTAGGACACCACATGGCATCTTCTAACTGTCATGCTCTTTGTCCTGATGTGCCATCCTTGCTCAAGGGTTCCTTGACATGAGTGGCCTTGACCATTCAGGGTGGGTGGGGAATGGACAGCCCTTTCAAGGGGGTCTCGAGGAGGAAGATTCCTCGGTGGTCCAACTCTATGGATGTGGGGAGGGGGGTCTGCCAGTCTCATCTCAAGGAGCAGGGCTTCAGGGATTTCCCAAACCTAGCTGTAGCCAAGCTGTGTTTTGATCTAAGCTAGAGTGACAGGGTCTCTAATAAGAATGTCACGCAGGCTGGGAGGAGACTCCGGGGTTTTCTAGTTCACACCCTTCACTGTACAAAGAAGGAAACTCAGGGATGAAGAGGTGATCCAGGCCTGGAACCCAACTCTGTGACCCACACGATTAACCTTTGCAAGACACTGTGGTGTTTTCTGCCTGGCACCAAGGACACCTGTTCCTTCAGGGTTCCATTCATCCCTCCATACTGACGACCTATCCCACGTTTAATAGAGGGATAACTGAAATCTGCAGATATGTGCTCCTCATCTTCCCTAAAGGAGACCCACAACTCTCCTCTGTCACCCACCTTGTCTTTCTAGTTTGAAAAGCCTGGCGTTGCACGTGCCAGGGAAGTGCCCGGCTACTGAGCCGCCCCTCTTTTACTCTGTAATCACAGAGAAGCAAACCCTGGCTTACTGCCTGCTTTCTCCTCCTTTGCTCTTCTCCATGCTCACCCTGGTGCAGATGGGGTATCTACTTTGTAGAGCCTGGTGTAAAACGAAAATTATGTGTCTGAATTTTCCAACGCCATTAAGAATATTATCAAGAATTTCGTGATGGCAGTGGCAGAACATAACCCAAGCATGAGACTCTGAACGGCTGTGTGTGTGTTCGGCCTTGGTCTTTCTTAAGAGTGGGGCCTGAACCAGGCTTGGAGCAGGCACCTGGAATCCTAGCTCTGGGAGGTGGAAGCAGCAAGATCCATGTTCACAGCCAGCGTAGGATTTTAGGGACCAGTCTCAAAAACAAAACAAACACAGCACATGGATGAGAACTTAATACGGTCCCCGAAAGCTCACTGTCCCGCCTCTGAGTCAAACCGTTGTCACCTGCCTCTAGAGAGGACCTCCTTGAAGTACTTCACACTAACTTCTGAGGATCTACAGACCTCTGCTTCAGACCCTGCTGGGAAGTCTTCTGAGTCCCTGGATCTAAATCGGAATTCTTTGGAACTGTTTCATCTCGCTCTGTCCTCACTGAATATAGGGAACAGCTGGGCCCTGTAAGCAACTAATTCTTGTGGACTTGGACGAAGTCTGTCATTCCTTTTCTATGTCCTCATTGGCCTGAGGCCCTAGTGCTTTCTCCAACTCTGTGTCACTCCTCCCCTGCCCCAGGCTCCCCATGCACTATGGGAGGCTTCACAAGAGCCACCAAGACACTAAGGCTTCTTAGCATCTAGAAAGCTAAGAAGAGAGGGAAGATGCCACCCCTGTCCAGAGCATCTCTTCAGCCTCCTAAATCTACTTCTCTCCGTTCTACTTCACAGGCCTGCCCACAGAAACTCTCCCATCCCCAGTGACTCCCCTCAGCCACTTGACCTTACCCGTGATCTCCTAGATGCGCCTTCCCAAGGAGGCAGGCCTTGGGCTTGGATTGCAGAGGTCCCATGGGTCCTGTCCCACTCAAGACAGAGAGCTCCAGGCTGCAGGGTGAGAAAGATTGGCCGGAAGTCATAGCAGGCAGGAGGAAGAGTGGGTGTGAAGACCGCCATGTATCCAGGCTCCCTGCTCTACAGCAATAGAGTGTGACAAAGTGACCACCACAATCTGTAAAAGCAGATACTATAATCCCACAGGACTTCCTATTGGCTGCAAGACACGATCCGTTCTGACTCTGAAATTTGGTTGAGCCTGGGCTCTGCAAGGTCATGGGGCTCACAATTCCAGAAGCTGCTGGCGTGTGGGGAGGGACGGGCTCAGCAGAGGAAGTGAGATCTGTGGGAGCCTTGGGCCTTTCTGTCCCCCAGCCTCTATTCCTACCAAAGGGTAGTTGCATCTCTGCCCCATCTTGCAAAATCTACATGTCAGACCTGACACTTTAGAGATTGCTTCTGTGTTCTCCCACTGGGCACTAGGGTCACCCCTTCCCTAGCCTTCTCAAATATTAGCCAGTCTCCTTCCTTGAGGAACTTAGATCGGCACCATCCCTTTCTGTTTGTAAGATGGTCAACTACATACCATGCTCATTAATAACTGGGGCTCAAGCCCCTGGAGGTGTTAGTGGGGTCACAGCAACTAGCCTGGATTTCTAGCCGGTGGACCTACTTCAAGGTCAGTATGGATACTCACAAAGCTAAGAGTAAAACAAGTCCTGCCTAGGAAGGCATAGATTTTTTCACCCACTCCCAGCCTGTGCTGGAAGAGGAAGACTGTTCTGTCTTCTCTGCCCAGCAGCAGGTCCCAGCCTCACAAAAGTTCCATGCCCCAAATTCTGAAGCTCCATCTGATAGTTGTGCCCCGCCCCCATCCCGTGGTCGGCGTCCCACAACTTCTGACAGAAAAGTCGAGGAGGCCTTTCCCTCTCTTCTGGCCATCCCTGACCTGATGGAGAGGAACAACAGCCAAGCCTTGAGGTGCTCAGACCAGACTGACTCAGACCTATCTGGGCTTCTTTAGCCCTAGGCTGAGCGCTGATGGCCAGCACTGTGGACAACTGAAGGGAACACATGTATTAAGGGTGAAGGGGCTGGGACTTGGAGGCAGACAGATTTAAGCCAACTGAAGAGTCCAAAGGGCAGAGCCAACTTTTGAGCAGACACTCCCAGCTCAAACTCAGCTCTCTGCACTCACTGCTCCTTAGGAGTGAACACAGGTAAGTTGGCTGCTACCTTGCGCAGGTCCCTCCCTGAAGCCCTCACAAATCCAGATTTCTGCCTCTGGGTACACCCTACCCTCATCCCCTCTCCTGGCCGGCAGCCAGCTCAGTCCCTGTGGGCCTGCCCAGGACGCACAGGCCCCCGAAGCCCGGGTTCGAAGCCCGCCCCTTTGTGGCAGGGAGGGGGCCGAGGTGGTCGCACTAGGGTCTGCGGCCCTCTGGAGCCGAGCCCTGCTGCTGGGAGACGTGCTGGGCAATAGGAAACGAGTTATTAGGAGGGAGTGGTGGAGCCCGGCCAGGCAGGAAGAAGCTAGAATAAGAAACATTTTGCTCCAGCCCCTTCCCAGTCCCGGGAGGCCTCCGCGCCAGCCGCGCGGATCGAGCTCTTCCCTGACCACACAGGCCGGTTCTGGACGTGAGACCCCGGTCGCCTCCGGGAAAGAGGCGGGGGTCCTGTCGCCCTGTCCGAAGGTGAGTCAGGGTAGCACTGGGCCCAACAGGGAGACCTGTCCCTGGTCTCAGGGGACTCTTCCTTCATATGGATCTCAAAGACCTCTCAGACTGCGCGTTGCAGGATCAGTTTTAGCAGGGCAAGACAGCCAGCAATCCCCCCGGGTTGTGGACACACACCTAACTGCTACCCCGACCTGAGCGTGGAAGGGGCGGGTCGAATCCGAATGGGGAATCAAAAACTTTTTTTGCTAGGTATCCTCAGGCCTTTAGCTTCTCTTCCCTGCCTGATCCATTCGCTTAACTCTTCTACCCATATCTATAAAGGTAAAATGGGCCTGAGGGATTCTTCTTTGCTGAGCTCCTACGTCCCTCCAGGGTGCTCGGGTGACCTAGGGGTGACTTCCCTGATGATCCTCCTCACAGAGCCCACTTGTCCCAGACCAGCTCTTGCTTAAAGAACCTGTCACCCCAACCCTTACCTCTATATGGTCACAGAATCTCCCTGCCGTGGGTGTCCTTCCCCAGGCTGAGACCCAGACTGTCAGTCAGCCCTGGAGAGGACTGCTTAGGGCTAGCTGCTCTCTTAGGCCTTTCTTTGAGGACACATTTCCCTGCTCGTGAGCAGCTTCTGGGTGAGTTCTGGTGTCCTCTCTGACCCTTCTCAACTCTGTCTGTCTAGGGCCTGTCCTCTCTGGACCCTCACTACTCTTCCTGGCCACTGACCCTATTCCTCACAATTAGCCTTCTATGTTGTGGGTGTTTTTTTCTCACACAACCAATCACATGGGAGATGACGGTGCCCAGCTTGTAGAAGAGAGGTCAGCTTCAGGTTTTGGACAACTCTGTAGAAGGCACCAGTCAATGACATCAGGAGACACCATGGTTGGGTAGTTTGTTTTTGTTTGTTTGTTTGTTTGTTTTTGGATACAGAGCTGGCCTCAGATTCTCAGCTCACCCACTTCAACTTTTCCTCTTAATTGCCTTGCCTCAGGAGGCCCCTGAGCGCCGGGATACAGGTCAGTGCCAGCACACCTGGCTACTGTTGAGCTTGTTCAGTGCCCCTCGCCATATAGCTGAGAACTCTCATACATCTTACCTGGGAAACACCTCCTTACGCCGATCTCGTGGCTGTGAGTCAGAGAAGCTGTGCTTGATCACAGTGTGTTGGCCTCCGTGCTGTACAGACACAGAATGTCCCCTATCTGAAGTTTCCCTGTCAGAGATTGTAGTTACTTACAATCAACTAGAGTGTGAAAATAGTCAATGGAAATTTCCAGAACTAGGGGAACTTTTTTTTTAAAAAAAAAAAATTAAATCCATACTGTCTCCAGAGTGTGGTGAAATCTCATCTCCTTTCACCCCATCTGTTGTATGAATCATCTCTTTGTCCAGTAAATCTATGCTGTATACTTTACCTGTCCGTTAGTCACCTGGTAGCTGTCAGGGTTATCAGACTGATCAAGAAACCTTTATTTGAGTTAACAATGGCTTCGAGTGCAAATGCAGGATGCTGGTGACTCAGTACACCAAGGTGCTGGTGACTCAGTACACCAAGGACACACTTTACAGTGCTTTCTTTAAGTAAAAAGACAGAGGTCCTGGCTACAGTATATTGTGGGTATCGTGTATTCTTATTAATGTTAATGTCTCCTGTCTCTAATATACAAATTAAACTTTATTACAGGTGTGTTATAGGTAGAGGGGACAGGACATGCAGTTTGGGTTTCATGCACCCAACGTGATTTGGGGATGCATCACCCTCAGATGAGGGAGAACCGTTGTGCCGTACCGCTTACAGATATGTCTAAGACTCTAAAATCCAGGCTGTTCTGTCCTATTCTACCACTATAGGCTTAACGGAATATGCAGGTGAATACCAGAGGCAGCCGTATGACTGGCTGGGTCCGGAATATGCAGGTAAATACTGAGACTGGCTGGGTGTGGGAGGCCAGTACGTGCACAGGGTGAAAGATGAGCTTCCCTGCCTTGGGACAGTCACAGTGTGACAGAGCCCTGCTGATGATAGAAACAGGAAGATTGACAGGTACTGACCAGGTACAGTCCTCTCTGGTCCTCACCGGAGGTTCAAACACTGAGAAGTCTGGCAATAAGCAGGTGGTTTCTGTGTAACAACACTGGGGGGAGGGCACCAGTCACTGACATGGGCATATTGTTAATGTCTGCTGAGACAGGGGGGGGGGGTGGGACATATTGTTAATGTCTTCAGAGACCAGGTCCCAGTTTGCCTCTTTGAGGGCCTCACCTAACTCCAGAGGAGCAGCAATGATTAAGGGAGGATTTGTCGTTGGCCACTTAAGTTTACCATCACACCATAGTTAATGCTGCTTCCTGTAGGAGTCTCGTGAGGCTCCGAAGAGACAAGCCAGTGAGGTTCAGTGCCTGGCATAGGGTGAGCACTCAGAGCTCTCTGCTTGCTATCACTTCCCTGCATTACCTTAATCTTTGAAAGTCGTTTAACATTTATGATTTCTGGCCAATAGCGGTGGTGCTTCTGTGTGCAAGAGATTTTTCATGTGATCTCACTAAGGAGGAAAAAGAGAAGCCCAAGACCCAGATATACTCCCGCCTCCGCCTCATGCTTAACCCCAGATAGGACACGGTTAGCTCCATCACATTCCCGGGACTGGACCAGGGTGACTTCTGCCAACCTTTTCCCATGCTGCTGATGTTGAGAACAGATTCTTTTCACCGTGCCCTCATATTCACCCCCACTTCGCAGTGTCACCAACTCCCTGATCCTGTGTCATTCTCTTTCTTCCCACAGAGATAGGGAGGCACCTGGGAAGGAACTAAGAGTCCCTTCCATCTGTCCGTCCGCCAGGCGATGTCCCGTGAAATGAACAAAAGCACAGGAGACAGTTTCGGCTCTGTGCCAGACACATTTCTCAAAGCCTGGTGCCCACCCAAATGGATCAGAATTCCCTGGAGAACCATTACAAATACATGCCTTCCCTTCCTTCCTTCCTTCCTTCCTTTCTTTTCTTTTTTTAATCCCCTTTATTTTTGACTTTTGGAGTCATGTATTCTTACGTAACTGAGGCTGGGACCCAGCATCTTAAATTGTCATTTGACATTCCCAAATCTCTGGCCGCCACAGTGCTGGGTCACAGACACATACTACTTACTGTACCTGACCCTGAGTATGTTGCTTGCTTGTCTCAGACAGACTAAATGGAAGTCTGGAGTGGCTAACAGACCAAGGGATCTACCTATCTAACCCACTGCATGAGCTTCCAATACACAGAAGAAAGGCAAGTTAGGGAGGAGGAAGTTTGGTAGCATGTCCCAGAAAGATGTCTTGTTGCCAGCCATTTCCCACCTCAGGTGAAGTCTGCCAATAATGGCTTCCTGCCTACAGCCCTGGAACATGCCCTGTCTGCATTTATCCACAGAAGTCCTGCAGAGTCCTAACTGGCTCCTAGCAGGGGTAAGAGGCAGGAGGTCAGGCAGAAGCTGGGACACAGCTGCAACAGTACAGGTCTCTATTTCCTCCCCCAGACCGGGCCTCTGGGGCAGAGGAAACCCAGGCAGGAAGGCCAGGGCCTCCACTAGCCCGAAAGGTCCACCAAGCCCCCAAGCCTGACCCTAGACATCCTGCCCCCAAAAGCCTCAGCATCTTGGGTCTTCATTCGGTACCAAGATTGGAGTACGGGCCTCTGTAGTCTAAGTGACTGTATAACCAATCCTTCCAGCCTTCCGGTGTCTTCTCACAGGACACTTCATGTGTTGGTTCCCCAGCTGGGGATCCAGCCTGCACACTCTGCCATTCAGAAAGTCTGTGTTCCTGTCTGACCCAGGTCTCTCTTGCTACAGGCTCAGGACTGTCTTCTGACTCTGAGGCTTTGAGAAAGGAAGAGTGGTACAGCTTCTGAAGCAATAGCTGGTTTGGGTCCTGCCTGAGTTGAGGAGTATCATATCGTACCAGAATCACATCTCTTACCAATGTCCATCAAACTTTTGGAAGAGTGAAACCCCAGGCAACTCTTGGAGGTCAAACATTGTCTAAGTATGTTTCACTTCCTGTACCACTGGCCCTCCCCCAGCGCTTTCCCAGAACAACCAGAAGAGAGAAGGGGGCCCAGAAGGCTGTGAGGGAATACAGATATTTTATACCTAGTCACTGTCAGGCTGCTATATGCCCAGGGATGCAGGCAGGGACTGATCCCACCGGCTCAGGACACAGAGAAGAAGGGACAGGTTGGGGAGGTGAGGTCTAGACTCTTGTGTTGGACTTCCATTGCTGCAAGAGAATTCTAACGGGATCTGACCAGCCTCCTCCCCTGGATGAGCCTTACTCTCTCCTTTAAAACCAGAGCTGCTAAGGAAGGGCACAAAGAGATGGTGCAGCAGGTAAGGTGCTAGCTACATAAGCTGAGTGACCAGAGTTCGATCCCCAGCACCGACATAAAGGTGGAAGGAGAAAAACAGCTGTACAGAGTGGTCTCTGACTTTCACACTTGTATTTTGGCACAAGGACCCTTACAGAAGGACACAATAATGATGAATACATTTTAAAAAATAAAAATCCCAGAGCCGTGTAAGGTACCCACAGAGACATCATATGATTGTCTCAGCTCCCCGTGGCCACTTTAGACCCTGTTGGTCCCTCTTCCATCCTGCCCTGGGCTCCCGGTTGTGCGTGACTCCAGCCTGTTCTATCCAGACCTCAATCTAAACAATCTTGATTCCTGTAGCCGGCCTGGCGGGACCCTGAATGGCAGGAAGTGAGGACAGGAGCCTGTTTATGTTTGAAGCAGCCAGGCTGGGGGGTGGGAGGGCACTGGGAAAGGGTGGGCAGGGGTGGAGGCTGGAGCAATGGGCAAACGGCTGAGTACAAGAGATGAGTTATGAGAGAGATGTTCTTCCCATCGTAGCTCTGTCCGTCTGCAACCCTCCCGGCCTCTTCCAGTCTGAACCCAGCAGTGGGGACAGAGCCCCGTCCTCTCTGGCTGTCTTCATTTAAACACAGCTCCCCACCCTTTACCCCCAACAGATGGTTTCCATGGGGAAGTGAACCAGGACTTCCCTTGCAGGCCACGCCCTAAAGCCAGACGTAGGAGTTGGGAGGTGGCTTCCCTGCCTCCCCCCAAAAAAACCTCTCAGTGATTTCCTCCTGGTAGGAGGAGACCTTGGTCACCACAGCTATCACATTTTACAGATCTCACCTCATCGGTTCTCCTCCTCTCTCTGAGGACCATGACCTTGGGGATCTTCAGAAGGGGCCTTTTGATGCTGTTGGTGGCCTTGGGCCTAACCAGGGGTGAGTATGGGAGGGGCATCGTGGAACAGGGACCTGAATGAAGGAAAGCTATCTGGTTTCAGCTCAGCTTTTGCTAGGGGCTGGAATTGGGGGGCTGAGAACAGTAGCCTGGCTGGAGGGGGTAACAATAGCCCTATGGACCAGGCTCCTCAGCTGTTCCCACCTTCCTTTATATCTATGTGATACTGACTTGCAAGCCGAGGCTCCTTCCAGGATAGAACTTACATCGTGGGTGGAGAGAATAAGGGGGAGGCTTATTATTCTCCGTGAACAGGGGGAGCCTGAGACCAAGGCGGGGCCTGTAGCAGAGAGAGGAGGTCCCAGTTCAGACAGTAGGCAGGAGCTGGCTTCTCAGTCTCCACTGCCTGTGTAGCTAGAGGCAAGGTTCTGAGGGAGAACAGTTAGGGGATGGAATTCAAGGACAGAGGCCTGAAGGGTTTGCCTGTGAGATCAGAAGGGATGGGAGGAGCGCCTGAATTCCTCGTGTCCCCCAGGAGACTTGGCAAAGCCCTCCAAACTGGTGAACTGCACTTGTGAGAACCCACACTGCAAGAGGCCGATCTGCCAGGGGGCATGGTGCACAGTGGTGCTGGTCCGCGAGCAAGGCAGGCACCCACAAGTCTATCGGGGCTGCGGGAGCCTGAACGAGGAGCTCTGCTTGGGACGTCCCACAGAGTTTGTGAACCATCACTGCTGCTATAAATCCTTCTGCAACCACAACGTGTCCCTGATGCTGGAAGGTATGTCGGGTGGCTCTCCCTCTCTTCCTCCTCTTCTTAACCCTGTCCCCACCCCCACCTCCACCCCCGCTCTACTTTCTTCTCATGCCCGGGCCCCCCGCATGGAGAGGGTGCGGGGCGGCAGGATGCTGGGATCTGACTGTAAGTGGTCTGGCTCAGGGTCAGGAGAGCTGGCCTGGTGGAGCTGGGACTCAATGTCCCCCTCCTCCAGCCACCCAAACTCCTTCGAAGGAGCCAGAAGTAGATCTGCCTCTGATTCTGGGTCCTGTGCTGGCCTTGCTGGTCCTGGTGGCCCTGGGCGCTCTGGGCTTGTGGCGTGTCCGGCGAAGGCAGGAGAAGCAGCGGGGTCTGCACAGTGACCTGGGCGAGTCCAGTCTCATCCTGAAGACATCTGAACAGGGAGACAGCATGTTGGGGGTATGGGTCTGGGGCAACTCGGGACCTGGGTATGGGTAAAGGGTGTGTCTGTAGACAGGAGCAATGGTATCAGGGGTCACCCAAAGGTGACAGAGAGAACCAAGCTGTGATACAGCAATGGGGGAGTGGTAGAGAACAGAGAAGGGGGATGGGGTAGCCGCTGAGTAACTACTCATTGTCCCTAGGACTTCCTGGACAGCGACTGTACGACAGGCAGCGGCTCCGGGCTCCCCTTCTTGGTGCAGAGGACGGTAGCACGGCAGGTTGCTCTGGTGGAGTGTGTGGGTAAGCACTCCATGAGGTGGGGGTTCGGACCAAAGGCAGGAAGCTCTTGGCTTCCAGGATGGATCACAAATGGGTCCAGCCTGAGCCAGAGACTGCTAAGCAGGGAGTGGGTTGGTTCTGGGCCAAGGTTAGGTAGGTCCTTCTGCAAGAACAGGGATGAGCTGATAAGCTAAGGGTAGCCCAAAGCTGGGACAAGATGTTGATAAAGGCATATTCAGGTTTGGGGAGGGCAATAAGACTCAGCAGGTGAAGGTGCTGGTACCAAGCCTGATGGCGTAAATTCAGTCTCTGGAACATACACGGCAAGAGGAGAGAAACAGCTCCCTCAGGTTGTCCTCTGATCTCCATATGTGATCCCAGTTAGAGTATATCACACACACACACACACACGATTGAATAAATAAATAAGTAAACAAATAATAAATGTGATTTTTAAAAATTTTAAGAGGCAGCTGGGGCAGTGGCACTTGCCTTTAATCCCAGCACTAGGGAGGCAGAGGCAGGCAGATCTCTGTGAGTTCAAGACCAGCCTGGTCTACATAGCAAGTTCCAAATCAGCCAGACAAGTGAGACCTTATCTTTCAAGAAAAAAAAAAGTCAGATTTTTTTTTTTTTGTAGAGTGAATCTTCATAGCATCCAGAATTGGGATTGGGGGCTTCTAGGATTATGTGTGTCTAGTGTGTGGTCCTTATTCTTCCCTTGGCCACGGATTAGGAAAGGGTCGATATGGCGAGGTGTGGCGCGGTTTGTGGCATGGAGAGAGTGTGGCCGTCAAGATTTTCTCCTCACGAGATGAGCAGTCCTGGTTCCGGGAGACGGAGATCTACAACACCGTTCTGCTTCGACATGACAACATCTTAGGCAAGCTGGGGGACACATCTGTTATCCCAGGCCTAGGCATCCCAACCCCCTTAGCTCAGTGCTGGAATACACCGAACTCAGGGCGTTGATGTAACCCTGAGTGACTCCCAGACCGCTTCAGTCTCCTCCCCACCCGTTCTCTCCCTCTCAGCCAGCCCTACCTTCCTCCTGGGCACTTTGGTTGAGTCGTCACACCCTTCTGCTTACAGGCTTCATCGCCTCCGACATGACCTCGCGGAACTCGAGCACGCAGCTGTGGCTCATCACCCACTACCACGAACACGGCTCCCTCTATGACTTTCTGCAGAGGCAGACGCTCGAACCCCAGCTGGCCCTGAGGCTAGCTGTGTCCGCGGCCTGCGGCCTGGCGCACCTACACGTAGAGATCTTTGGCACTCAAGGCAAACCAGCCATCGCCCATCGTGACCTCAAGAGCCGCAACGTGCTGGTCAAGAGCAACTTGCAGTGCTGCATTGCAGACCTGGGTGAGCAGGCGAGAAAGGGGTGGGGCTTCACCTGTAGGCGGGGCTTGAATGCTTGGCTCTGCATGATTCTGTAGAGGGAGAGAATCGGTGCTTTAAAAACCTGTTTCCAAGCTAGGATTTTAATCCCAGCACTCCGGAGGCAGAGGCAGGTTGATCTCTGAGTTCAAGGTTAGCCTGGTCTACATAGTGAGTTCCAGTATAGCCAGGGCTACATAGAAAAACCCTGTCTCAAAATGAACTGTTTCCAGCCCAGACTCTTTCCAACGTTCATGCAACCTCCAGAAAAGGGGCGGGGTGTAAGAGCCTGTACCTCACCCTGACTTCTCTGAGAACATGGCTCCTTCCAACACACCTGGAAGTTCTATTATGTGAACTGGGCATCATCATACCGAGTCTTTGGGACCCTTGAGAACGCTATAAAGCAGCAAAGGCCATTGTCTGTATTCCAGGCGGCTCAGATCAGGTCTCCCGTGCCTTGTTCTTCTATGTCTGTCTGTGTCCACCCTCACTGTATCTGACCATATAAAGCCTGCCGTGGCTCCCCAATAAGGGAGTGGCCATCCTGTGTGGGAGCCTGCAGGACTGACAAGCCAAACACCCGCAGGATTGGCAGTGATGCATTCACAAAGCAGCGATTACCTGGACATCGGCAACAACCCCAGAGTGGGTACCAAGAGATACATGGCACCCGAGGTGCTGGATGAACAGATCCGCACAGACTGTTTTGAGTCGTACAAGTGGACAGACATCTGGGCCTTCGGCCTCGTGCTATGGGAAATCGCCCGGCGGACCGTTATCAATGGTGAGAGCCCACCGTATGTAGGGTGTGTGTATGTGTGTGCGTGTGTGTATGTGTGCATGCGTGTGTGTACGTGTGCGTGTGTGTGTGTGCGCGTGCGCATGTGTACGTGTGCACGTGTGTGTGTGCGTGTGTGCTTGTGCGTTTGTGTGCGTGCACGTGTGTACATGTGTGCGTGTACGTGTGCGTGTATGTGTGTGTATGTGTGTGTGTGTGTGTTTGTGTAGATATATGGAGACGGGTTTTTCTGTGGTGGCTGGTGCCCTTGACCTGAGAGTTGGAGGCTAGACCTCCTAGCTTTCTTTTACTTCTGTGAATTAACTATTTCAGCACAAGATGGACTTTAAGGCTCGTCTGAGCCTTCGAGGGTGTGGATGTGGCCTTGAAATATTGAGTTAGAGGCAAAAAAAAAAAAATTTCAGAGCGAGGTGGTAGAACACTTGCCAGACATGTTCAAGGCCGTAGGTTTTGATCCTGAACATGGGGGGTGGGGGTGGGGCAGGGAAGCAGCTAAGCTAGCATTCGTGGAACTTAAATATGTGTTGCAATGTCTACTCTAGCTGTTGAAGTCTCCTATTTTGTTAAGAGTTGGCATTGGTCAGTCGGATTGCCTGGACTCAGTTCCAGGTTTTGTCATGACAGGGAGTACTAAGCCTTGGTTTGCCTGCTTCCTCATTTGTGAAATTAGGGGAAAAAAATAAATGTAGTTGCAGACATGGTCCAGATTAAGTATTTAGAACAATATCTACAAGCTGGTGTAATCTAAGTACTCAGTAGACAGAAGAATTACTCCAAGTTCAAGGCCAGCCTGGTTACAAACATCGAGTTTCAGATCAGCCAGGGCTACACAGGGAAACAAGGCAATCAGTGCCTAGAGCTAAGTATCAGTGGTCATACTGAAAGAGTACCTACATAATATTATTGCATTTTCTAAAAGAAAAGACAGATGCAGGATTATGGCTGGCTATCTTAAGTCAGGCCATCTGATTCTGGGCCAGTGTTCTCTGTTACTGTGGCGGTTAAATGTTGGTCCTGGTTTTCTTTGTTCATGTGTAAGCTATCTGGCTTCTGTGATGCCTGCTTATTGCAATCTCATTATCACAGAGGATTGCCACAGGAGACCATAACCTGGAAAGGCTGTAGAAGCACCTGCCTGTGCCGCCCTGTGCTGGCCTGTGCAGTCCTATACAGCCCTGTGCTGGCCTGTGCTGGCCTGTGCAACCCTGTGCAGCCCCTATGCAGCCCCTATGCAGCCCTGTGCAGCCCCCGTGCCACACCCTCCCACACTGGAATTTCTGCAGACTAGAGCCCAGATTCTTGGGAACAGAGATGCTTTCATTTCCTGAGCATGTACCAGGAGCCAGCCTTTTACAACTTCATTTCTACTCAGTGATCATCTGTGAGAGAGCACAGACCCAGGTGTCACCAGAGAGCCTCCCAGGGGGTTCTGATCCCTGGGCATTTACTGCTGGAGTCAGCTCTAAGTGGCTGGAGTTTGGGGAAGAGGTACCTGGATGAAACCAAAGAAGTAGGCCTAGCTATAAGCAGGAAAGGAAGGGCCGATGGGTTTGCCTTGGGCTCCTGGGGCGGAGGGGAAGCTCTGTCAGCCTCACACAGACTCCTAGCTCATTATAAACACTGTAATCTGGTGTCAGCCCCGGCACTGATTAAAGGCTCATTAGACACGCTCAGGCCTCTGCAAATCACTGATTAGGGCGCCAGCGGCACAGGGGCAGCCTGGAAGCCCGCCACGGGGAGAACAGCTGCTAAGGGCTTTATTGAGGTTGTGGCCTGCACGGTCACAGTAGCAGCCTGGGGTTGGGAAGCAGGAAGAGACATGGGGCTGCCTCTGACCCCACAGACGCACCTTTCAAAAAAGGCTGGGGATAACTTGACATGGGGTGGGGACACCGTTGGTTGTGGGGTCTGCAGAGACGTGTGAGCCATCCCTGATGGTAAGCACATTTTATTTGGACCAGGTTGTAAATCTTTTGCTTCTAGGAGAGGTGCTTTTCTGGTCTTTGTTGTCCCTATTACGAGCCATGAATGCAGCTGAGAGAGCAGAATCGTGGAATTCGGTGTTGGATTTCTGCCCTAAGTCCCAGTTCTGTCACTTGCTACCTGTTGATCCTTAAAGACAAACTTTCTGAACCTTTGGACTGTTTTGGTTCATAACATGATGTTACAATGTTACAATCCCCATAGGCCACTGTGAGGCTTTCCAGCAGAGCCCTAAGGACCCCGTCTGGCACACAGGAAGTGCTCTGGAACACCAGCTGTTAGTGTATAATCAGGCATCAGTCAGGGAGTGGTACCCAGGCCCAGGATGGAAGACAGCTGAGCAAAATGGAAATAAGATCCAGCCTGGGAAGCCAAAAGATGGATTTCAAGTCCTGACTCTGCCGTGACTGGCTAGGCAACTCGAATCCCAGGCTTCTGAGCCTAAGTTTCTCCACACAGAGATACCAGGGAAATCGTGGAATGTGCTTATTACGCACTGGGGAAGTGTGAAACACAAGCAGCAGTTCCGAGCTATATGTACAGTTGTTATGTTATAGGACAGGATCCTTCTCAGGAGCAAAAATCAGACAGCTAGCTCCAGACAAAGTCATCTCTGAGTGCTCTGGGTCCCAACTAATTGTCCCACAACCCTTGAATCCCCAGGCACTGTGGAGGATTACAGGCCGCCCTTCTATGACATGGTACCCAATGACCCCAGTTTTGAGGACATGAAAAAGGTGGTGTGCGTTGACCAGCAGACCCCCACCATCCCTAACAGGTTGACTGCAGATCCGGTAAGGTCTCTGCTTGAACTCAGGCTGGGGTTGGGGCTGGGGCTGGGCTGGGGCTGGGCCTGGGCTGGAGCTGGGCTGGAGTGGGGCTGGGCTGGGCTGGGCTGAGGCGGGGCTGGGCTGAGGCTGGGCTGGGGCGGGGCTGAGCTGGTATGGGTGGAGATTGATTCTCAGCTGGAATTTCTGAGTTCTTGGCTGTACAACCTCTGATTCTTGGATAGATCGTGGGTTGTTCTCGGTATTCCCTCCCACACATCTGGCTTGCGAATCCTTCATCCTTCTTGGACATTCCAGTTAATCTGATTTCAGAACCTTTTACCTCACCTGCGAGAATCAGAGTCTCTGCTAAATTTCTCCTAAATTATTTGTCGTTGTTGTTGATGATGATTTGTTTTTTTTTTCTCAAAGCATTCCACACTTAAAGAAACACATACAAACATATGTGGAGTCTTACTATGGCTGGCCTGGAACTTGCTATGTAGACCAGGCTGAGACAGGTGGATTTCTGAGTTCAAAGCCAGACTGGTCTACAGAGTGAGTTCTACGACAGCCAGGGATACACAGAGAAACCCTGTCTCAATACCCCAAACAAACAAAAGCAAGCAAACAACAAATGATTTTTTCTTTTGATTTCATACAAATATAATGTATTTTGGCCATATGTCCCTCATTATCGCCTCTGGTCCTTTCCCCTCCCACTCAGCTCCTCCTCCCCCGCTCACCTTCTCCTCCCACTCAGCCCCTCCTTCTTCCGCTCAGTTCCTCCTTCTCTTACTTAGCCCCTCCTTCTCCCGCTCAGCTCCTCCTTCTCCCATTCAGTCCCTCCTTCTCCCATTTGGCCCCTCCTTCTTTCCAAAAAGCACCTCCTACTTCTCATTCTAATATTCCCACCAGCTACCTTGGTGCCCAGCCTACACTAAGACTTAATATATTTGTACTGAAAGATAACAAATGTATATGTGTATACATAAGAGACCACATAAATTCTTTCCAGTGCACAGATGTATACTCACTCGTAGGAACCAGAGGAGGCAGGCTGCCATGTCCAGGGGCCCCTGAGCTTCCCGGGATGGGCTCCTTCTGGAAGATAGGCATTTTGGGTCAATGGCAGGCAGACATTGCCACACTCTCAGTCATGGTTGGTGGAGGGGTGGGGAGTCGGTACCCTGTGCACTAGGTCTCAGGCTGCAAGTTGCAACACAGGCTTTCAGGAATGCCCTTCATAGTGAATCCTGCCATGGGGGCTGGAGGGGGCGGGTGCTCACCAGAATCTGTGCAGCGGGGTGTCTGTGGGCTCCCAAAGACCTCCACACCCTCCCATACTCTCTCCTGCTTGTTTCTGCCACCTTCTTCCACCTCTTCGTCCCTCCTCCTCACCTCCTTCCCTCCCTCTCTCCCTTTCCTTTCCTCTCCTCCTCCTCCTCCTGCTCCTTCTTCTTTTCCTTTTTCTTCCTTCTCCTCTCTCTCTCTCTCTCTCTCTCTCTCTCTCTCTCTCTCTCTCTCTCTCTGCTTTTCAAGACAGGGTCTATTTCACCCTGGCTGTCCTGTCTCTCACTCTGTAGTCCTAGCTGGCCTCGAACTCAGAGATCCTCCTGCCTCCTAAGCACTGGGACTAAAGATGTGCACCACCACCAGCTGGCTCCGTTCTCTCTCTTGCCTTACTTTCCTCCTGTCCAATACATGCTCTTCCTGTCCTTTCTCCAGCTATGACACCCAATACTGAGCCATTGCCTCCTCACACCGTGCCTTCTTTCCATCTTCTTGACTCATATACCTCTTCCTCCTCTCTGCCTCTCTCCCAACCCCACAGGTCCTCTCCGGGCTGGCCCAGATGATGAGAGAGTGCTGGTACCCCAACCCCTCCGCTCGCCTCACCGCACTGCGCATAAAGAAGTCCTTACAGAAGCTCAGCCACAATCCAGAGAAGTCCAAAGTGATTCACTAGCCCAGGGTCACTGGACTTTCTCTGCCTAAAGTATGTGCTGGGGCAGAAGACATAGCCTGTCTGTGTAGAGGCAGTGTGAGTGTGCACGCTGCCCTGTGTGTGCCTGCTCAGCTTGGCCCCAAGCCCATCCAGCCAAAAATACAGCTGGGCTGAAATTTGATCTGCCTCTGTCTGGCCTGCTCAAAGTGGCCGGCTCTCTGACGCCTGGCTGGGTTCCCTATCCCCAAAGCCAGCAGGGTACACCCCCTACCACTCTCAGGGCAGGGTGGCCAAGCCAGGGAATCCCGGGCCCGGATCCTGGGCTTTCACTCTCCCTTACCCTTGGTCAACCTTCCTGCTCCATCAGAGCGTCCAGAATGGCACAGGGCCCTGTCCGGCTTCAGCAGACACTCCACCTGCTGGGGCTCAGCCAGAGAGATATTCAGCAGCCTCAGTGTCTCTCTGTGGGTGTTTATTGCTTCTATGATGCCTTGTAGTTGTCCTGACTAGACCCCCTGGCTAGTGAATGCTAGTTTCTTGGGAGAGGCGGTACCTGACCCTTCCACCCTCTCAGATGGCTCATTAGAGCATGAAAACCTGAGGGTCCTTTGAGGAGAAGGCCAATCACAGTGGAAGTGACTGACCCAGTGTTGCTCCGTTCATAGGAGAGGACTTCACCGTCTTGCCATCTTAGGTTTTGTCCCGATGTCCTTTGAGGCATCTCAGACAGACCCTGATTTTCTTGGATGCTCAGGCTGTGTAAAAGCTGAGTCATGTCTACTATACCCATCCCCATCACTTGAGTCAAGCTGGGGTTTGTAAATAACCATCAGGGTCCAGGACGACCTAAAGTGCCCCCTGGGCTAATCTCCAGGCTCCAGCTCTTGCCTTAAGTTATGCTGGTGGCCACTCTGCGACCCGGGTAGCATATGAACTTCTGACTCCCTCTGTGGTTTGGCCTTCTGCCCAGAGCTCAGGGGTGACTTCCTTTAGGGTCTCCAAGACTGAAAGAAATTTGGCCCCCATCAAGAAGCCTCCAGCAACCAGGGTTCTGCTCCCTCCTGGATGTGACTCTGGCCAAAGCCCACACATACCCTGGGCCAGGCCCCAGAAAATGTGCCTTGGGAGAACTTGGCCTAGAGAAACACCAAGAGTCTGGCATTTAGAGGTGTGAAGAGTACACCCACGTCCTGAACAAGTGAAACTGAAGCCTGGGTTGATGGACTAAAGAGAAGTGCACTGTAGGCAAGGCTTGAGGAGGGTAAAGTATGGCTCAGGCAAGAGACGAGATCAGCCTCCATCTTGGGAAGACCCAGCCTAGAAGCTATTGGCCATTGAAGGGAGGAACGGGGCCCCTCATCCCGCTCCACACACGCGCTGACCCTTGAGTTCCTCCGGCGGGACGGCTCAGCTCTCCATCTCTCTTCTCTCTCTCAAGCCTGTCTTTCAGCAGTGTGCAAGGACCGAGGAGAACCAGGAAGTGAAACGAGATGAAAACAGAAAGAAGACCGGCCTTTCCCAGACCAGTAGGGCAAAGTCTGAAGGTTCTCCGGTCACTGGAGCCAGGGAATCGCTTTCTTGCCTGAAGGAGTTTATTTCTACTGAACTTGGGAACAAATTCATCTTCAGGCTTCACAGCCAGAAACAGAAGACAGTAGCTAGCTCCTCCAAGGCCAGGAAATCCTAAGTGGAGGGGGGTCGAACGACTGGCGACGTGGCAAAAAGAGTGGTCCTCTAGAGACAAGTATCTCCAAATGCTTCCGAGTGCAGGTGTGCAACTGGAACCACACAGTTTATGGGAGCACTTAGCCTGTGACAGGCACATAGTAGACCCTCAATAAACCATGTTTGAGCCCCTTGAGTTTCTGCTGTCTTCCAGGCTAGTACCCGCACAGTGGTCCAGTTGCAGAGGTCCAGAGAGAACCCGAGGGTCGGGGAGTAGAGGATCCCAAAGTACACACCACCAAATTTCCCTGGGACAAGCTTGCTCTAGAATGCTCCCATATCTAAAACCGCACTGAGGCTCAAACTTCAGATCCCACTTCAGATTCAGATAGATAGAAACCTGATCCATGCCAGCCACGTCGCCCTCTGCTGGCCAACGCGCTGCCCACGGCTGCCCTGATCCCTTCCCACAGTGGGCTAGCTCCTCCCAGCAGGCCCGGGCCCTCCTTCCCGTCCCGGCCGCAGCGTGCGTGCTTGCGTGCATACGCTCAGCTGTTCTCGGCTGTAGGGACTGTGCCTGGAAACCACACCTAGCAAAGAAGCTTTTTGCTCCTTACCCAGAGGCGGCTTTACCCCTCCCTGTTCAGCTCCTTCTTAATTCCCTCCCTAGGTGCTCCCTACCCCTTGCCTGGAATTAGTTCACACCCCCAGAATGAAAAGTTCCCCTTACCTGGAAATCCCAGATAGCACTTCATGCCCCCTCCCGCCCCACCCCGGAAATTGTGAGCAGCGTGCCACTGGGGGGTGGGGGGGTGAGACAGAGTATAGGGGATGCGTACTGAAGGAAGCCGGGAGGAGTCTTTTGGTTCTGTCCAGCCCAGAAATACAAACTTTCTTTTTTTTTTTGGTTTTTCGAGACAGGGTTTCTCTGTATAGCTCTGGCTGTCCTGGAACTCACTCTGTAGACCAGGCTGGCCTCGAACTCACCA